>NC_138509.1:75088832-75558832 GCF_964252035.2 Podarcis erhardii
AGGACACCAAAACCTGCATATATATATATATATATATATGCAAGATTTGGTGTCCTCGGGTGTCTTCCCGTGTAAAAGTTGGGGTGTCTAGGCGACATTTCGACGAGGTCTCACTCGTCATCTTCAGGCTGGTGCTTTCGGCTTCTTGTTACTGGAACCTCTGTTCCAGTAACAAGAAGCCGAAAGCACCAGCCTGAAGATGACGAGTGAGACCTCGTCGAAATGTCGCCTAGACACCCCAACTTTTACACGGGAAGACACCCGAGGACACCAAATCTTGCATTCCTGTACCCGTGAAAATCTACGAAAGCATATATATATATATATATATATATATATATATTCCACCGCCTTATTAACATGCTTTCTGGCCTCCTCGGTGGTAGTTTGTCTAGGCATTGGTTCCCGACTAGCTGCACCTGACCTCAGCAGGGCAGCACTGACGACTGGGCCCCACCATATCGTCAGTTCCAATAAACAGCGTGGGGGAGCAATGAACCAGGATCAGACTCAAGCTCACCCCAAATGCTCCCAGGGACTCTTGCGTGGCCCTACCCCTCGAAAGGGGTCAACAAAAGCATGGCGAATCCTTGGATTCCTTTAATGGAATATCTTTGTGCATTGGAGGGGCCAGGTGCTCCAACCCCCCCTCCAGACAACCTTGAACCAATGCCTTAAATTATTTTGAGTCCAGGGAGAGCTGCCATCAACTCAATCCAAGCCCTCTTGCATGCAGGAATGCAAACTTATGCTGGAGGAAGACAGCAAATCATTCTCGCCCAGCTGTTTACCACCAGCACTGCGGGAGGACCTGCCCAGGTCACACTCAACCGCACCAAAGGAAGGAACTCCTCCCAAAGCATTCCCCATCTGGACATCCAGTATATGTTCACATGGGCAGGAAGACTGAGATGGCGCCCCAGTCCAGACTCGTCAGCGCGCTTGCCAGCCCAGTGTACAATGCTGTGGCCCAAATGCGCACATCTGATGAAGCATCACTTGCTACAGAGGAAGTATTACAAAATAACTTCCTTCAAGGCAGACAGCTTCTCCATAGGCAAGTGGTATGTTTTAGCAACAATAACCATCTGGATCCCTAAATAAAATGGGAATATGGGCAAAAGGTATTGGGCTATTGCTTGCCAGCTTCCAGCCCCTGCTTGGGCAGGGGGCATCTTGTGTTGCCATCATGATATGTAAATTTACAGGGCCGATGCTGGCCAGAACCCCTAAAGAAGTCCCGACAAAGCTGCCGCCGAGCCAGCTTCCTTTTCAGACACACACTCTGTGCAATGCAAAAACACACTCTGTGCAGTGCACACACACTCCACGCGATGCAACTACACACTCCGTGCAACACAACTACACACTCCGTTCAATGCAACTACACACTCTGTGCAATGCACACACAAACATTCAAAATAAAGCCAACCGTCGGGGATACTATAAATGAAAGTGATTCCAGCTAAGCTCCACAATTTCAACAGGAGAAATGGGGGAAACCTTTTTGCGAAAGAAAGCCCCTAACGGGGGCTCTCTCCCTATTGGGAAAGGCAAGCCACAGATACAGGGAGAATCTTCCCACAGGGCAGGGTAAGGGGTGGGGTGGGAAATTGAACAGGAAAAAAGGGGAATTAAATTATTTAAGGGACTAGAGAAGATTAAAATAAGGTGGAAATAAAGAAATGTAACCAGACAATGAGAAGATTGCATCACTGTCCTCCAGACAGTCTAAGTGCTCCATGTGATCCGGTGCCCACAGCGAAAGAGAAAGCAGCTTGCTGTGAACCTTGTTTAAATAACCTCTGTTCCCACCCCCAAATTGGCAACATCAAATTTATCCCAGCAACACCAACCACCAATCCAAGCCAGGCCCCTTCAATCTATCCTGCCTGGCAACTACGGGGTGCTTTCCCTGGCCCCATCCGCAACACGTGCTCTCCTTTAGTGAGAACACGCTATATCCGAAATGGGCCACTTCATTCCATCTGTCAATTTTATAAGTTTGCTACTGGTCCTCCTTTTGAAGGGCAATCTGGTCTACGTCCAGTTTGATGATGAAGACAATAAGAAGGGAGAGTAGGAGACTTGAAGCTTCCCATCAATAGTTCTCACCTGGACAGCAATGTTGGACACACAGGTTGTCTGGCCATGGTCTTCTCCATTCTGATACAATATACTGTATTTATAGGGGCAGATGCTGCCTTGTGGGATAGGAAAGGCTTTGTGTGTTGTTGCCCAGAAATGCTGAAAAATGCTATATTTCAAAGAAACTGCTGGATCCTTGCCTGCAGGCCTCTAGTTTATATATGTTAAAATTATTTGTCTCCTGCTCCATTTATGAGTCCTTTTCCGGTAATAACATTTTATTTTTTAATAAAAGGAAGAAGAGCGCCTGTCCTCGCTTCCTCGTTAACAGTCTGGTTTCTCAGAAAATGAGCCTGCTCTCCATTTCATTCTGTGTTAAAGGAAATTTAACCTGAATCTTTTTTATTATGTGCTTGCCACTATGTTAATATTTTAACCAGAAAATATTCCACTTCATAATTGCCCATTTAGTGGAGCTATTTAGAAGAGGTTTCTGAAAGCATCTGAATCATTAGAATTTCAGAAATTCATTATCTTTCTTTTATCCGTGCAGCCTTTTGTACTGGAGACAATCTGTCCCTAAATCTGCAATCTAGGCCTGGATGAGAGCTGAAAGAAGGTAAAATAAAATCTATGAATCTTTATTCTAATCTCAATATTTTATTAGAACAGATTCTTTCCTTGCTGGGATGTGGTCATCAGTGCCATAGCTTTGCCAATACATTGCTGTGTTTTCTGTCTCCACCGCTTTTAGGATAATGCTAACTATGGTAAGTACATAAGCAAAGACAAGAAGGAGATAGTGGAATTTAATGCCAAACTTTAAGAACAACTTCTTCTTCTTCTTCTTCTTCTTCTTCTTCTTCTTCTTCTTCCTCCTCCTCTTTTGTTTTATTAACAATCTCTTATATAATATGACACATTTCATATAGCATATCTCATATAACATATAACACCAAGCTTTAAGAACTTCAAGAAGTTAACATAATGAAGAACTGCTAATCTTTTTTGAAACCTGGGTAGAGTGTTGCATTTCTGGCCTTTAACTTTAGTTCCAGAAAATTCATAGATTCCATAGAAATGTATAGAAAAGAAACTGCCTAGGAAGCTGTCTTACAGTGTCAGACCATACTTCCATCTATCTTCCATCTGTACTAATAGCAGTAGCTCTCCAACATTTCAAACTGGGGATATTTGCAACCCCACCTGGAGAATGGCAGGAATTGAACCCGAGACCTTCTGCATGCAAAGGCAATGCACTACCATGGCCTTGGAAGCACAGTACTGTAGAATTGGAAAGGACCACAAGGATCATGTAGTCTAACCCCCTTCAATGCAGGAATCTTTTGCCCAACATGGGGCTCAAACCCACAACCTTGAGATCATGAGTCTCATGCTCTGCTAACTGAGCTATCCCGCCTTGCAGCTACCTTACTGGCTTACCATTCTAGGGAGTCTCACTTACTTGACTCCTGCTCCATGCACTGACAAAAATTCATTGAGAATTCTATACATATCTATTCCATGGCGGTCATCTGATCCTCGGGGCCACATTCACACCATGCATTTAAGGGACGATGATACTGCTTTAAACAGTAATGGCTCCTCCCTAAGATTTTTAGGAGCTGTAGTTTGTTAAGGGATCTGAGAGTTGTTAGGAGAACCCTATTCTGCTGCCAGAGCTGTGATTCCTAAAACAGTTTAACAATCCATCTCTCATCACAGGGTGAACGGGAAATACTAGCTCTGGGAGGTGAATAGAGGGTCTCCTAACAACTTTCAGCTCCCTTAACAAGCTAAAGCTCCGAGAATTTTTTGGAGGAAGCCATAACTGTTTAAAGTAGTGTCACCATGCTTTATGGTGTGACTTGGCATTATGCTACATACTGCTGCTCTTGGTGGGTTCAAGAAGAAGAAGAGCTTGGATTTGATATCCCGCTTTATCACTACTGTCAGGGAACTGCCATCGGCTCAGAGGCGAGAGGGGGAAGGGCAGATGGATTACAGAGAGCCTCCAAAAATCGTGGGAAGCAGCACTTCCTCAGCGGAGGAAGGAAGCCACGCCTCTAGTGGGGAAGTGCTGCAGGGCTTGGAGGATGCAAGGCAGTGCCAGGACACCTTGCCTGAGCAAAGCGGGGAGGAGGGAGGTCCCCCTTTACCCAAGCCTTCCTTGCGCAGTAAGCTACCGCACAGAGAGTGGAGGCACAGACTGGGCATCAAGAAACTACTTTGCTGGGAAAACTTTAAGGACTCCCCACTCTCACATTCTGCTAGTGGGCAAGACATGGAAGAGAGGCATTCTGCATTGTAAAGGTTTTTGCACCAATAATAAAGCTTTTGAAAAGACCAGTGAGGGATCTTGCCTGATCGCTCTCGAGCAACCACCCAATAGCCGTAACAACTACCTTTAAGGAGTCTCAAAGCGGCTAACATTCTCCTTTCCCTTCCTCCCCTACAACAAACACTCTGTGAGGTGAGTGAGGCTGAGAAACTTCAGAGTAGTGTGACTGGCCCAAGGTCACCCAGCAGCTGCATGTGGAGGAGCGGGGATGCGAACCCAGTTCACCAGATTATGAGTCTACCACTCTTAACCACTACACCACACTGGCTCTCAAGCATAGATGTGTATATATGGAGCAACACACACAGTTGTCTGCAATTTAGACTCTCTGTGGTGGGGCAGCAATGAGCTCCAACACTTCAAAATTTGCCTTTAAACTACTTCCCATTTCATCTACGTGCCCGTACTTTGCTATTCAAGCATTTGCTCACGGATGCTGACAACTGAATCCTGAATGTAACAACAGATGCCCACAGCTGGTTTGTCAGAGGATGGGAGCTAGCATCTACCAGCTTCCTTCTCCATGCTGCTATGCATCCAATAGTTGCATGAAATGACACTTAGAAAACATTTGTGAAAAGTGTTTCTCCAACTACTCAATTCCTCCCTGTGGGACTTGCAGTGTTGCATGTTGTTCAAACTTAAAAGGACAGGAAAGAAACTAAGTATACTAAGGTGTTTTTTCAATCTGTCGTGGCTCGTTTTCCTTCAGAGGTGTGTATGGCCTCTTCTGTAGAGATTTTTGGAAGGTTTTTTTAAATTCTTCTTTTCCAAAAGGCTTTTTCCACAGAGTTGTGCTGCAAAATACAGCTAATGTCTGCCTTATTCAATTTTGATTATTTTGGAACATTCTGTTTATTGCACTACTGTAATTTTGTGAGCCACCTTGGATGCGCCATGCCTAAGAAGGCAGCTTATAAATAATGTTTAAATACATAAAATATAACAAATAAGATAAGCAATAGCAATCTCTTTTTTTGCTGTTTATGTTTCATTCAGCATCTCTCCCTGTAAAATATATTTCGTGCCTACCCCTTCCAATGAAATAATTGAACTTTTGCTAGACATTTAGCTTTATTTGACTCTCTACATCATGCAATTTGCTATTTCTTATTGACAAAGGTAATTTGGAATAATTGAGATATTAAGTCTAAATAGATACCAACACAGGAAGTCGGCCTGGATGCCGACTGGCATGGCATTAAATATCTGTAAAGAAAGTGAAATGTTTTATATTTAACTCTTTTGTTTCCAATCATTAATTTTTAAATTAATCAGTCTACACCTAACTCGACAAAGGCTTTGTCAGCTTTCAACTGTAGTTCAATGTTGCCCTCTTCTGGATTGACAGAAGGAAGAACTAGAATGTTCAAACCCTTTTAAACCTTAATTTAAATTGTAAATCTGTGTAGCTTGTAATTTGTGTTTGTGACACAATAGCTTCAGAGATACTGTGATTACAGTAATCAAATTACTTTAATCCATTTGTTCAAATCTATTATTTCTTTTAATTCCATTACATATTCAATACAGAGGAGCTTCTTATATTTGTGGATTGCTTTAAAAAAACATTTTCTGTGGTGGCTAATAGCACATAATTGGAAGCACATAACATTCTGTGGTGATTGCGAATTCAGCTACATTTGAAGGAACTAATGGGGAGACCCAGCCAGATGGGTGGGGTATAAATAAATGAATTGTTGCTATTGTTGTTGTTGTTATTATTATTATTATTATTATTAATGAAGCCAAATCAAACTTAGGTGTTGTGGTGGTGGTCAAACTCAAGGATGCATACCTCACAATTGCTCACTATTTCCAGCAATCATGGCCCTAAAATAACTTAGAGCAAGGAACTGTACAGTGGTACCTCGGGTTAAGTACTTAATTCGTTCTGGAGGTCCATTCTTAACCTGAAACTGTTCTTAACCTGAAGCACCACTTTAGCTAATGGGGCCTCCCACTGCCGCCATGCCGCCGGAGCACGATTTCTGTTCTCATCCTGAAGCAAAGTTCTTAACCCAAGGTACTATTTCTGGGTTAGCGGCGTCTGTAACCTGAAGCGTATGTAACCCGAGGTACCACTGTACCTTGGATGGTAAAATGTCACATCCATAACGATATAATTAATAGATAAGATAGAAACATAGTTGAAGGAGTGCCCTTCATGAAATCCACCCTCTTCTCAAACTGAGAAATTGTTAGTTAAAATGTTTCCATTTAGCCTACAGGAAAGAATATTGCTCCCATGCTGGATCAAACACATCAAAGAAGTGTTTCAGTTTAAAGTGTTGTAAATTTAAACAGGGAAAACAGGTAGAGAAAAACAGGACTCCACGTCACCATCTGGTGGCACAATGTCATATCACACATACAACACATATCAATCGCTTTTCTTTACCAGTCTAGCTGAGTCCTGGTTTGTGACATTGTCACATGGTCCAATCTGCTTGATTTTGTGGAGTCATCAAGAATGATTTGTTTTGGCTTTATGTCACTATGTAGCCAAATTTAACTGGTTCTGTGATATTGTGACATCATCACGGTGATCCATAATTGTTTGAGATAATCTTAGGAGGAAGTCCTTGTTTCAACTAAGTATTGATTAGGGAAAGCAGCAGCTGTGAACAGTTGGTGTCCGGTGTATCAAAATCAAAAACAAGGGTGTATGTAATTTTTTCTCCAGACATCCACCTTTAAACCCCCAGATTTGATAGGTGATATTCTGTGACAGACCTGCATTTCATGAAATTAGCTGATATTCTAAAGGAAGCTCTTAGTAAGGATGAACATGTCAAATTACTTGTGGTCTTTGCCAAATTCACATGAGTTCACATATAAATCCATTTCATTTCTTCCTAATCTGTGGGTTTATTTTTATTTTTTTAAGAATCTACATGAAAATACATATTTAAATAGCACAAGAATATATGCAAATGCATATTTTGGGTGCTGTATAATTCCCTCATCCCATCAGTGCAAAGATTTCTGCTTGTGCAGCAGAACCTTCCCTCTTCTCTGCCTGTGTCCACCCTGCACCCTCCCCAAATTTGCCCCAGAAGATTAGAATTGTACCCAAAGGATAATCTAGTCCAACTCACGGCAATGCAGCAATCACAGCTAAGGTAGTCTGAGGTAGTCTGTTCCACTGTTGAACAATTCTTACTACCTGAAAGTTCTTCCTAATGTTTAGTTGGAATCTCCTTCAACGGAATTTTAATCAATTGGTTCAGGTCCTACCATTGAATTGGAATAAAAAAGCTAGAGACATCTTCTTTGTGACAGTCTTTCAAATATTTGAAGAACTATGGATGGAGGCTCGCAACATTATACAGGAGGCAGCAACGAAAACCATCCCAATGAAAAGGAAATGCAAGAAAGCAAAGTGGCTGTCCAACGAGGCCTTACAAATAGCGGGGGAGAGAAGGCAAGCAAAATGCGAGGGAGATAGAGAAAGATATAGGAAATTGAATGTAGATTTCCAAAAAATAGCAAGGAGAGATAAGAAGGCCTTCTTAAATGAGCAATGCAGAGAAATAGAGGAAAACAACAGAATGGGAAGAACCAGAGATCTGTTCAAGAAAATTGGAGATATGAAAGGAACATTTCGTTCAAAGATTACCATAATAAAGGACAAAAGTGGTAAGGACCTAACAGAAGCAGAAGACATCAAGAAGAGGTGGCAAGAATACACAGAGGAATTATACCAGAAAGATATGGATGTCTCGTACACCCCAGGTAATGGGGTTGCTGACCTTGAGCCAGACATCCTGGAGAGTGAAGTCAAATGGGCCTTAGAAAGCACTGCAAATAACAAGGCCAGTGGAAGTGATGGTATTCCAGCTGAACTATTTAAAATTTTAAAAGATGATGCTGTTAAGGTGCTACACTCAATATGCCAGCAAGTTTGGAAAACTCAGCAGTGGCCAGAGGATTGGAGAAGATCAGTCTACATCCCAATCCCAAAGAAGGGCAGTGCCAAAGAATGCTCCAACTACCGCACAATTTCACTCATTTCACATGCTAGCAAGGTTATGCTTAAAATCCTACAAGGAAGGCTCAAGCAGTATGTGGACCGAGAACTCCCAGAAGTGCAAGCTGGATTTAGAAGAGGCAGAGGAACCAGAGACCAAATTGCAAACATGCGCTGGATTATGGAGAAAGCTAGAGAGTTCCAGAAAGACATCTACTTCTGCTTCATTGACTATGCAAAAGCCTTTGACTGTGTCGACCACAGCAAACTATGGCAAGCTCTTAAAGAAATGGGAGTGCCTGATCACCTCATCTGTCTCCTGAGAAATCTCTATGTGGGACAAGAAGCTACAGTTAGAACTGGATATGGAACAACTGATTGGTTCAAAATTGGGAAAGGAGTACGGCAAGGCTGTATATTGTCTTCCTGCTTATTTAACTTATATGCAGAATTCATCATGCGAAAGGCTGGGCTGGATGAATCCGAAGCCGGAATTAAGATTGCCGGAAGAAATATCAACAACCTCAGATATGCAGATGACACAACATTGATGGCAGAAAGTGAGGAGGAATTAAAGAACCTTTTATTGAGGGTGAAAGAGGAGAGCGCAAAATATGGTCTGAAGCTCAACATCAAAAAAACGAAGATCATGGCCACTGGTCCCATCACCTCCTGGCAAATAGAAGGAGAAGAAATGGAGGCAGTGAGAGATTTTACTTTCTTGGGCTCCATGATCACTGCAGATGGTGACAGCAGCCACGAAATTAAGAGACGCCTGCTTCTTGGGAGGAAAGCAATGACAAACCTAGACAGCATCTTAAAAAGCAGAGACATCACCTTGCCAACAAAGGTCCGTATAGTAAAAGCTATGGTTTTCCCAGTAGTGATGTATGGAAGTGAGAGCTGGACCATAAAGAAGGCAGATTGCCGAAGAATTGATGCTTTTGAATTATGGTGCTGGAGGAGACTCTTGAGAGTCCCATGGACTGCAAGAAGAACAAACCGATCCATTCTTAAGGAAATCAGCCCTGAGTGCTCACTGGAAGGGCAGATCGTGAAGCTGAGGCTCCAATACTTTGGCCACCTCATGAGAAGAGAAGACTCCCTGGAAAAGACCCTGATGTTGGGAAAGATGGAGGGCACAAGGAGAAGGGGACGACAGAGGACAAGATGGTTGGATAGTGTCTGCGAAGCTACAAACATGAGTCTGACCAAACTGCGGGAGGCAGTGGAAGACAGAAGTGCCTGGCGTGCTCTGGTCCATGGGGTCACGAAGAGTCGGACACGACTAAACGACTAAACAACAACAACATCATATTACCTTTCAGACTTCTCTTCTGCAGGCTAAAGATGCAGCTCCCTCAGCCATTCCTTGCAAGGCTTGGTTGCCAGATGATTGATTATCTTGGTTGCCCTTCTCTGCACACGTTCAATATCCGTCTTAAATTGTGGTGCTCAGAATTGGATACAGTTTTCCAGGTGTGGTCTGACCAAGGCAGAATAGAGTGGTACTATGAGTTCCCTTGATGCAGCCTAGAATAGCATTAACCTTTTTTGCTGCTGCATCACACTGTTGACTCATGATAAGTGTGTGGTTTAACTAAGACCCCTAGATCCTTTTCACATGTATTACTGGCAATCTTATATTTATGCTGCTGGCTCTTCCTGCTTAAGTGCAGAACCTTACAATTGCCCCTATTGAAATTCATTTTGTTAGTTTTGGCCCAGTTCCCCAGTCTATTAAGGTCATTCTGAATCCTGATTCTATCTTCTAAGGTTGGTAGAACCCCCAGAACAGACTTGGGAGTGGGGTAAGGAGAATAGGGACAAGGGAGTTAGCATTATATTGGATTCCACACTTGATCTCAAGATATGCATTTCAAAGCATATTTTATCCCAATACATTTTGATACTTTTTTGAGCTCCAAACAGTATTACAAAATTCAGAAGAGTGCAAAATCACATTATCACATTACTCCAGGAGGTTCAGATCAGGGAACTTAAAATTGGAACTGACAAAAATTGAATTTGTCAGGAATCCCTAATATGTTAACCCCATAGCAAATGTTAACTCCATAGTAAAAGATGAATTGCAGTGATGACTTTACAGTAACTCCTGTGTGACAGTCATCTTGTGATATGCAAAAATTCACTCGGTGTTTCACTGAACGCTATGTTCCGAATGCAAATTCTTAGGCATTTGAGAACTTGAGAACATCTGCAGATCAATCCACACACTCATTAAGAGAATAGCTATGCTCTCCCTTCTAGTGACAATGAACAATTTGGTATGAAGGAATATCAATGAGAACAAAAATAGAGCTGAAATCTTTAACCCCCCCTCCCCGGATTGTGGAAAAGAGATAACAAAAATACTAAACCAAGAGTGTGAATCACATTGTTGAAGTTCACATCTGCATCCACATCCAAATTTTACTGCAATATGTGAAGCCAAACCTCATTCCCATCCATTTTAAATTTTGGGAGAAGCATAGATATGAAATTAGGGACTTGGAAATGTGTTTTCTAAAGGCTTTCCTTTGAGTAAGATGGGTGTTAAAAATCAAGTGAATAGCCCAGTGCAAACAGGGTCATAGGGGAACCATCCAGGGGAAACATCTGGAAGTAGTAAGGAAGGACACTGAAAAGAAAATCACAAGACAAGGCCAAGTGCTCGGTTGCCAAGGATGAAAACAATGTTAACAGTAAGAGAATTTCCTCCTTCCATCACAAAAGGAAGATTTTGTAACTAATACAGTTGTGTCGCCAAAGAAAGACGGCCCTCTCCCAGCAAATGTGTGCACAGCTGCTTTTAAACAGGGCATTGGAAAAGAACTAGTGGGAGCGGGAGGTGCAGTGCCGGATTTACGTATAAGCTAAACAAGCTATAGTTTAATGCCCCACTCTCTTGCCCCCCCCCCCCCAAATTAAGAGTATTTCACTATTAATATACTTCTTCCTAATTGTATTTCAGTTCAACAATTACTTTGATAAAATACATATTTTGTTATGTGCAAATGGCTTTAGGTCCATAAATTACCATATAGCATATATTCAACACAAAAAACAGTGACAATTTGTTGTTGACAAGCTGGACACGGGTGGCGCTGTGGGTAAAAGCCTCAGCGCCTAGGACTTGCCGATCAAAAGGTCGGCAGTTCAAATCCCCGTGGCGGGGTGCGCTCCCGTCGCTTGGTCCCAGTGCCTGCCAACCTAGCAGTTCGAAAGCACCCCTGGGTGCAAGTAGATAAATAGATAAATAGGGACCGCTTACTAGCGGGAAGGTAAACGGCATTCCGTGTGCCAGATGCAGCTTGTCACGTTGGCCACGTGACCCCGAAGTGTCTGCGGACAGCGCTGGCTCCCGGCCTCTAGAGTGAGATGAGTGCACAACCCTAGAGTCTGTCAAGACTGGCCCGTTCGGGCAGGGGTACCTTTAAGATGGACATATAAAGGGCCCCATTTACCTTTAAGATGGACATATAAAGGGCCCCATTACCTTCAGTAGCTTAGGGCCTCATCAAACCTAAATCCGGCCCTGGGGAGATGCATCATTTAGGCTGCAGTTTGTCTGGGACAGGCTGTCTTAATTAAATATGAGGATCTTCATATGAAAGCACCTGTACCTCTATCTCAGAAGATGGGTCTTTCTTTCCTGGAAAGCAGCATGAAAATCCCACACTTGTAAGTGCCGTCCATTGGCAAACTTTCCCTCCCCTTGAGGGGTATGTGAGCTGTGATGCTACAACAAACATGTTGAAAAAGTTCCTGAGCACAATTGCAGAACCATCTCAAAGTCACCAGAGTAGCATGTTTGGCACACAGGAAGCTTTTAAAATTCCATAGTGGGTGGAGCGAAACCCTTTTTAGTCCATACAGAAGGTTTAAAAAACGAGATGTGATGAAAGAGACAAATGGCTTCTATAACCGGCATCTTGAGTCTGATGATCTTCCTTCACAATTTGTTCATGTGCCAGTATTCTTAAGCTTTGTAGGGAACAGATGATACATCAGCTTGCACAAAAGAGGCCAGCTGTAGATTCTGAAGTCAAAGACGCAATTATGTATACTTCGAATGCACCAGGGATCATTACTATATGGTTCACGAGAGGCCCCTTGTATAACATTTTCAAGAAATCTGGTAATTTAAAAGTTCTGTATACTCCAAAAAGGGGGGGGGGGATAGATAGCGGCAGAGTTTAGTTGACAAAGTAGTTCTATTCTTTTCATCTGTTGAGAAAGGCTTGCTTCATCTTTATCAGGCTGGCCAAAGCTAGTAATTATTATCTTACCATTTTTTCTTCCTTTTCTTTCCCTTCTTGAACTGGCATAAATGTTCCCATTTAAATGAAATTCGCTGTAGAATTTTTAAATTTTTTTGAAGCTATAAAGCTACAAAATCATGATTTCTGAGAGCAATTCTATGGAGGTGATGGCATAAATGTGAAGCACCAGTTATATCTTAACACAAACTATGATTCTCAGGGCAGGACGCCATTTTCTGATTCACCTCAGGTGGCAAAATGTCTTGGGCTGGCCCTGGGTGCAACCAACCTTCCTGACCATTGTCCATGCTTGCTGGGGTCTGATGCCTGGGGGGTGATGCTCAGAACATCTTGGGATCAAAGGGTGAGGAAAGCTGGAGTAGACAGACACATCACAAAGAAAAGAAAAAGATGAAATGATGATGATGATGATGATGATGATGATGATGATGATGATAATAATAATAATAATAATAATAATAATTATTTTGTTATTTATACCCTGAGCATCTGGTTGGGTGTCTCCAGCCACTCTGAAAAGACAAGATTGTCCATTTTCTCCAAACATTGGGGGTGGAAGATGGGTAACAGAGAACTGGCAAAAAATGAGAAGAAACAGACAACCAGACAGTGTGTATTTGTTTATAGCTCTTCCTTTTTGCCAGGGCTTAGTGTCAAAACTAGTGCTTCACTTTCACTGAAAATGTATCTGTTGGCTAATTCCTCCCCAGGCTTTGTTTAGATTTGTTACATAAGACATGCTAAATCAATTCTCTGTCATGAGATACATTAATCTGCTGGATGCATCTAACCTGCCATTTTAAGAAGGGCATGTAAACCAGCTAATCGCCATTCAGGAGCTAATGACTACATGGAATCCTGCTTTCCATTAGCGTGGATTCCAAAAGCAGCTTTTCGTTGTTGTCGTCGTCACAAAAAAAGTGGTTTCTCCCACAGCTACAAAATTGCTGAATGGCAAAAGGCTGCATTTTCTGTCCTCTTATGACACTGTCTGAAGGATCAGCCACGCCGGTTTCATTTTGCATTTCCAGAAATGGAAATGCTAGCTCAGCTCCCCACAGGAAAATCTTTCCAATCCTTGCTGGTAAAACTGCTTAATATATTCAAATTTACAACTAAAGCAAGATTTTCAACATGCAGCCTAAATCTCTCTCTCCCTGCCCCCACCACAGCCACACACACACCCCGTTGGAAAAACAACCTCAGCTGATTCCCTTTACTATCTATAACAAGAAGCACAGGATACCTTCACTGCAGAAATACTGTTCTTTGTTCGTATGTAGTCTGAGACTTTTTAAATAAAAAAATACATTTAAAAAATACTGAAAATTGGATATTAACACTGTTGCTGTCTTTGCTTTTTATGTGACTGGTTACTTAGTCAGCATCCTAAACCAATTCAGCTTGGTCACATAACCTGGCAACCAGGTGTAAGTTAAGCTAGAAAAAGGGACAATGTGTACCTCAAACTCTATTTTAAAACCTTATTTTCCGCTCCCAGGCTTAGTCTGGCTCAGCCTGAACTGGTGTGCTTTACCCTAGCTTAATTTAAGGCAGCATAATTTATGTTCCAAGGGACACAGGTGGCGCTGTGGGTTAAACCACAGAGTCTAGGACTTGCCGATCAGAAGGTCGGCGGTTCGAATCCCCGTGACGGGGTGAGCTCCCGTTGCTCGGTCCCTGCTCCTGCCAACTTAGTAGTTCGAAAGCACGTCAAAGTGCAAGTAGATAAATAGGTACCGCTCCAGCGGGAAGGTAAACGGCGTTTCCATGTGCTGCTCTGGTTCGCCAGAAGCGGCTTAGTCATGCTGGCCACATGACCCAGAAGCTGTACGCCGGCTCCCTCGGCCAATAAAGCGAGATAAGTGCCGCAACCCCAGAGTCGGTCACGACTGGACCTAATGGTCAGGGGTCCCTTTACCTTTAATTTATGTTATTTTCCCATTCTTAGGATTTCTCCCTTAGTGTGCACCCATAGTGCGCACATTGAAATCAGTGGGCATTACTAACTTAATTAATTTGAACAAATCTACTATGAATACAACTTAGTTGAATACTAACCCCATATCTAAAAAGGCTAATGTGCAAATCACTCTGTTCTGCCAAGGGGAGTTGTCCTTATGCGTCTGGCAGTAATAAGCACACTTTGCGGCAAAGTTTTACAAGTTCTATTAGCTGCCCAGCAAATATTGGACATAAAATGTTCATACACAATAACTAAGGCAAACTACTAAAACTACAGATGGGCCTGTCCTTGCCGCTGCTTGCCCACCAGGTTTCTCTTACGCACAGCAACCCAGGTCATGTGGGCAGGGAGGGGGGGTTGCAGTGATTTTTAGGAAGTCACTAGCTTGCACCAGGCGTCCTACTGGGAAGATCCAGTTTTCTGAGTGCATGTTCTGGAAGCTGGGCAATAGGGGCAGTACAGGATTCCTTTTGGTGTACCGACCTCCCCGCTGCACCAAGGATTCCCTGTCCGAGCTGCTTCAGGTCGTGGCGGATTTTCTCCTGGAGACACCTAGTTTGGTTGTCCTAGGGGATTTTAACATCCATGCCGACACGACCTTACAAGGGTGTGATGGCCTGGGATTCCGATTCAGAGGATGAACCAGAGGAATCCCAGCCTGCACAGGAGTCCCCGCCTCCAGGGCCGGCTGAACTGGGGCAAGGCCTAGATGCTGAAGAGCCTGCACCTGTGGCAGAGCACCAGGAGCTGACCCCAGGTGAAACCCTTCAGGCCCCAGAGGGGCTTGAGGACTCAGTGGCTACAGGTGAGCCTCCTCCAGGGCCCAGTAACCCTTCGGCCTCTCCTGATCTGCAGAGGCTTAGGGCAGAGAGGCGAAGGGAACTGGTTGCTCCCAGGAGGAGTGCTCGCCTTAAGGCCAGAGGAGGCGGGGCTCCTGGGGGCCGGGACCGCCCCTGGCCTTAGAAGAGGATAAAAGCCCAGTCAGCCCGGTCCCAGGTTGCGGGAGCAACGTCGTTGTTGGCTTTGGACCTTCCTGTGTTCCTGATCCCTGCTTGGCCTCCTGTTCCTGACTATCCGGTGTTCCAGTTCCCAGCTCGGCCTCCTGTTCCAGCGTACCTGTTCCCCGCTCGGCTCCCCGTCTTGGACCTCGCCCCTCTTCGTGTGGACTCTGCTTACACCCACGGTACCTTCCCCCGGGACCAGCACAGTTTGCTCCCGCCACACCCGCACTCCCCCTTCGTTGGGGTGCATTCGGGAAGAGCCAGAGGCCATGGCTGACCAGGTGGCTGCGCTGGTGGCTTTGGCCCAGAAGAACCAGGCCTTGACTCACACCGTGCAGCAGCTCAGCGACGCGGTTACGGCACTTCAGCAGCGCTTGGAAGCCCTACCGGCTCCTGGGGCCGACGCCCCGGCTCCTGGCAAGTACCCAGTGGCTTTGCCCGAGAAATTTGATGGAGCCCCGGCCAGCTTTCCCATGTTCCTCGCCCAAGCCAAGCTGTATATTCAGGGGCGAGCCCGGAACTTCCCTGACGACCGCACCAAGGTGCACTTTTTGATTAGTTTGTTAAAGGACCAGGCGGCCAAGTGGGCGTTGCCGCTACTCAGGCAAGACTCCCCCTTGCTGGCAGACTATACGGGGTTTTGCAATCTTTTGGAGGCCGCGTTCGGCAACCCCCAGAAAGGGAGTCAAGCCAACCGGACGATTCGGCAGTTGAAACAGGGCGAGTCCACGGTGGCCGCATATACCACGGAGTTTCGGCTGTTGGCACAGGACTTGACCTGGAACGACTCGGCATTGCGGGACCAGTATCTCGAAGGGCTTTCGGACGAGATACTGGACCAGCTGGCCACAATGGAACGCCCCACCACGCTAGACACTCTCATTCAACGGAGTCTACAGATAGACGACCGGCTGGAGGATCGTCGCCAGGCCCGGGGCCGACGACACCTCCAGTTCTCGGCACCAGTTTCTTCCGGCAGCCCCACGGTCACAACTGAGTTATCGGAGAAGCCTATGCAGCTCGGGGCAGTGCGGCCACGCCTTTCCCCCGCAGAGAAGGTGCGGCGTCGGGAGGGGAATCTATGTCTCTACTGTGGCGGAAGTGGACACTACGCTCGGTCCTGCCCTGAGAAACGCCAGCCGCAGGGAAACCGCCAACCCCCAGTAGCTGATGGCCCTAGCTACCGGGGGTCCCAAACAGCGCAGAATGGGCCCGCACCAATGGACTTGCAACATCTTATGGTTCCGGTACGTTTATACCCTCCAGGTGGGCCCTGGATTCTTACCCATGCTTTGGTGGATTCAGGAGCAACCCGTTCTTATATGGACGCTGCTTTTGCTGCCCATCATCAGGTGCCACTTCGGAACAAGCCAGAACCGGTCCAGGTGGAAGCAATTGACGGACGGCTTCTACGTTCAGGAGCCGTTACTCAGGAGACCCAGCCCCTGGTCCTGTGTCTCCAGCAGCACCGGGAGTTGCGAACTTTGGACATTGCCTCTATGCCCCGGTTCCCCCTCGTGCTCGGGATGGACTGGCTGGAAGCTCACAACGTTCAGATTGACTGGGTCAAACGGACTGTGCACTTCCCAGACCCATGTTCCCATGCTCAATCCGAGACGCTGGCGGCCGCGCCCACGGAGGAGGCAGCACCCACGCTCACAGCCGTGTACCAGGACTACCAGGACGTGTTCGAGGAACGGGGGGCAGACCAGCTGCCGCCGCATCGGCCTTTTGACTGCGGCATAGACCTCCAGCCCGGAGCGCCCTTACCAGTGAGTCGCTTATATTCTCTAACAGAGCCAGAGCGCGAGGCTTTGCAGGACTTCTTGCGCAAGAACCTGGAGCGTGGGTTCATTAGGCCTTCCACCTCGCCTACCGCGGCACCAGTGCTCTTTGTTAAGAAGAAATGTGGGGAACTTCGCCCTTGCCATGATTACCGAGCCCTGAACAAAATTACCATCCCAGACCGGTACCCCTTGCCCCTTATCTCGGAGTTGCTGGAGCGGGTGCAAGGGGCACAGGTGTTCACCAAGCTGGACCTCCGGGGGGCCTACAACTTGATTCGGATCCGAGCCGGGGATGAGTGGAAGACAGCATTTGGGACCTGGTACGGGCAGTTCGAATACTTGGTTATGCCTTTCGGTTTGTGCAACGCGCCTGCTGTGTTCCAACGCTACATCAACCACGTGTTCCAGGACTTGTTAGACAAGTACGTGGTGGTGTACTTGGATGACATACTGGTTTACTCCCGTGACCCGGCTCGCCATGAGGGACATGTCCGGACCGTGCTGCAGCGCTTGCGTGAGCACCGTTTGTACGCAAAGCTCAGCAAGTGCGAGTTCCATCAGCGGACTGTGGACTTCCTTGGACACCGGCTCTCTCCAGATGGGGTGCAGATGGACCCTGGGAAGGTGGCAGCGGTTCGAGAATGGGCGGCACCCCGGAACCGCAAGGACCTACAGCGTTTCCTGGGGTTCGCCAACTACTACCGGACCTTCATCGCAGATTATGCTCATCGCACCACCCCGTTGACCCGGCTACTGCGCCCAAAGACGCCGTTTTCCTGGGACAAGGAGGCAGAGGAGGCGTTTCAGGGGTTGAAGGCCTGTTTCCAGAGGGCGCCAATCTTACAACATCCTGACCCCTCTCGACCCTTTGTGGTGGAGACCGACGCCTCCAGTACGGCTCTCGGTGCCGTCTTGTCTCAACAGAATGGACCTGAAGCGCCACTCTTACCCTGTGCCTTCTATTCCCGCCAGCTCCTACCAGCGGAGCGTAACTATACTGTGTGGGAGCGGGAACTACTGGCCATCAAGGTGGCCTTTGAGGTCTGGCGCCACCATCTTGAGGGGGCACGACATCCGGTGGAGGTGAGAACCGACCACCGGAACCTGGAGTACCTCCAGACCACCCGCAAGCTGAACCAAAGACAGATCCGGTGGGCGTTGTTCTTTTCCCGGTTCCAGTTCCGGATCCGCTACATCCCTAGCTCTCAGAACCAGAAGGCGGATGCCCTGTCCCGGAAACCTGAAGACAACTCAGACACGGTATAGCAAGCAGAACCCACCACGATCCTACCTCCAGCTGCATTCCTGGCCACCCAGGAGGCGGAGCCACTGCAGGCTCGGGTGCGGAAACAGCAGCGGGTCGACGCTTGGGCCCAGGAACGACTCCAGGAGCTGGCTGAAGGGTCCAGCCCACAGTATCCGGGGCTGGTCCTGCATCAGGGCCTTCTGCTGCACCACGGTCGTCTGTACATCCCGCCAGGGCCACTGCGGCTGGAGGTTCTCCGGATGGCCCATGATGCCCCAGCAGCGGGGCACTTTGGACGGTATCGGACCACCCATCTGGTCAGTCGTGAGTTTTGGTGGCCCCGCCTGAAGGCTGACGTGGCTCGATACGTTGCTGGTTGTGATGTCTGCCGGCGCGCCAAGGGCCCTACCGGGCGACCCCCCGGCCTACTTCAGCCATTGCCAGTTCCACCGCGCCCTTGGCACACGGTTTCGTTGGACTTTGTAGTGGACTTACCCCCGTCTCGTGGTTGTACCTGCCTCCTAGTTTTCTCCGACCATTTCACCAAGATGGTGCACTGCGCCCCCTGCCCATCTGTACCCACAGCCAAGGAAACCGCTCAGCTGTACCTTCAGCATGTCTTCCGCCTGCATGGCCTACCTGAGCGCGTGGTGTCCGACCGGGGCGTTCAGTTCACATCCCGGTTCTGGCGAGCATTACACCAGACCCTCGGGACAGAGGTCTGCCTCTCGTCAGCCTACCACCCACAGACCGATGGCCAGACGGAACGGGCGAACGCGGTGCTGGAGCAGTACCTCCGGTGTTACTGCAGCTACCAGCAGGATGACTGGGTCGACCACCTGGCATTGGCGGAGTTCGCCTACAACAACGCGGTGAATGCGTCCACCCAGCAGACCCCGTTCCAGGCCAGTTACGGTTATCATCCACGGCTGTTTCCAGATGTGCTGCCGGCATCCGCGGTCCCGGCGGTGACGGAGTGGCTTCAAGAGCTCCAGTCCCAGAAACAGCTTTTGGTGGAGCAACTGCACCAGGCCAAGGAAGCGTACAAAGCCCAGGCCGACCGCCACCGCCAGGTGGGGCCGGAACTTCGCGTCGGTGACCTGGTTTGGCTCTCCACTCGCCACCTCCACCCTTCTCGACCTTCGCGGAAGTTGGACGCCCGATTCACCGGCCCGTTCCCTATCGTGGACCAAGTCTCTCCTGTGGCATTCCGTCTCCGGTTACCCGCAACCCTGAAGGTTCACCCGGTCTTCCACAGGTCCCTTCTGAGTCCAGTGGCCCCACCCGACGAGTTCCACCCGAACCGTCCCCGACCGCAGCCAGTGTTGGTTCAGGGAGAGCCTGAGTACGAGGTGGAACGCATCCTGGACTCCCGATACCGCAGGGGAAAGCTGCAGTATCTCATTGACTGGAAGGGGTACGGACCGGAGGACCGTTCCTGGGAACCAGCGGCCAACGTCCACGCACCTGCCTGCCTCCGAGAGTTCCATGCGACGTACCCCGGCAAGCCGGGTCCGGACCCTCGGTTGAGGGGGGGGCCTGGGAGGGGGGATGGTGTGATGGCCTGGGATTCCGATTCAGAGGATGAACCAGAGGAATCCCAGCCTGCACAGGAGTCCCCGCCTCCAGGGCCGGCTGAACTGGGGCAAGGCCTAGATGCTGAAGAGCCTGCACCTGTGGCAGAGCACCAGGAGCTGACCCCAGGTGAAACCCTTCAGGCCCCAGAGGGGCTTGAGGACTCAGTGGCTACAGGTGAGCCTCCTCCAGGGCCCAGTAACCCTTCGGCCTCTCCTGATCTGCAGAGGCTTAGGGCAGAGAGGCGAAGGGAACTGGTTGCTCCCAGGAGGAGTGCTCGCCTTAAGGCCAGAGGAGGCGGGGCTCCTGGGGGCCGGGACCGCCCCTGGCCTTAGAAGAGGATAAAAGCCCAGTCAGCCCGGTCCCAGGTTGCGGGAGCAACGTCGTTGTTGGCTTTGGACCTTCCTGTGTTCCTGATCCCTGCTTGGCCTCCTGTTCCTGACTATCCGGTGTTCCAGTTCCCAGCTCGGCCTCCTGTTCCAGCGTACCTGTTCCCCGCTCGGCTCCCCGTCTTGGACCTCGCCCCTCTTCGTGTGGACTCTGCTTACACCCACGGTACCTTCCCCCGGGACCAGCACAAAGGGGCTGCTCGGGACTTCGTGGAAAGCATGGCCTCCATGGGGCTGTCCCTGAATAAGTTTGGCCCAACTCATAGTCATGGACATGCCTTAGACCTGGTGTTCACCTCTAGTGACGTGGGTGATCTGACACTAAGTAAAAGTGAAACAAAAGAAGTGCCATGGTCAGATCACTTCCTGGTGCAACTGGACTTCTCCGCGACCCTTCCCCTCTGCAGGGAGGTGGGACCAATTCGGATGGTCCGCCCCCGCCACTTAATGGATCCAAATGGTTTCCAGAGAGTGGTAGGGGATGCCTTATCCCATGTTGATGGCCTTTCAGCTGATTCCCTGGTGGCCCGCTGGAATGCGGAGTTAACCAGGGCTATCGACTGTCTGGCTCCAAAGCGCCCTCTCCGATTGCATGGAGCCCGGACAGCTCCGTGGTTTTCTTCAGAGCTGAGGGCGATGAAACAATCGCTGAGACGGCTAGAGCGTCGGTGGCAAAAAACTCACTCCGAATCTGACCGGACACAGGTTAGAGCTCAACGTCGAGCCTACCAAGTGGCGATAGCGACGGCGAAGAAGACTTTCTTCACTGCCTCTATTGCATCTGCAGAAAATAGTAGCAGGAGACTTTTTCAGGTGGTTCGTAATTTAACGGAACCACCTTTACCACCGGGGCTTTGTAAAGACCCCAAGATCTCCTGCAACGATTTTGCAAAGTTTTTTGCAGATAAAATCACTCATATTCGGAAGGAGCTAGACACCACCGTGGGAGCAGGGCTGGGGCGGGAGAGTGCTAGAGCTCTGTCTGGTCAAGTTGCATGGAATCGATTTCAATCCATTACCCCCGAGGATGTGGACAGGCTGCTTGGACGCGTGAGACCAACCACCTGTCTCCTGGATCCTTGCCCATCCTGGCTAATAAAAGCAAGCCGGGAAGGGCTGGGCGATGGGCTCTGCGGGGTGGTGAATGCTTCCCTCTGTGAGGGAGCATTCCCAGATCCGCTGAAAGAGGCGGTCATCAAACCGCTTCTTAAAAAACCATCTTTAGACCCGGCCAGTATGGCCAACTATCGCCCAGTCTCAAATCTTCCATTCTTGGGCAAGGTGATTGAGCGCGTGGTTGCTGAACAACTCCAGGCACGCCTGGAGGATGCGGACCATTTGGATCCCTTCCAATCGGGATTCAGGCCTCATCATGGGACTGAAACTGCCTTGGTCGCGCTGGTTGATGATCTCCGGCGAGCTAGGGACAAAGGTGAGAGCTGTTTCCTAGTTCTGCTGGATCTCTCAGCGGCCTTTGATACAATCGACCATAACATCCTTCTGGACCGTCTAGAGGGGCTGGGAGCTGGGGGCACTGTTATACAGTGGTTTCGCTCCTTCCTCCTGGGCCGTGTTCAGAAAGTGGTGGTGGGGGATGAGTGTTCAGACCCCGGGGCCCTCACTTGTGGGGTGCCTCAGGGTTCCGTCCTCTCCCCCATGCTTTTTTACATCTATATGAAGCCGCTGGGAGAGATCATCAGGGGGTTTGGACTGGGTGTCCATCAATATGATACCCAGCTCTACCTCTCTTTCAAATCAGAACCAGTGAAGGCGGTGAAGGTCCTGTGTGAGTGCCTGGAGGCGGTTGGAGGATGGATGGCGGCTAATGGATTGAGGTTGAATCCTGACAAGACAGAAGTACTGTTTTTGGGGGACAGGGGGCGGGCTGGTGTGGAGGACTCCCTGGTCCTGAATGGGGTAACTGTGCCCCTGAAGGACCAGGTGCGCAGCCTGGGAGTCATTTTGGACTCACAGCTGTCCATGGAGGCGCAGGTCAATTCTGTATCCAGGGCAGCTGTCTACCAACTCCACCTGGTACGCAGGCTGAGACCCTACCTGCCCGCGGACTGTCTCGCCAGAGTGGTGCATGCTCTAGTTATCTCCCGCTTGGACTACTGCAATGCGCTCTACGTGGGGCTACCTTTGAAGGTGACCCGGAAACTACAACTAATCCAGAATGCGGCAGCTAGACTGGTGACTGGGGGCAGCCGCCGAGACCACATAACACCGGTCTTGAAAGACCTACATTGGCTCCCAGTACGTTTCCGAGCACAATTCAAAGTGCTGGTGTTGACCTTTAAAGCCCTAAACGGCCTCGGCCCAGTATACCTGAAGGAGCGTCTCCACCCCCATCGTTCTGCCCGGACGCTGAGGTCCAGCGCCGAGGGCCTTCTGGCGGTTCCCTCATTACGAGAAGCAAAGCTACAGGGAACCAGGCAGAGGGCCTTCTCGGTAGTGGCACCCGCCTTGTGGAACGCCCTCCCATCAGATGTCAAAGCGATAAATAACTACCTGACATTCAGAAGACATCTTAAGGCAGCCCTGTTCAGGGAAGTTTTTAATCTGTGATATTTTAGTGTATTTCTGGTTTTTATGGAAGCCGCCCAGAGTGGCTAGGGAAACCCAGCCAGATGGGCGGGGTACAAATAATAAATTAAAATTATTATTATTATTATTTATCGGAACATAACCCTTCTCAGACTATTTCATTAGTAGGTTCCATCGCCTGTCAGAAGTTCTATCACTCTCCATCACAAGATTTTTTTAATAAAGGACCTCCATCTAGGATGAAATTGTCACATGTCTCTGGTCTCTGATCGCTTTGGTGCTCCAGTCTCCTGAAGTGATATTATTTGGGCATGAGAGTTTGGCAGGCAGCCATCCCTCTGTGGTCAGCCAGGGCAGGTACCAATGGCATCATCCGAGGTACATCAAAGGCTTGGCAAGATGGCCTCCCCACTATCAGCATGGAAATCACTGGCTCCTGTCATTCCCATGGGCTTGATCCTGCAAACCCATGAATTAATCATCAGTCT
This sequence comes from Podarcis erhardii, assembly GCF_964252035.2. Taxonomy (NCBI): domain Eukaryota; kingdom Metazoa; phylum Chordata; class Lepidosauria; order Squamata; family Lacertidae; genus Podarcis; species Podarcis erhardii. Next base: position 75,112,520 of record NC_138509.1, read on the forward strand.
TGGCATTCATCCCAGATTGACCTCATGTACTAATAATTCAGGTTATGCCACCACCTTATCTTTAAAAATAAGCTCACTTTCCATTATACGGCACTTTATACACTGTTATAATTAACCCCTTAAATGATGCCGCCTAAAAGGTCCAACGTGACTAGTAAGCAGATTCAATGTCTTTCACAGCCCCTAAATAAAGCCTCAAAGAGATAATTGCTGGATATTACATTATCACAATATCCTTCTGGTTATTTCCATACACACTCTTGCATCATTCAGAAGATGTTTGTGAATTGACTCTGTGAACACATTCATAGTATAGGGTGACGTTATGTTATTGCGGTGGTGGAGATGATACTGAGCCTTATTAGGAATGGTAGTTCTGTTCCTAAACTTATTATAATACTAAAGGTGTCTTTAGTCAGTTGCCTTAAGATAGGAGATTTCTGACTTCACTTGTATTCTAGACAAATAACAGGCTCTTTTAAACAGGGACAGTATTAGAGTCTTTAATAAAGCTAAGAATCTCATACCAAGGGAATAGCAAAAGAAAGTGTGGAAGAATTCTGAATAACAAGATGCACAAAACTGACCACCTGAGATTTCTTTTTCGTTTTTGGCTTGAATGTAAACAGAAAAATCTGTGGGGGCCTCCAGCCTGTGGAACAAATTCCACACAGTAGACAGAGCTAATGACTCAGAAGCAGAACTGGGAAGCTCCAGCACCACTCCAAGTTTCAAAATTCACGCCAGTTTTCCAGAAACGTTGTGATGCCTGCAAACCAAGTGTCTGCATACGCATAATTTGCACCTGAAGGCAGCCTTGCCATAATTTACAGCCAACATTGTAAATTTCCCTGATCAAGAACACATCTGGCAGCCCAACGATGCCTATAAACAAAATGTCCTTAGCCAATTTTGCACAGAATCTGTATTTCACACAGAGGAATGTATATACCCCACAGAAACATAATCAAATGGCACAGAGACAATGGCTTATTCCAATTGCACCACGAACCACAGAAATTGGTTTCCAGCACTGGATCCAATCTATCCCTCAAATTTCTAAGAATCCTATTTTTAAAAAAGATTATGCTATAGTTTCAGATTGAAACTGTGGCATCAATAACAATTCCAGACATTCAGTCCCCTCCCCCCCCCCCCCCCCCCCCGTAATTAGAATTGCATGAAGGAGAGAAAGGACAGGCTGGCTGTTTTGGTGTTCATGTTCCACACATGGTTTTAAATTGCATGGTGAACTGCCATACCCAATGGGGGCCAGAGATGACAATGTAATGGAAGGGGGTGCAGCCACCCTCTTCTTCTCTGATCTCTCTCTATCACATAAAAAGAATGCTATAATAATAATAATAATAATAATAATAATAATAATAATAATAATAATAATTTTATTTATATCCCACCCTCCCCAGTCAGGACTGGGCTCAGGGCAGCTAACATCAAAGTATATAATACATTAAAACATAAAGTCAAACAATCAATTCAAATACAGCTTAAAATCAAGTTAAGATCAGAATGAAATCAGATGGCAACCCACAAATTATATCTATGGGGTTGAGGCAATTAAGTGCTCACCAACACTTTTAGAGGATGGGCTCGAACTAGATGACCCTCTCAGTCCCTTCCAACTCTACAATTCTGTCACACACACACACACACACACACACACTTCAGGAAAATGCAATGGAGAAACCACTCTAACCTTAAAAAACTAATATCAACATTGTTAAGTCCCTCTATGTAAGTAAGACTTTCCTTGACCCAACATTTCAGTTGGGCAATGTACTTGTCAGGAGAAAGAGAACTGATGAGTACAATAGATCGAAAAACCAGATCTAGCCTATGACCTCCATCTCTCCTCCATCTTTCCTGCTGATACAAAATAGCCAGGGATTGCATGGTATGGTATGGAGTGAAATACAAAACACTCCAGTTTTGTTTTATAAGGGACCTTTTCTTTCAAATATATATATTGTGGCAGCACTACTCACTTAATTCCTGACTCTTTTTTCTTTTAAAAAGTTCAGCAGGGATGAATTGGGAAACATGCCAAAAACAATCCCAGTAAAACAGAAATTCTGTTTGAGCAACAGTTCAATTGATGCAGGCATGTACAATGAAATGAGCAACAGCCTCCAACTGAATATTCTCCAGTTGACTGGTGAAATTCCTGGAGAAAAAATATTTATATCAGCCAGGTTGTAATTTGCAAAAGTGTCACTGACAAGAAGACATGGCCATGATGGTTTGTTCTGCTGTTGCTGATATATTGTGAAAATTCTGGCACCTCCTAAAACGAGAAAGCCCAACATTGGACAGACGATGTACAATGTCTACTAAGGCAGTCTTCTCAATATATCAAGGCTTCTGTTATTTTCCAAAGCTAAATGTGGGCCAAAGACATGAATTTTATTCATGTAGTTCAGCCTTCCATGGCCAAGAGAGATGAAGGGAGAGTGAACCTTTTGCCCTGAGTCAAAACTGGGGCTCTCTGTGTCTTCTATGGATTAAGGAAGGGAAGAAGGCTCCCACTGGTACAATCCACTCATTGAGAAGAACAGTTGCACGGAGTCTCTGACTTGGATTGGGACAATGGCAGGAGCAAAGAGTTCAAGACTCCATCCTTCATGTCATGATTTTGAACTGGAAGGCATCCTTGCTAGATATTTGTTGAAAATGAAAACATCAGCCATGCAAGGCCAGACAATAGGAATAAAAGCACACCTAGTTCGCCCTAGAATGATGGTCTGTTTGCCTCTTCTTCCATCACCACCACTTTTTCCTCCCACTAATACTCAAGGAAGGCTGTAGTTCGGTGGTAGAGTACCAGTTTTCCATGCAAAAGATCCTGGATTCAATCCCTGGCATCTCCAGGTAGGTTCTGGGAGATAATGCCAGCATCCTGTTCTCACTGTGGCCAAAATGATGCTTGTGGGAAGACTGAAACTGGGACATGAATGCAACAGTGAAGGGCAATTTCTTAATACGTGGAAGTATTTTTTAAAAATGGACTGCAAGAAGATCAAACCTATCCATTCTTAAGGAAATTGGCCCTGAGTGCTACCTGGAAGGTCAGATCCTAAAGCTGAGACTCCAATACTTTGGCCACCTCATGAGAAGAGAAGACTACCTGGAAAAGACCCTGATGTTGGGAAAGATGGAGGGCACAAGGAGAAGGGGATGACAGAGGATGAGATGGTTGGATAGTGTTCGAGAAGCTACCAGCACGAGTTTGGCCAAACTGTGGGAGGCAGTGGAAGACAGGAGTGCCTGGCATGCTCTGGTCCATGGGGTCACGAAGAGTCGGACATGACTAAACAACTAAACAACAACAACAACATTTTTTAAAAAGCAATAAAAATACAATTAAAAACCATACAGCATCTAACACCGGGTACTGAAACTGTAACAACAACAACAACAATTTTTATTATTTGTACCCCACCCATCTGATTTGTGACTAGTATGCTCATTTGCCTTCAGTAAACAATACTGGATGAAGCTGATTGCCTCTGAATTATTTTTTGGAACCCTGCACCATATTTACTCTGCTAACTAAGTGTTGTGACTTGCTCTGGATTGTTATGGAGCAAAACCACGACAGCCTCAGCCACTCTGGGCAGCTTCCAACAAATATAAAAGCATAGTAAAACATCAAGCATTAAAAACTTCCCTATTTATTTATTTTTTACAACAGGCAGGAAAAAAAATCTTTAGGAGATCCACCAAGACCCCCAGCAATTTACAAGTGGTCTGTGGGGGCATTTGGGAACCACAGGACTACATGATCTTTGAGGTCCTTTCCCAATTTAGAATTGTAAGCATCTGGAATCCCAACCTCAGAACATAGCTTGATGGGGTTCCTCTGCCAACAGAAGCTTTTTTAAAAAAACAACAGCTTGCCAATTGCAGTTATCAAGATGAAGGAAAGAGCTTTCTAATGTGCTGTTTTTGAAATCGTGTTTTATGGCTCCAGTCAAAGAATTTTAAAAAGGTAATGGAAATCAGATGATCCACTGTTAACAGCAATTTCCAGGCATGACCCCAAAACTGATACTATTATTTGTTTTACATTGAGCATATTATCTTTGTTGTGGACAGGCTACAATTACTAGTTGTTTATTTTACACTTAACAGAGCTTTTCAATGCTTGCCATGGTAATATTTTTAGCAACCACTAAATGAATTAAATTAAGACTATTATTGTGGCATGTTTTGCTTGACAGCTATACCCAGTTTGCATTCTTGCTGGCAAGATCAAGCTAACCCAAAGGTGTACCAACATTTATTTTACTACACAGCTCAGTTTGATAAAAAGAACTTTAATGCATTTCTTCCCACTGTTAAAGTGATTCACATTAACAGAGGCCACAATAATAATAATAAAAAAACTTTTGGCATGTCCAAGGGCTTAGTGAGCATAATTTTGACTATAAAATCCAGAACAGCTACAGGGGGAAATTTTTCAAGAAAAAAGTCAGTTGAACAGAATATTACTGTGCATTTCTTTGCATTTGTGCTTAAAAAGACAAATAAACAAAGTCACTGAAGAAAGACCCAGACATTTCCTTTGGAAAATTAGATGGACTTTCCCTATGGAACACTGGTTAGAAGACTTCTAGGTCAAGAACACAGTGGTAGCACACATGTCCAGTGATGAGGGAGGACTCTTCTCTTCCTCAGATTCTGGTCACACTATACATTTAAAGCACTCTTATATCACTTTAACAGCCAAAACTTCTGCCCAAGAATCTGTAGCTTGTTAAGGATGCTAAGAGTTGTTAAGAGATCTTTCACAAACTACAGTTGCCAAGGTTTGGAGCTATTTCAATTTTTACCTGTGCTGGACATGCACATGATATCACACAACTATTTGGTCATTATTTGTTTTATGTTCTATTTTGAAGAAAGTTCTGTGAGCAAAGCTTTTGGAACATATTTATGGATCTGGGCAATTTTTGTTCCAAGAGGAGTCAGCTTTTATTCATCCAATTGCTTCAAGCTACACAATATTAATATCTGAAATGGTTTTATCCTCATGGAATAAGACCTTCTCATGGTTTATTTCGACCTTTAATCCAGAAGCTACCATTTCCTTGATTTGAGCATCTCTGGGCACATGCTTTAAAAAAAATGGCTTAAGTCAAAGCTTTCATATCCTAAAGGTTGTTAAATAACCAGCTGCCCTAAACTGGTGAATGTAGAGTTTGTCTTTTGGAGGTGTTTCACAAAGAGTAGTTGGAAAAAGATTTGCTGGGGTCATACAGAATGCTGTGCTTTGAAGCAGATGGTTAAACTAGATGGTCTATTGGGCAAAGATCTGGGTTAAAGGAACAACCCATCATCAAATGTTAAAAGAAAAAACCCCTGATAATTATCTGCAGATCTGAAGTGGACAGAGGGTTACTCTTGTCAACCCAACATGCAGAGCAATTGAAAGCAGCGGGCCTAACGTATAAAAAAGACTAATGCCTGTTAAATACTGCAGTCAATGAAATAAGATTATCAAACAGAAAGCAAATGAAAGAGAAATTCCAGTGGAGTTGATTTTAAGCATCAATGACAAATCCGAAGAAGTGTGCTCAAGCCTGGGGAGAAGGAGTTGCTGGCAATAAGCCTGGGAAAATGAGATTAACAAAGAAATTTCTCAAACTGTTGTTAACAAATTTAGCAAGTGAACCGAAATGCAACTAGACTGAAAATACAGTGTGTTGTATTCAGAATGAGAGCAGTTACTTAGCTCTAAATGGAACCCTAGCCAGTAATCTGGCTGCTTCAATTTGGACCAGTTGATTTTTCTGAGCTGTCTTCAAGGTCAGCCCTTTATAGAGTGTGTCGCTATAATGCAATGTGGAGCACAAGGAGTAAGGTGGACAAGTCACCTCTGTCCAAAGGGGACTCTAGCTGGTGAACCAGGCATAGCTGAAAATAGGCACTCCCAACTACTTAGGACACTTTGGTCTCCAGGACTGTGCTGGCTCCGGGAGTACTACTACTACTACTACTACTAATAATTTATTTATATCCTGCCCTACCCAGCCAAAGCCAGGCTCAGGGAGGCTAACAACAATAAAATAATACAACATTATAAAATCATTTCATTATAAAATTAATTCAAATCAAATTAATGGCAACCATTGGGCTAGAGTTATGTGAAGATTGCCAAAGGAGGGAGTCAGGCTCTGCCCTGGCCAAAGGCCTGGTGGAACAGCTCTGTCTTGCAGGCCCTGCGGAAAGATGTCAAGTCCCGCAGGGCCCTAGTCTCTTGTGACAGAGCGTTCCACCAGATCGGAGCTGCAGCTGAAAAAGCCCTGGCTCTGGTTGAGGCCAGCCTAACCTCTCTGTGGCCTGGGACCTCCAAGATGTTTTTGTTTGAAAACCGTAAGTTCCTCTGTCGGACATACTAGGAGAGGCGGTCCCGTAGGCATGAGGGTCCTAGGCCGTATAGGGCTTTAAAGGTTAAAACCAGCACCTTAAACCTGATCCTGTACTCCAACGGGAGCCAATGCAGCTGGTAGAGCACCCGGTGAATGTGATCTCGCAAGCTACAGACCTGCACATTCAAGGATAGTACTACACTATCCAAAACAAACTTGCGTTCCCACCTCATAGACCTGAGAATTTGGAACACATAGCACCTCTGCTTTTCAAGATTCAGCTTCAGTTAATTGACCCACAGCCAGCCCTTCACTGCCCCCAAACCCCGGTCTAGCACCTCACTTGCTTCAGATGGAACAGAAAGATGGTTGAACCTGCGTCCCTCAATAGTCATTTATGGTTACATTCATGCTATAGTCATGTTCTTGCTAATGCTCCAGTTACATTTAGCATTCATGTTTATATTTAGTGCGTGGCTTGTTAAAATAGTTTGTCATACATTTGGCGCTATGTAACTTTTCCTACATCCCTAGAAAGGGTTACAGCGCTGCCTCCTCCACAGAAACAGCATCAGGAAGGAAAGTTCCACTCCTACTAATAGATTCAGCAAAATGAATAAGAATCATGCATTTAATTATTTGGTTCTCTGGATCTATCCTCTGTAATAATGAGCTGGAAAAAAATTCTCATTACACCGAGCACTGCATTTTACTACAGGATTTTAATTACTGCAAATCAACATGCAGAGAAAATCTTTAAATATGTAGAAAAAATTGATTGCAATTTCAATATTGTGCTTTTTCCCTCCAGGCTTAGGAAGCCATGCCAAGTCTCAATTGAATTTTAATATATTCTCTCCACTAAAATCATTTGCTCGGTTAATTATTGGAAGGAAATCTTTTCAGATGACTACAAACTTTGCCCAATCACCCTATCCAGCAAGAGTGATCAATACATGTAGACTGGATTCTCGCTGAATGCAGTTCCATAAAAGGGAAAATTGCTGAGTGAAAGAAGAAAGAAAAAAAGAAACTTCCACTTACCAAACCTCCCTAATTGTGTCCTCTCAGTGCAGTTTGGTGATGGTCTGGTCAAATCTGCTTTCTGGACATGCTATGAACCTGTCGCTGTCCCTGGAGCCAATTGCTTGCACAGAGTGGCTTCTTGTTGGCAAGGCTTGGTGAAGACCTGGAGAAAAGTTTGGCGCTTGTGGTCTGTACCGATATAGGCTAAGGCCCAGACTTTACCCAGTGTGCAGTAACCTGGAAAGGACACTTCACAGCTATCTTGCTGAGGAAACAAAGAGGTCAGTGTTAGTTCTGACAATATCAATAGGAATAGGAGCAACCTCAAGAACACTTTCCTTCTCAGTACATGGCCAGCAGCATGGGAAGATCTTACAATGGAAGAACATTCAATGGACAGTCTGTTCAGTTATTTGAAAAGAGGACAGCTTATTTCATGGGTGTTTTCAAAATTGAGGTGCTGTTTGTAGTGCCTTTGTTCAATAATTGCACTGCCTTACTTGGATAGGGACAGGCAATGTTGTACAGGGGATAGGGTGTTGGACTGGATCTGCAGAGGCCTAGATTCAAATATACACTCAGCCATAAAGCTCACAGACTTACCTGTTACCCATTAATCCCCTTCAGAAGGATGAGTTTGGTTTTTTTTAAAAAGGAAAATAACTTTTCTCACATAACTTCTCTTGAAGAAGTGTAGGATATACAAATATGATCAACGATTGTTTTCTTTAGAGTCAGACCATGCAGAAATTTAAACTGGAGGCCAGTTTGTGTCTCCAGAAATTTGAGTAACAGATACTCATTACTCTCCTGTGGAAAAACTGGCAAAATATTTTCAATACAAATGTGTCCTATATAAATAATCTTGCTCTTGGAAAGCTCTCTCAAGAAAAAGTCTAATATAGGAAAGGGGTCAATGGAACTTTGTGGTGGCAAAATTCAGCAGCCTATGAAGAAACTCTATGCCCAAGAAATATATATTGAGGATAAGATAGAGGCTAGCTGACAGGACTTGATTTACATGTATCTCTTCTTCTAGATGTCAAAGCCATTCATTATTTATGCTTGATATTTGCAGCCAGTTTCATACAGTTGACATTTAAAAAAGCACACACTCCAACAAGGACGTTTGTTGCTTGTTGTGTGTGAGCTGCATGACAAAACAGAACATCCCATTGGTCACCTTTTTGGATTCCACAGCCAACTTCCAACTCAGAAGATCCCTGGCCTCAGATAATCCTTATTTGGGGATTTTGTTTTTGTTGATCATCAGTAAACTGAAGGTCAGTCAGTTTTCATCTCCTCCTGTACTTGCATTTTACAACATTGTACTTGCATTGCTAGACAATTTCCTTAAAAATAAAGTTTGATTTAATTGGAGGAAGTGAAGTATGACCCTGGTTGTGCAAAGAAGAAAAGGCAGGTGAATGATTTTCAGCAAGAGCAAAGCTGAGCTATTTGTGATATACAACACTTTGAAATAATAAAAATAAAAAAGTTTTACTTATTGTAGATGCAACCAGTGATGCTTGTTGTGTTGGAAACAATTAAAAGGCAAGTCTTAGCCCAAGTGGGATGTGCTGTGTGTGTAAGTAAAACTAAATCCTAGTGCAAACATTAAGGTTTAATCTGTAGCAGGTTGTAGAGTTGTGTGTTCCTTCTTGAAAATTTGTTCTACTTTACCTTCACATCATGTCTGACATTTCTTAACCCTGCTGAAAATAAAGGATGCTTCCAAACCCCTTTTCAAAACTGACTTTTTAAAGACAGTACAGTAAAGCCATGAAATATAACAAAAATACGGAGAAATGGTTTGGAAAAGCTTTTTTTGTAGTTATTGGGTTGAACACCTGACTCCTTGCTATTAAGTTTAAGCTTGTTTACTTAGAAAACTTCACCACAATGCAGACAAAGGCACACACTTTTAAATACTATTGATTTTATGAGAGAGTTAAGTGTGTATTTAACTTTCTCAGACTGAAAAACCAATGGAGCTGAAAACTCCCTTACTGTGGGTTATCATGCCCTTGAATTTGTTCAAAATAAACCAAGCAGGAGTAGGCAGGTAGCAAAAATAAACCTTGCAAAATTGATGTGGTTCTTCAACTATATTCCTTCCGTACCTTTTCTGGGCATTTGGTCATGCAATAGTTCCATTCATCTGTTCCTGTGGAAACTATGAAACTTTCACATTGGGTCAGAAAATAACTTCTTTGAAGTTATGGGAGGATTCTGATTTTCTTCTCCTCAGGAGCCCTAAATAGAAATGCATTCTGCCCCACCTCCCCAATGCTGCGGCTTGCTTCCTTTTAGATTTAAAATAAATACAGAGGAATTATTTGCTTTTAGTTCACAAAAAAAATTCAAGAATTTATTTTGCTCACCCTATTCCTAAAGCTCAGATAAACCAACACTGTGTAAACTCAACCTCTATATTTTTAAAACTCTGTATAGGTGTAATGTCTGCTCATATTTTTATACATACTCATATTTAAATATAAACGAAATGTACCAAACATAAATATGTACTAGAAATATAACTGCAGTCATTAAAATGAATGTTTCACATAAGCCATGGGGAACCTGTGGCCCTCCAAATGTTGTTGAACTACAACTTCCATCATCCCTGACCACTGTTTTCCTCTTGTCTTTCATCATGTCTGGAAGAAGTACAGTAGCTGATCTAGGGGATCACAACCAGAATGTCAAATCAGGCCCAGAGCTTCTGGGGTGCTGCACTGAGTGCTGCAACTATGAAGTCCAATGGACTGTGAGAGGCAGGGGGCAATGGATTTTGGCATTGCACAGGACACCACTGAAATTTGAGGTGCCAAGGTCCACCACTGACAAAAGTCTTGAGTTTAGAGAGTGGAGGCCTCCATGATTCTTGCATCTGGAACCTTTCTACAGCATGGTTTTGGTGCAGTTGCACAGACTTGAGTAATGATATAAAGGACTGGAAGCCAGTAAGGAGGTCATCTTAGCCATTCCCCATCCTTCCTGCCCCTCTTTTTCCATTTGCTACTTACCTAGAGGCTGTGTAACATATTAGACCAGATAAAGAGGTTTTCTAAGGCGCTTGCTACAGAATGACATCATGTTTCTTACTATTCTTGGGATAGGTTTGACTTGAGGACTGCAGGTTAGAATGTCATATGTGGTGACCATAGAATTACATTATTATTATTATTATTATTATTATTATTATTATTATTATTATTACCTTAAACCAGGTTCATAGCATCCATTGGAATCAAGGCCAGAAAAGTGGCAGACCTAAGGCAACTGTGCAAGGAAAACATGCAGACTTTTCCTGCTCCTCACCTTCCATCCTAAGCCAGTGCAAGCTGAAGGGATCTGGATGTGGCAGCAAATCAGCCATTCTGCCAAGCCTTGCCCCTCCCCACCAAGTATTAGGATTGCACCCTCAAAGTCATTTGTGAGGAAGTGATGCCAGACAGGCCAATAGTTCCACCTTTTGACTACACTGGGGGGGGGGGTTCTGTACAGTGCAGAGTTAAACCCAGGCACTTGGTCCCACAGGAGGCAGTCAACGACACCAACTTGGATGGATTTGAAAGAGGATTGGGCAAATTCATGGAGAATAGGCCTATCAGTCACTACTTGCCATGATGGCTATGCTCTGCCACTGGGGTATGAGGCAGTAATAATAATAATAATATATCCTGCCCTCCCCGGCCAGGGCGGCTAACACGAAATATGAATTACAATAAAACGTAATAGAAAAACCAACCAACCAACCAACAAACAAACAAAAACAGTTAATTAAAATACGGCTTAAAATGCAGCCTCATTTTAGTAGTAGCCCATAAATCAATACCATAAAGGGAGGAAACATCAGATATTCACCCGAGCCAGCTATCCATGCTGGTCCTACATGGGCCAGCAAAAAAAGCCAAGGGAAAATTTATATACCAAATCCCATATAAGGGGTCAGAGTGAGTCCAAGCCAGGTGGAACAGCTCCGTCTTGCAGGCCCTGCAGAAAGATGTCAAATCCCACAGGGCCCTAGTCTCTTGTGACAGAGCGTTCCACCATGTCGGGGCCAGTGCTGAAAAGGCCCTGGCCCTAGTTGAAATTCCTTGAAGCTTGGGACCTCCAAAGTGTTGCTATTTATGGACCTTAAGGTCCTCCGTGAGGCATACCAGGAGAGGCAGTCCCGTAGGTATGAGGGTTCTAGTCCGCATAGGGCTTTAAAGGTCAAAACCAGCACCTTAAACCTGACCCTGTACTCCACCAGAGTAATGCTTCTGAATTCCAGTAATGCTGGAAACCACAGGAGAAGAGAGTATTCTTGTCCTTGAGTCCTTCTTGAGGGTTCCCCTCAGGAATCTGAGTGGTTACTGTGAGTACAGGATGTTGGCTTGGATAGGCCACTGACCTTATTATTATTTATTAAATTTGTACACCACCCTTCATCCGAACACCACCGGGTGGTTTACAGCATAAAAATACAAAATGAGAACACAAAATGCATGATAAAACAAAGCAAAACCAATAAACCCTCCTCTCACAAACACATTTAAAATGCCATAGAATGTTAATCAGTCAAAGGTCTGGTTATAGACAAACATTTTCACATGGCAACTAAAGGTACCTAAGCTGGTCCAGCAACTTCTTATGTTCTAATGTTCATTTACAGTGGTACCTCAGGTTACATACGCTTCAGGTTACATACGCTTCAGGTTACAGACTCTGCTAACCCAGAAATAGTGCTTCAGGTTAAGAACTTTGCTTCAGGATAAGAACAGAAATCGTGCTCCGGCGGTGCGGCAGCAGTGGGAGGCCCCATTAGCTAAAGTGGTGCTTCAGGTTAAGAACAGATTCAGGTTAAGAACGGACCTCCGGAACGAATTAAGTACTTAACCCGAGGTACCACTGTATTTTTCTTGAGCAAAACAAAATAACACCTGTGGAACATAATATATTGGAGCCCTGCCTGGAATGTTGATTGGCAATGGTGACTGAGTCCCTGTCAGGGAATAAGGTAGGGAATAAATTATTAAATGATAATACTGACTAAATGGCTGTTTGGTGACTATGCAGACCATCATAGCCCACAGGGCTCTGAACTTTGGAACCATTATTATAAAAAGAAATGTATTTTGAATGACTAAATGCAGAAGCAAAAGTATACATCATAAATCACTCATACTGGGGGGAGGGAAATTTTAATTTAGGAGCTCCAACAGTTAATCATTAGGGCCTGCCCAAACAGTCTGAAGTACTTTGCTTGGAGTTCAGTAGAGATTGTTTTAATAAATACAGTTCTTTTACGGTAGCTCAGCTAGGTGGGCCACCACAGGGTGCTGCGCTATCCCAACAGATCACAGTGTAATGCCAAAAATAACCTCATGAAAACAAAGATCACTTTCACAATCACACAGAGATGTTTGAGTTTCATAATTTGCAGCATAAATCTTATTAAAAGAGGCCAGTCATTTGGTAGAGTTCACATTTAAAGGAATCTGGCCAGAGCTGAGAATCCACTAAACCAGCACTCTTTTGCAGTCTGTAAACTAGGAAATGGTAAACTAGGAAACAACCAAGCTGCCCTGAAAAGTAGGTTAGGTTTCTTCTTACTGTAGTTTTCAGCAAGCTAGACTATTGCATCTTTTCCACAGTGGTGGCTGCTGATGTGGGGGATGCAGGACAAATAGCTTTTCTGAAAAGTAAAACATTTGTTAAGATGTAAAACATTTGTCAGGGACACGGGTGGCGCTGTGGGTTAAACCACAGAGCCTAGGACTTGCCGATCAGAAGCCTAGACTTGCCGATCAGAAGGTCGGCGGTTCGAATCCCCGCGATGGGGTGAGCTCCCGTTGCTCAGTCCCAGCTCCTGCCAACCTAACAGTTCGAAAGCACGTCCAAGTGCAAGTAGATAAATAGGTACCGCTCTGGAGGGAAGGTAAATGGTGTTTCCGTGCGCTGCTCTGGTTTGCCAGAAGCGGCTTAGTCATGCTAAGCTGTAAGCCGGCTCTCTCAGCCAAGAAAGCGAGATGAGCGCCGCAACCCCAGAGTCGGTCACGAATGGACCTAATGGTCAGGGGTCCCTTTACCTTTACTAAAACATTTGTCAATTTACTGAACACACTCCAAAATGTAATAAAAGCTATCATACTCTGCTTATAAAACAGAAACCAAACACTGCATATTTTTAAAAGCAGACACACCAAAAGCTTTTCTTAATTTAAGGCTTCTTTATTTTCCATAAAACTTAGAAAATATGTGCATTTTAGCACCTCAGGTTTCATGCTTCAACATTCTTTTTTTTTTTTCAAGTGTAACCTTTAAATTACAAACAGTAGGCACAGCAGGAATAATTTTAAACTGATCCCTTAAAAAACAAAGGCAAGTCAAAACCCTGCACGTTTTATAAAAGAGCAACTTCAACCTCTTGATCTCCTGATACAAAATTCAAGTAGTGTTAAATAAGAGTAGACAAATTTGGTGTCCGAGACATCTTGGTATTAGAAAGTTTGCAGAAAGAGAGCTTGGATTTCCAGAATAGTTGCAGAATAGTTCCCAGCCTGATCAAAGGACACTTGGTGAGACGAAAAGATTTCCAAGTTGAGGATATCTTCTTTTAAAGGCTTTTTTTAAAAAAAGTACCCATATGTGTATTTTTGCCAATGCTTTGCATTTATCTATCATGCACTTCTTTCTTAGAAGAATATTCATAGATAGCTGGATATGCAAATATTTCTTTCTTTAATCAAGATATGTACAAAAGACATATTCGTAATGTTATTGTAACGGATGGAAAACCCACATGAAAAGTTTTATAGATCATCGGCATCAATGATTTTTCCCTTTCCTTTTAGACTCCCTTTTCACAAGGGAGCGAAATTATAATTATTTAACCTTGCAACTCAAGGCTCAGATCAGATGCTTGAAGGTTTATATTATTTTTTAAGAGTTTGGGTTTCTTTTCCTGCTCATTCTTTTAGCCCAAAGCAAAGCAGCAATCTAGAAGAAGTTTCTTTTGTCACCATCTTCTGGGAGTAGAACTATAAATAAGAGTTTGTCATAGATTGCCAAACGTTGTCTGTAACAGGCCAGGGAAATAAGATTAAGGGTCAATAAATGATACTGCAATGTATCTTGTTCCTTTCAAAATGGGAAGTCCTTCATGTAAATGCGTAAGTCTTCCTGGATGCATGAAACTCCATCCTTTCCTGGGTGATTCTATGGAGCAGTTGTACCTCAGAAATTTGCATCCACCTCCCTATAAAAAAATCAGAAACAAAAGTCTTTAAATCACCATCTGGCAGAAATCAATAGAAACTGGGAGGGTTTTTTTTGGTATAAAGCCCAAGACAATAATCAGAAGTGCAATCAATCCCAAGTGCATTAATTTGCACCAGGAATATACTGCATTTGAACAATAACACACCTTAACATTACCCTATTCTAATTCATATGTAGATCAACATCATTGTGGAAATTGCATGATAGTGGCCCTGTTTGCATCAAATACTAAGTCAAACCATGCCTTAACATGTGTGTTTTGGTAGCAAAGGTTGCAGCTACTACTGTTCACCTGATCCTGCAGTTGTTCCACCCAGGCATAAGCCATGGTTTGGCTTAGTGTTGTATTCAAACCTGGGTATGTAGTTTATCTACCCCAGAAAACCCACAAGCAGTTAACCAAGAACAAACTTTGGTTACAACTCATGGTTTGTCCAGAGTGAAACAAATCATGAGCCCGGCTTTGGATGTAGCACTAACACAAACTATGACTTAGCGCTGGATAGCACAGAAGCAGCAGCTGTGATCTGCATACCAAGAATCAACACATGTGCTTGTTTGTGCTAAGCCAGGCTACCTCAACCTCGGCCCTCCAAATGTTTTTGGCCTACAACTCCCATGATCCCTAGCTAGCAGGACCAGTGGTCAGGGATGATAGGAATTGTAGTCTCAAAACATCTGGAGGGCCGAGTCTGAGGAAGCCTGTGCTAAGCCATTGTTTGGTTTAGTGTTACATGCCAACTAGGTCAATAGCTTTTCTAGTCTAGGCATTAGTAGTGGGAGGTCGCTAGGCCTACTCCATCCCTTCAAATGCTGTATCTCAAATCAGGTAACAACCTAGAGGAAAAAGATTGGAGGGGGTGGTTTCCGAGGCAACAAGTCATACCACTTGGAGAGACAAGGGAACTTTGCCTCTATTCCTTAAAACACCCTGTGCAAAACTGAGGGATGTGGTATCTACTTTGTTTTTACTGCTGCCATGTGCCAGCTATTGCAAATCATTCTGCAATCTACCTTCTGCTGGCCACTGTCTTAAACTATTTGTAACATGATCCTTCAAGAAAGCATTTTTTTGGTGAGGGATCTGCTCCATCTCCTTCTCCAACAAGATACTCCTCACAGGGAACTCTTTCACCAGCCATACAAAATAATCCTATCACTGATTTCAACACTGAACACAGCTGTCTGCTTAAACTGCAGTATCACTGCAGCTTGATGCAATTATACTGTCACTGAAAGAAACACTGTTCTAATACTTTAAAAAGAACCAAGAATTATCATTGTGGTGTCATTTTCTTATTTGGGACTTTTAAGCAAGCTTAGTGGGAAATGAGTCAGAGAAGTTGAAAGCCATTGCTGGAATAAACAGATTTGCTCCAAACATACCTCAAAATCTCTTCCCACTTTGTTGAGAGCTATGTTGATAGTAAATGTGGAGGAGTCATGATGAGGTCTGAGGGAACGTTGTCTCTCAGTAGTGTATTTCACAACAAAATTCAGCAAGGCATGGCCCTATAAAGAAATAACAGGACAGTTAAGAAAGGATAGCTCATGGGAATCCCTCAAGCCTACTCCCTGTGATGATAAATATCTGTGATTTACTGTCATGGATCTCCTCCCACCCACTGTTTATAATAACTCCTTCACTTCCAGATGTCCTCAACTTTTGTCTCTCTCTTCCTTTTTTAAAGATTCTGAGCCTGCAGACACAGAGTCCACCTAGCACATACTTCATAGGAAACTACTGATAAATGGAATAAATAATATTCAGCGTCTAATTTTGGCTCCTGAGCATGAGAACATAAGAAGAGCCTACTGGATCAGGCAAACAGCTCATCTTAGTCCAGCATCCTTTTTTCACAGCCGCTAACCTGATACCTGTGTGAAACCTCCACACAGGACTCAAGCAAAAGATTACTCTCCTCCCCTGTGCTTTTCAGAAATTAAATAATTTGCATGGTGCAGAAGCTGAAGTAGGGATAGGAGAGGCATGAATAGCTCTCCTAGTCTGTGCAATGCCCCCTCATGTTGCTTGCATGTTCTTGGTGCATCCACATTGACAGAAGGACCTGTGGGGTGGACATACTGGGTCTGTCGTGACTACTCTGTGATTGGATACTGCACCTGTGCTTGAGCCTTTAAGTCTTATTTTTTAATAACCATTTTAACCTACCTTTGTATAGTAGCCGGCAAACACTTTTAGTGTTACAGGCGCTATGTATTCTCTAATGAAATGTAGCCACACGCTTTCCAGCCCAATTTGTTTCATGTGAATGTCATCAGTTGGAACATTTTCATATCCTCCAGAAATGCGGCTGTCCTAAAACAAGACATCACAGAGATGTTCAGATACATAGGGCATAAGGTTATGTTTTCAAATCATATGGGACACTTTGTAAAGTAGCACATGCCTGTCCAATTCTAAAGCTTTCATACTCTAAAGCTTTCATACCTTGTGTCAGGGACGCAGCGAGAGCGCAGGGAGGGGAGGAGATGGAGAGCGAGGGGGAGCAATCCGAGGGCAGCGTAGGAGAAGATGACAGTAGCCCGAGAGATTCCATGAGCCTCTCCAGCGAATTGGAAGATTCACAGAAGGGGGCGCCGATGGCCAGGGCAAAGGGGGCCCCAAGGGGGAAACCCCAGAAGCAAGGGGCCAGCGGGGACTCCCAGAGCAGCAGTTGGAAATCAGGACCAGCTTCCCCACCGGAGCGTAGTGGGGGGGAGGAGTCCCAGGTATCAGGGCCAGTGTATTCACCACCAGCGAGAGAAGATGAGTCAGGGTTGGCCACGCCTCCATCGGAGAGCGAGGGAACGGTCAAGAGGAAGGTTGCCGGCTGGGCGCACGCGCCAAGTTCAAATGTACAGGCGAGCGGCACAGCAGGTAGCCCGGATAGGGAACCAGGTCCTAAAGCCCGCCGGAAGGAGGGGCAAGAATCAGGGGGGTCAGTGTCAGAAGAGTCCAGAAAGGATGAAACCCCAGCGGGCAGGAGGGCCCAGAGGAGGAAGGAGCTATGGAAGAGGTGGAGCAAGGCTAGAGTCTTAAACTGGTGTGGAAGGGGAGGAGAGTCAGACGGAACTTCGCCGGTCTAGACTTTAAGACGTAGAGCGGCACGCTGCGGCTTTAAAATAGAAACTGAACTTCAATAAAGACTTTTGTACATAACTACAGCCGGGCGTTGGTCCTTTGTGAGCTGGGACCTAGGGGCGGCTCTGACACCTTGAGACACATCCCAGTGAACAAATATACTCATCGTATGGCTTAGTTTATGGGACCAAAATCACAATCTCTTCTTCCATCAAATGTATTGTGTAAGGAACTAGTACAACAATAAATTGTTTTGTTCATCAGATAATTCAGTAGTGGCTGAATGCATCAATAGATGTTTCAATAAAAATAACAGCACTTGAAACTATCAGCTGATTATTAAAACCATCTTAGATTACTGAAAAGGAGCTTTTTAATATACAGAAAGTGTAAACTGCCTTACAATGTTGAAGAAAATAGTAAAGATGGCCTTTCTTTTATCATTTGTTATGGTAACATAATTGGACCCACCCTGGGACCTCATGCTGAAGAGTAAGTAAGAAAGCTAATAAATAAAAAATCACAATCTGACCCTTTATCAAATTTACAAAGTCAAAATGTCGTATGGATTTGGATCTAAAACTAATTTTGTACTTTGAGGTAGATGTATTATGAATGGACTTGTAACAAAAATAACACTGTATCTCCATTATTTCTATAATACTGTCAACATTGCATTGTGCTTGGTATTTTTTCCATAAATAAAAATAGTGACATAAAAGCAAAAGTGTTTTTTTTTTTTTAATAAGGTAGCCCAAAACTCTTAATATCACTGATTAAAATGAGTCCTAAGCTTCATTTGCCAATCTAAAATTAAATTTTGCAGTCCTGATGGAAACATTGGGCACAATCCTGCCCCAATGAACTCCCCCTTGGATGAGTGTATGTGTGCACATGCAATGACATTCCCATGGGTGCCTCCCACAGGGGACATGTGCATGTGCATTGTGCTCACCTTTTGTCAGCAGTCCATACTTTATTTTCAAAAACACCTATATAAAAAATAAATTGAAAGAAGTTTCCAACTATTATGCTTACATGGTGTTTTCCACCTGACCAACGTCCATAATGTTCCATCTCCTGGACCAGTTCATCACAGGCTGTCTCAGAAAATATGGGGAACCAAAACACATCCGGGCATGGCTACAGGTGTGAAACATAAAACTGTGTGTTAGAATTTTGTGCTCCTTTGTGTGCCAGATAAGGCTGTTGCATAGCTTATGCTTTACATCTCTGAATCTAAGGTGGAGGACGGCTGCAGGAATCCTTTGTCCATCACTACAGCAACTAGTCTCACCCCTTTGATTTCGTTTTGTTTCTTAAATGTCATTTCTTGTCTTTTAGGTTGTGGATACCAGCGTTATGCAGCAGTTGCTCTGCATCATGCACTTGGCCAGCTGCGTAAGAGAAAACACAGCGAAATCTCTAATTATCTGAAAGGAGAAACCATTTCAGTGGCTGCTTGGGTCAGTCACTGTAGAGCAGTTTCCTCTCATGTGCCCACAAATACCCACAGCAGAAGGTTACATTTGTACTGATCTACCCAGTGTTCCCATATTTGAGGAAAGGAACATTTTCGGCTGTGGTAATTTGGTTTCCCCTAGCAGGACTGGCACTACAATGTAGTGAAGAACAGCTGCCCAGGCTTCCAGCAACCCCATTTCTCCAAGCTTATGGGACTCTTGATGCTAACCTGCTGATTCTTCCCACATACACATGAGAAAGAGAGCACAAATTAGCATGGCATGGAAAGCCAAGTCTGTTGAATAATAATAATAATAATAATAATAATAATAATAATAATAATATCTTTATTGTCATTGCCCCCTCTCGGGGACAACGAAAATTACTTGGCTGCTCCATCCACCCAGGTAGGGCACTCCACACAAAATCAGAACAACTATAAAAACACTAATTAAAACAATAAAACCAAAGAAATGGTTTTTCAGTGTCAAAGCAGAGAAGTATTGGGCCACCCCAACCCCAGGTGGTTTCCATTATTAGTGGTGCTGCTGCCAAGTTTCAGGTGGGTGTGGAAGTTACAGAAACACATACAGAGCCCATAAATAATTAGCTCACTCCAATCCAAGTAAAAACCCATTTGTATTTTAGTTCAGTTCATAAATGAAGTTCAGTCCCTTTGTGAGTCCCCAAATAGCAGTTTCCCTTACCTGTTCTACTATGTGCTCAGTGAAAATTTTTGAATAGTTGGGGTTTATGTAGGTTTCCTTCCAATCCTGAGAACAAAGATTTGTTTGTTAGATTAAAAATAGAGAGAGAGAACAACCCACACAGAAGTGCTTAGAATGTAGGGTTTCAGCAAAGGATAGTCCTACTCAAAGCAGACTCACTAAAATTGATGAACATGACGAACTTTGTTCCATTTCAGTGGGTCGGGTCTGAGTAGGGCTTAGCTGGATACAACCCATAGGATTATTTTTTTTCACATTGAGCAATGAAGGTTAATGTTGAAAAATTAAATGGATTAAGATCCCCATGTAAGAAAGCATTTTGTGATTTGTTTGCTCACAAAAGAAAGAGGTTATGGGGGGGGGGTTAAAAGAGAGGAAAATAATTATATTGCATTCTTTGATACATACCACTGGATTTTCAAAGATCTGCCAAAGATCATTGTTGTAGTGAGATATATTGTAGTTGGCGGTTGATAGAAGTCTTCCAAATTCATGTCTGTTAGTGATGTACATAAAGACACCCTACCACCAGACAAAAAACATCCTTATGTTAGTTTACATTTAATATTTAGAAATACAGAAGAAACTATATTATCCAGTCTATATTAATACTCATCACCCAAACTCACTATCATCCCCATTCTGAATATACAAACTACAGTCTTCTTTATCTGAAATTCTAACTATGTATGTTGCACTCTTTGGGGTATTTAAAGAAGCTGTACTGCCAACTGACCAGATATAGTCAGTAAACAAAGCATGGATTCTGATATGGGCTGAGGCAATTTGTTTCTTTTCTACATGCAGTCCATGCATACAGAGCATTCCCAATTCATGAAAATGTAGGGAGGAGAAGCCCTGAACATAAGGCAATCTATTCCTGTATCAGAGACCCACACACAGCAATCTCGGTTATGTTCTTAATATCTATACATTTATATAACTGATGGTGAGTGACCAGATTAATTTTATGAAGGAAAAGTGGGTATATTTCCTTCTATACATTTTTATGTAGTTGTCTTGTGTCCTAAATATTTAACTAATATTGATCTGTTGAATTCAGGTAACAACATAAATAGAGAAGCAAGTGTCAGAGCTCTATAGAGTGCCAATTTCAGCCCATTTCCTACCAGATCCTTTGATGAGTTGACCTGTAATGAAAATGTTCCCCTTCAAATAGTTATTTTGATGAATATGATGAAAACAACAAACCACTGTGCAATGCTTGAAGAAGGATGAAAAGCAAAATGAACTGGAACAGTAGCAAAAGCCACATGATCCTTGTAGGACCGATTAACTTCATATTAAATTGAACAAATCAAATTAAGTAAATTGGGAAGGTATGTTGTTTTCCTTTTCAATATAAACAGGCCCACGTTTTCAAACTGATCAAAGATACTGTTGCGTTTGTCACAGCCCAATCGCTTGCCATTTTGAATAATGGTGCTTCAAGACATTTGCTGTTTCTGACACTTATGGTTTTGTGAATGGCCAGCATGCTGGTCACCTACAAGCCAGACATCAGCCACACCAGTCCTCATGTTGATAATGATCTCTGTCCAAGCAGGCTAGTAGAACTAGCCAGGGGCAGCACCAATTAAACAAAATATGTGATAGTGACTTCAAACCTACATGGCAATACAGGCCTATCCTATAATGAGGTACTTCCTGGTTTGCTTCTGGGTCTGTGGCTACCATCTCTAAGGAAGCAGATGTCTATGAGTTTCCTCAGTGATCAGGATAGGGCAGCCTTTCAAACCTGGAGCTGCTGGGATTGGCATTCCAAAACGTCTGAAGGCTACCAGGTAGACATAACAAATACTGTCTCAGACCATGTTGTATAAGTAGTGAGGCAGATACACTATCTCAAGTACATAAGGGTTGGGTCTAAGTCTTTTGGGGGGATTTTTTTTTAATGTTATAATGTTCTTTTTAAAACACGAACATAATAAACATGTACTCAACCCATGGCTCTTATTAAATAATAAATACGAAAAGCTGAATAAAAAAAACTCTGCCAAAAACAGTTAAGTAATGATTATGTAACACTTCCCTCTGCTACAAAAATACACCACACCACTGTCCAGTTTTATGCTCCATTACTTCCAATGGAGTTGCGTCAGCATAAAACTGTAGAAATACAGTGGTAAAGCATGCTTTTGACAGTGGGTGTATTGAAAACCATGTCATTGCGTTAAAGACATAATTTCTCATGAGAAGTGTAGGGAAACCACAGTATGTTCTGTTTTTACAGCATGGGCGAGCTTCAGTTTTAATCATAACAAGAAATTGAAAAATGTGCATTAGGGGAACAGGGAACAGCAAGCAACCCTTATTAAGCAATGGATTTTCTGGTTCCTACAGCTACAATAGATAACAGAGTGTGGGTAGCTTTGTCTCAGCAACAACAAAAAGCCATTGAATTACATCCAGTTTTAACTAGAAAGAGCCCATTAAATTGTATGCAACTGTATGCAGTTTACAAATGACTGTTTGGTTCTTGACTTCAAGACTATTTTGGCATTATATTTCATTATTTTTTTCTACTCTTCCATAAAAAAAATCATTCTGAAATTTGACTTTATTATGCTGCTAACAGCTGCGGCTTCTTCTATTTGCTAACGGTGGGACTACCTCTCGAATGATGTGGAGTGGCCCCAATCATAATTCATTCATTTATTAATTAATAGGGTCACATAATTTAGGTTCTACAAGCTGATTGTAAGGCTTCAGGGAATGAAAGAGTTTCCTACAATTAATCCTCTCCCTGCAGCCTCTCTTCCCCTCTAAATCTGGGTTAAGAATCCCTCTGGGGTTTTTGGAAAGTGGGACAGCGTGGGAAGGGAATTTCCAAAAATCCATTCCCTCTCCATTCTGCCAGCAGAAGCTTTACTGTCAGCTGAGTGAAACCCATTGCATGCAGCCTTTTGACATCCAAAACCAGTGAAAGTGATATAGCTAAATGAAAGACAAAGTTCAAAAATGAAATCCTCAATCTCCATTAGTCTCAATGGAACATGAGCAGATGTCCGCAATGAAATTAATGGAGACTGAATCTTAGAAGCAATGGTCAATGCTAAAATGAGTTGTTACTTAAGACGATACCACAAAATTTGTGATTCTCACATGTATATAACTAGGAAGCAGGAACTTGTAGCACAAGAATGATTTGCACTAAAAGAATGAGGATAGGTTGATTTTTGGCGATTATTTATGCCACATCAGAATTTTGGGTGTATGTTTAAGTACACTAGCATATTGGTTTACAAACTCAACAATGTGGAAACCGTGCTACTGTTTGGGCTGAAACTTGCCCTCCTGCATGCAGAAGGCATCTTCTGCTCACTATTTTACGTGAAACACAGAAGAAGCAAAAAGCATGTTCTTCCATTTGGACAAAAGGCTTCACAAGGCCTTGGGCAACCTCCTATGCAAGCATAATAATGAAAACAGTGGTCGCTGGAGTGGTGGCACTTACCTGACCTCCTGACAGCCCCATTGCTGGGGCATGCCACAGAGTAGGGACAAGGCAGAGGTCAAGTTGGTTTGGTGCACACCAACCAGGCAGAGAGTGCTAGATTGGCTTTGCCAGTATGTCTGCATCACAACGGCCTTTCCTTTCCTAATACACTGTAGCGATGAGGGTGACAAGAGGTCAGGTAAATGCCGGCAGCCAATTGACCGCCATCTATAGAACCTACTCAACATATCCGTGTGTGAATTCTTGTACACAGGTTTGTGTGGGGCAGCACTGACAGCTGTTTTCCTTCCATTCATGATTTAATCTTTTGAACGGCCACTGAAGAAAAAAAACATTATTTTTTTTGCAAAAGTTGTATCCATGGGGCTAAAAGCTCAAGACAAAACAATGCCCAGTTATCACTGGGATACAGGGAATGGAAGGAGACACCTCCCTCTAGGAGACTAAAACCGCATTGTAATAAATGAGTAAAAAAATGAAAAGAAAGAAAAACCTTTGGGGGTCTGAGCATATGGAATGTTTCCGCAGAAGGGGAGCCTTTTTCCCTTTGTAAGGTCTAAAACGAAGGAGGAGAAGGACCACATCAGATGACCTTTCATTGCTCTCTTTCACACTGTTAGAACTGCATTCACTTTCTGCTGCCATGTTAGATAAACAAGATCCTTTAATCAAAAGCTGGTATTCTGAAATACCATTTACGGACATCATGCAGCTCTAAGCAAAGCTTAAAACGTACGGGTTAAAAGCTTGAACTCTCAGCCTCTTATCTACTGCAACAAATATATACATATATATGTATATGTATTTTTAAAAACATACACACAGAGACAAGCTCGTACCAGGCTGCTTCACAGCATAAGAATGAGAAAAAGAAGACTTTTTCTGATGAGCCACCAAGTCAGATTAGTTGGACGTGAGCACATGGTAAGCACAGATTGCAATATCTGATGCATGAAAGGTTGAGAACAAGAGAATGTTGATTGGACTATTCTGCAGAACGAGTACAAACAAAAGAAAATCATGCCTTGTTAAAGGAGGGAATAAACTTCAATACTTGCCAACTTTTCTTGTTCAATTCAGCAAAATTATTTTTCAATGCTACATTGCCTGGAAATAGCTGTCATTTGATTCTGCTCTGGAACTAGTGTAGATATCAGTACAGATACAGATTTACATTTGTATTGCAATGATATTCATATATGTTCTCATAATGCTAGCATCCATTAAACACTAATAACGACAAGGAGCATTGGTCCTGTTTAGCAAAATTTAATCTGCCTTGAAATAACAAGATCAATCATTCCTGCCCTTGAAAAAGACAATTCTAAAATGCAATAATGTGACATCAGTTCTATTGTATCCTTCATACAATATATAGCATTTGTGATGGTTTATTAACTCAAGAACAAAATTTAGAAAAAATAGAAAATCAGTGCTGAGCTACAATTACCATTTGAAATAGGTATTGATTAAGTTCACAAGTAATTTTGCATTCAGAAACAGGCAGCACACAATATTTATGAGCGTTAACTATACTCAAAGCCAAAAAGTTGTGATGTGAATTGGTTTAACTGCTGCCATTGTGGAGAGGTAACAAAGAATCAGAAAAGTGATTGTAACTCACAAAAAAATTGGCTAGTACTTTAAATTGGAAAGAAAGAACAACCAAAGTGTAGCGAGACATTTTCAAAGCTCATGCAACTCACCATTTCCCTGGCATTCCTGCAGAGGGCCATATCAGGATCCAATCTGTCCCTTGCAAAATAATTTCTCTCTTTCATCTCAGATCTGAGGGTTTCTCCTTTGATCAAATATATGTTAGCCACATAAGGGATGTTCCATACACCCCTGGGGGAAAATGGTAAAATGAGTTGGGTGTAATATACACTTGGATGAATTTCATTCAGGTTTCATCATTTTTTCATCATTTGTTTCCTATGGTGAGAATTTTCCACTCATGAAACAGGATGAAAATACTATGGAGCATAATTCTTTTTTTTAATCATTTGTACTCTTGTTGCGGAGAAGCTCCACAAAACTCCACTATACAGAACTGAGAGAACATTATCCATTTGTAAACAAGACTAAGGAGACCAATAAGTTACTGTGGAATATTTGGTAATGCAACCACATGGAGAAAGGCACAAACTGAACCATTCTAAAATTATATTTAACACCCAGCTGTAGAACCGCATGTCCCAGAATGCTACGTGACCCTGTGGCGGGTTTCTAAAGCTGGACAAACAATAAACAAGCAAAATCAATCATGTTTTGCTTGTTTTTCAGGTCAGGTTTCTCGCTCACAGACCCATATACAAGAATAAAATCAGAAAATAGCTGAATTGAGAACATTCACTTTTAAATCTCCCTTCCATTTTTTATTCAATTAAAGCTATTGACAGAGCACATAGTCTTCAAAATCAGCTTATAAATTAAAATATATGGCAATTACAAGGAAACAAGGAAAATTAAAAGCAACCTTTCCAAGAACTAACGTCTTTATATGTCACTTCTTTTATGGTTGTTGTTGTTTTTCAAATAAATTTTCATTAGTTTTCCAATATTCCGCCAATAATAGCCAGCTTATAACAATATCAATTAATTCCTTCTTTTATGGTTTCTGGCTGAGGAAAAAGCCAGAACTGAAATATGTGGGAAGTATGGGGAAAGTAAATTGTTTGGGGTACGCTGAAGGAATTTAATACACAGTCAATGCAAGCAGTTCAAAGTAAGTGGGTCACACTATCGAGAGCCCCCCTTTTTTGCAACCCAGGGTTATGCAGAACTTTACGAGTGTTAAATAAAGTCCTTCTTACCGGATTCTTCTTTGGTTTTTATTTTTTACTTTGACTGTGGGGCATGCATGGAGACGGGTTTTGGGGATATCCACAGCCTATTTCAACACATTACAGGGATTATTTAGCCGAAAAAGGGCTGAAACCACTCACAGCTGACTGTTTCTTAGAAATACTTCACTTTAAGAAATGTTCACTGAAGCAATAGTCAATACAGCTACCACAATAGTGTATGTCCGTCCCCCAGAATGACTTGTTTAACACATACATTGATGTGGCATGTTATGTATGTTTTATACCCCACCTTTCCTCCAAAAAACTCAAGGTGGCATACATGGTTCTCTTCCTCCCCATTTCATCCTCACAACTACCTTGTGAGGTAGGTTTGGTGGACTGTGACTGGCCCAAGGTTACCCAGTGAGTTCTCAGCTCCTTGGAGCAAAGCTGGAATATAGACATGATCAATACATACATACGTGCCAAATCAAAAGAAGTGTGAGCAAGGTGGTTTTTCAACAACTACTATTGGGATAGCTGTTGGATGACTGTACAGTGGTACCTCGGGTTACACACACTTCAGGTTACATATGCTTCAGGTTACAGACTCCACTAACCCAGAAATAGTGCTTCAGGTTAAGAACTTTGCTTTCGGATGAGAACAGAAATTGTGCTCTGGCGGCGCAGCAGCAGGAGGCCCCATTAGCTAAAGTGGTGCTTTAGGTTAAGAACAGTTTCAGGTTCAGAACAGACCTCCGGAATGAATTAAGTACTTAACCCAAGGTACCACTGTATGTGGAATTGCATGTGCCCAGGGTGTGCTCATGTGCAATGCTGGCACACTCGCGGTGTGCCAATGTCACTCCTGCACATCACAGGGGGGTGTCAATGTGACATCAACATGCTCCAGAGTGTGCGCATGCCACCAAGTCGAATCGGAGGGCGGGTAGCAGCCCTTTCATTTAAAATTTGTGGGTGCCCAGGCACCCAGGGCCCCACGTAGTCGGCACCTATGCAAAAGAGCAGTTAACTTACACTCTGTTTCCTTGGACAATATCCACGTAGTCTTCAGACCGAGCATAATATCCATCAGGGCTC
The DNA here is from genome assembly GCF_964252035.2 of Podarcis erhardii. Classification (NCBI taxonomy): domain Eukaryota; kingdom Metazoa; phylum Chordata; class Lepidosauria; order Squamata; family Lacertidae; genus Podarcis; species Podarcis erhardii. Next base: position 75,139,858 of record NC_138509.1, read on the forward strand.
AGCGCCCCCCAAAAGTTTGACCAAAGCTTCCCATGGCGCAGTACAAGAGGGGCAATCATCTTTCTGTTTTAAAAACATGATTGCATTGAAAGTTAACAAAAAGATTGAAATGTGAGGCAATCACAAGGAGTAGCTCTATTACTAGGGAAGAGACGGATGTTAATAGCTGTCACTTATTCTAAATAGGCCTCTTTGCTTCCAGTCACTGCCTCTGGGATAGTGAGAAAAACCGAGTCTTTCTGAATTCTGAATTTGTAAAGCAACAACTGCAATGTGAAATTTCAAGGGCCATAGCTCAGCAAAGAGTATATGTTATGCATGCATGCATGCATAAAGTCTTATATTCCATCATTCGCATTCCCACTGAAAGGCTTCTGCTAGAATAGCAATGAAAGATCTCTGCCTGATGTCTAGGAAAGGGGCTGCCAATCAGGATAAAATGGATTAACGGTGTGAATGATAAAATAGCTGTTTAAAGCCTTAACTGACACATAGTGAAACTGAGTCTCTCTTGTAGACACATTGTCGTCAAAGTCAAGAAAGTTGACATGATCAAAAAGCAAACATGCTGAAGGAAGTGCCTTTACTCCAAGATGCACAGAGAAGCATTGGGGGGGGGGTCCTCCATCCCAGCAGCACATATCCACCAATGACAGAGCACTCACATGATTAAGAAGAGCCCCCTAAATCAGATTTTTTTTAAAAAGACTGGGAACCTTTTATTATGTATTTACAGTTAATGTAAAGATATGGACTCACTAGCAGGGTTTGATTAAACAGTAAGAAAATAAGATCAACGGTTAAGTAAGGACAACATGGAATGAAATTGACTGTAAGATGTAATCATGAAAGAAAATTTGGTATAAAACTGATAAGAAAATACAAGTATTAAGGTGTAAGATTATAAAAATAAGTTAATAAATACTCAGAAGTAGTAAATATTTAAAGAACCAGAAGGGGAAGTTGAGGGAAGTCACGGGGAGGGGGGGGGATTTCTTTTTCTTTTATATGACAAATGTTATATTGTGTTGTTTGATTGAATATAAAACTGTAAAAATCCAATAAAAAATATTATTATTATTATTATTATTATTATTTTAAAAAAGAGCCCCCCTAAGTCATAATGGAAGGCAAGTCTGCACATAAAGGAGTGCATTAATATTCTCCTCTGCCCAGACATAATGGGCAATATCCAGTGATGTAGAAGTAATTTTCCTCTCCTCCCCCACTGCAGCTCTCCACAGTTTTTAGGTACAGAGATAGGAACGGGAAACACCGCTGTGCAAATGGAAATCTACTCTACCGGCAGATGAGCACCACTGGATGCCATCCGGTATATCTTCTTTCATGAGAAATCTATTTCAAGGAATTACTAAACAAACCTGTAGTAGTCACTGAAACCAATAAAAGAACCTAGAATTGATAAGTTCCCCAACCCCTCCTGCCATAAGCGTACCGATTCTGTTCTATCAAGAGTTTTAAAGTCCTGGGGTTCGTTAAAACAACATCTGCATCTATGCTGAAATAATAGTTGCATCCTTCATTCTGCCGACAGATGTCCCTTGAAAAGGAAGAGACACACAAGGCATTAGCATTGCAAACATGTTCCATTCCAAAGAGATGATAATAGTTTTAAGCATACAGCTGCAGTGTGCATTTAAGAAGTTCCTTTGCTTAATAGCTACCTGAATTGGCAATTCGACCCCTGAAACAAGTCTACTTAAAGCAACTGTTAGTAGTTGAAAGTAATAGGTTTTATGGCTAATAATACAATCTGGGTTTCGCTTGATTTATCTATCCACCAGAAGGAAGTTTTTCAAACTATCAGTTTCACTCTTTGCACAGATGTCTTGGATTTTTGAAGGTGATGTTACTACCAATTTGGGGAAATTTGTCCATCTTCTGGAAGATTTGCATAGTGAAATTCTTCTATTTCTCCCAGACTTGGAGAGCTATATTCCCAATATTTTCAAAACCCCAGATATTTTCTAAATTCACATTCACTGTCATTAACTTGTCCCTTCCTAGTAAATGAAAAAATTCATTCTTAATAACAATGCCATCAATTAATACAACTGTACACCTATTTGTTGAAAATTAAATCTGACAATACAATAGCAATTTACGGATACCTATTTACCATACCTATTCCTGAATGCAAATATAAATTACATATTAATACAACCATTGTCCTCTATGTACAACTCTAATTTCTGATCACAATATTATCCCCCATGTGACAGACAGGTAGGTAAGTGGTAAACATAACCCTAGTTTATTGTTTTACTATTGGACTGGAGCCTCACTCAATAGCTCAGTTGGGAGAGCATGAGACTCTTAATCCCAGAGTCATGGGCTTGAGCCCCAATAGATGACCCTATTGCAGTTAAGGTGTGGATGTTAACAAAATACTGACGTAGATAGTTGGCTGGTTTAATACCAGGGAATTCTGTTGGAAAATAAAATGTGATATTAAACGGCTGTGCTGCACTGTTAAAGTAAATGGCCAATCCAGTGCACATGCATGTGCGCGAGAGACAAAGAGATGTGATACCGGGATCTGGTTATAAAAGCTATGGAACATAGATCATTTTGAAGGCTATGAACATTCTCGTTCCCAGAACTTTCATAATTTATAACAGCTGGATCTCCCCCCCCCCCCGTGGTGCAACCTTTCAATGAAAGAGGAACCAGCTGTATGTTATCATCCCAAACATATGTTGCAGGTCATACAATGATGAGGGAGCTATTCTGTTCAGTGGAAAGGTTGTTTGAGAGTGAAAGCCACATAGATTTTTTTTCTAGGACGCAGCCCCACTCCACAGCAAAAAGACACTCTGTTGAGACCTGGCAGCGTCCACCTCTGCTAGAATTGCAACTAGCTTTTCACGTCCCAGAGGCAAGTGTCTGGGCCTTGGGAGAGGCAGTGAGAATTCACAGGATCAAGGTGTGCAGGCCAGTGAATGCTTGGAAAGAAGAAAACCACAGCTCAGAAGCATGATAACAGGTGCCTTACTTATGAACATCTGATCAGGGCAGCCCACATAACACTGTTAGAGATGGGTAGAGATTGGAGAGAGTAGTTTGGGGAGGGGGGTTGGTGGTGCGGACCAGTTCTGGACCAGTTTCCCTAGAGCAGGCAACCCCAAACTCAGCCCTCCAGCTGCTTTGGGACTACAACTCCCATCATCCCTAGCTAACAGGACCAGTGGTCAGGGATGATGGGAATTGTAGTCCCAAAACAGCTGGAGGGCCGAGTTTGGGGATGCCTGCCCTAGAGGCAAACAGCTGGTGCCTATGTTGTTAGCTTCTTGGTGCCAGATCAAGACAGTTTTATCACTCTGAACTCCTAATAGATGATTTATTTTATACCTGCTGTCTCCCTATTTTTATTGCTAGTCTTCCTGCTTTTAAAATGTCTTTTACAATTGCTTTATTACTATTACTATTTTGCATTACTTGAATGTAAATGCTAGAAGTTGAATTTTAAAAGAAGTTAGCCAACCTTCTTAAAAAAACAACACCTAAAAATAAAATAATGATCTTAACAGAGAAGCCGATGAATAATCTACAACATCTGCTGAGTTTCAACATGAACTATTAGTCTCAGCACTCTAAAAACATATGTTGGAAGTCTCAATGATGGATCATTAAATCTTTGCCAACAAGCAACAGCCCAACACTAAAGCAGCAGGAATTGCTCATAAACACAATACATTGTTGGGGCCACTGCATCAATGATTTGGTTGTGTGTTCATTTTAATTAGACATCTTCCCATCTAAATCTACACATTTCATTCCTGTCCATATATAGATCTGAGGAGATAAATTGTTAAAAATAAAATTACATTCCCATGTTCCTGGCATCAGCTTGACTCAGATATTCTTCAGGCCCCACAATTTGTATCGTTTTGAACATGTGCTTGGCTTTTTCCCAAAATGTCTTGATATGTCTTTCATGGTGAACTTCCTGAGAAGGTAATGAAATAATTAATAAAAGAGAAATCGGTAATACCGTGTAAAAATTAAACATGCAACAGAGCAGTCCAGTACTAGCCTGTGGTACAAGTTCTCCATAGAGGTGTAGCAGGTGCCTTCACTATACCTCCACAGAAGGGCATCCTTGACCTACAGACATTTGTTTCAAGGTCCAAAGTAAGGCTAGTTGCATAGACTTGCTTCGGACACTGAAACAGATGCACACAGATTGGTGGTGGAGCCCCAGGCAGGAATGCCTCCCCTCCCAATACACATGCTTGCTTCCACCAGGGACACCAGAAATCAGGAATAGTAAGAGAAAGAGACCCAGAGGAGAGGAAGATATACCGTATTTTTCCGTGTATAAGACGCCCCCTATTTTGGGGGACCCCAAATTAAGAAAACACCCCTCAGCACTACCCATGTATAAGACAAGCCCCAATTTCAAACCTAACTTTTTGGTTAAAAAAAAAAAACACCTAGTCTTATACATGAAGAAATACGGTATTTTGTTTAGCAAGCAAAAAAAGAATCAGAAGAACACACAGACCAGCGACAGGAAAATACCAGACCTGAAAAAAGAAGGTGCTAGAGGAAATAACATTTTAAAATACTTTGTTTTAGCTGCAACAACTAAATCTCTGACAAGTGGTTTTATATAGTTACTCATTTTTATAATGATGGCGAAAAAATAAGAAGAGCAACAATCATTCTAAAAAGTCAGTCCACCTTTACAGAGTTCCTCTTTAAATATTATTTCGCCTCAAATAGGTTCCACTTTGAACTTGGATGTTAGCACTTACTAAAAATATTATGATAATCAGCAGGAACCGTCACAGTAAAAAATAACACTGGAAATTTAGCAGCAGAATAAACAAGCCCAAGATCAACTACTATTTTAGGTCACTCCTGCTATTTTACAGATGTGTTAACTCCTTAGGCTACAATCCTATAACAGCTCAACCTGGGTGTATGCCCCATTGAACACAATAGGAGTAAATCTAAGTAGACATGCATAACATTAAGCTGTTAATATATTGGATTTTCTTATTCTTAAAAGAAGGTGGGTGGAAATGGAAGGTTGTAGCCAGTTTTTGTTAATTAATGTAGAATATATGGTTGTGATCTTTTGCCCATGGCATTACCTTCTATACTATAGAGTGACACTACATATTAAATATTCCCTAACTGGGATTTATTATTCCTAGAGAGATCTTATCTTTTTACACATCAATCAGAATAGTTAAAAAGTGATAAATGGCTGGACCCATTGCTTGTGAAAATTCAGTTTCATTGGATAAGCTCTAAAATCTAGGGGGTTTTTTTGGGGGGGGGTGTAAAACTATTTCAGTACCTTCCCTGAACCACTAAATCCATACTAGCTAGCCAATAAAAAATATGTGAAATTGTGCCAGGCATAAATTTATAAAACTGTTTGTATTCAGTTTTGTGACTCTATTTGAGTTGCAAGCCTCAGTATATATAGAATTGTTTGCATTTGTAAAAATGAATAGCAACGGTTCTCCATAATTCATTATTTGCTCATGAATAAATTGGGATGTAACCTAAGCAAGGTCTTTCATTGGACCAACCTTTTTTTAGGTGTGGGAGCACGCAAACATCAATTCCACAGAACTAACTGCTCATCAGGGTGTGGTGGTGGACATTGCTGAGGTCAACCCTAGGTAAGTGTGCTGTTGCCGGGTGGATAAACTGCCCCAGGGTGGGTGCAGGTGCCAGAAGTCATCAGATATGAGTATCCAGCCATACACTTGAATGGTGCAGCTGCAGCAACCCATTTCTCTACTTCTCAGCAATTATAAAGTTAAGAGAATTCTTCTCCCTCTCTATTGCCATGCAGTTGCCACCAGATATCGCATTGTGAACTGCCTCACCAGTCATTGCTTGCTCCCCTCTGAATATTGATTACCCTAAACTTATCCGGACAAAATAAGCAAAAAATGTAAAATACACCTGTTGGATCAGGCCAGTGGCCTATCTCGCCTGCCATCCTGTTCTCTCAGTAGATGTCTGAGGGCACCTGCTAGCAGGATCTGAACAAAAGATCATTCTCCCCTCCTGTAGTCTCCAACAACTGGTATTCAGAGGCAGTGGCCTGAGCTGTGTATACTTTCTATGAGGAATAGGTGACAGTGAAGTTAAATGGAAGGGATAAGCAAGAGATGAGGAACCTTTTAAACCCATTGGGCAAAGATCCTTGTCTTCTACTGAAAACATTTAGAAATGGACTTCAAAGTGAAGGTCGTGCCTTTACCTCCTTCCCATTGGACATCAAGGGTTGAAGAGGTGGGCGTGGTTTATGGGAAATGGCCTCATGGGAAATTAGGCCTGTGGGCCATTGGTTCCCCATCCATGGTATAAAAAGAAGGGGGCAGCAGAGAGAGAAAGAAAGAGGGAAACTTTCAGATCTGAAGGTATACTGGAAAATAAACTGGAGAAAAGCATCTAGAGGCCACACAAGGAGCAGTCCAAATAAAATGCTATTTCACAAGTGAGGAGCTATACCCCCAACACACACCAACATTCCTCCCTCTGATTATACTTATTGATGCCAAAACACAGGAGCTTTAACAGCTGCCCTTAAAAATTATTTGGAGGAGCTATTTAATATTTATTGGTAGATGGTGTAATTCCACCACTTTCAAAAACCAAAAGAACAAGTAGTTTAAGTCATGGTGGCATAGCTGCATGTCTTATAAACAGTACTGAACTGAGGAAGAATGGAGATGTTAACATGCTTTTGATGAAATTTTATTCTGAACATGTGTGCATGTACATACATGTATGTATGTGTATACATATATGTACACACACATTATTGTTCTGTAATAAGAGATCCATTTAAATGTTTAAGAACTTAACTTTGTTGTCAATCTACATAACTAGACCAACTTCATTAACTAATTTACAAATGTAACTGTTCAATTACCACCTAAAGTACTTACATTATTGTGAATGAAGAGGGTAATTTTTTCCTTTGCATAGTCCAGAGTCAACAATCTGTCTAGAAACTTAGGCAGGAAAGGAGTTGGTTGTTCAATGAAAACACCAATTGTTACTGTTGGAATCTCCTTTTAAAAAAAAAAGTGCACAAAAATAAAAGAAAACCACGAAAAGCTTTTACTTTAAAATTTAAAACAGTATGAACAATCTTACATTTAACCCAAATGATCCATATTATATATCTTGGGAAATCACCTCCAGTTTTACACAAGTTATAACTCTGAATACACTTTTAATTGCTGTTTTGAGATGCTAATAGCTGAAATGAAATGATACAATAAGAATCCATGAAATTCCTCCTGAAATAAGTGAGCAAAATGCTGTCTGAGAAATTAGTAAGTTTTATGCTGCATTCCTATAAGCATATTCCTGAAAACAAGCAGATATTCTACCACTGAGCTATGACCCTTCTCAGGCTGTATATAAGTGTATTAATGATGTAATCAGAATATATAATAACTAAGGGGTAGAGTGTGAAGGATGGGGTGGGAAAACTCACTGAGAATTTGGAACAATGGAAATAGTTTCCTGGAGTTCTAAAGTTCTTATGGGATCAGGTTTTTTTCCTGAAGACTATGGTAGCCTGCCAATGTAGCTGACCCAGATGGCATTCAGGCGTTATCTTACCCCTGACACTGATGGAAGAACTGCTGCCAGAAATTACAGTGGACTGCAAATGCATAGCCAATAAGCTTAACAATCCAATTAGCCAGTAAGAATCCTGACGGTTGCATATGTAGTGTAAGATTTGATGATGTCTATGAAATGTCAGCTAGAAGTTGTTTCTCTTTGAGTGAGTGCAAAAAAGCTTTGTCAGCTATTTCCCCCCAAAAATGATACTTTGAATCATGACTAGCTGTCAGTGCCAGGAAAAACATTTTGTATATTATCTGAATCAATGAAGACCAAGAATGTACTGTAACCTGCACAAACATGTGCCAAAAAGACAAAAAAAATATGTTTCTACCACTGTACCAGACACTTTATATAAACATCTGGAAACTGTGAAGCATTAAGTGATTCAGACCAAAACTAAATATGGGCATGAAGGGCCTGGAAGAAAGCTGTGAAGATGAGGGAAAGGTAGGTGGTAGCAGGATGGGAAGGGTTGATAAAAGCAAGGAGGGAGAAGCTGGAGCAACAGTCCAGGTGCACAAGGAGATAGACAATGCCATGACGATCAATATGTAGCTCAGCATTGAAAGAATTCAGCTGCATGCAACAGATACTTACCTCAAGTGTGGCGAAGTCTAATAAATCTGTATCACAGGCACCACATCCAGTTTCACGGGTCCAGCCATTAGGGATATAATTTCCAAAGTAATTGAGATTAAGCTACAATTGGGAGGTGGGGGGAAAAACAGCCCTAATTAATTTGGCAGTATAATAAAATCTTGTTTCTGTACCTTTCAATTAAAGGCCAGTTCCACAAGGCTCTGCTGTCGTGCTAACTCAACTTAAATGAGTGGAAACCAGGGGTGAAACAGAATGTGATAATTCTACCCTACTGCCACTGTCAACTAATCCTCAGTAGGCTGCTAGTATCCCAGTATCATTAAATAAATAAAAAACTTAGCTGAAACAAAGTCACCGTCACTCACTTTGGTTGGGCCGTTTCCATGGAGAGTGACTGGCAAAGTGTCATACAGTGAATTTCTCGCTCTGGCTCTTCCATCTTCAAATTTCAGGAGCACTTCATCTGCAGCCCACCAGGAAGTTAAAGATACATCATCTGTAGTTTACCCAAACAAGACTCTCACAGCATTCTTTGCCTTTGCGTGTCGAGGTCCCCAGGGCCACCCCAATAACTCACACATCACACAGAATTTTTTGTTTAAGATTTTTGGCATAATTTTGGCCACAACTTTATTGAAATTGAAATACAAATTTGTGAGTGGTTGCTTAGGCATTGGTTGTGACTATCTGCCCCCACCATGGGGGACAGACTGACATTCCGCACGATGCGAAAGTCAGAATAGGGGAATACACTTGGGGGTTGCGCGGAGCAGGCAACCTGCCCTCACCCCAAATGCAACCAGGAGCTCATTGCTATGGCCCGAGCCCCCTTGACAGAGTGGACAAGCAATAGCTAGCCCCCGATTCCTTTGACGGAATCCCTTGCAGCAGCAGCATTAGAGGGGCAGGCACTCAACCTACCAAGGGCAGGCACTCAACCACTTCCCCTCAACCAACCAAACCATAAACCAGTGCCTAACCACAACCTTACAAGTTGTGATGATTTGCTACACAGTAGGCAAAAACCAAATGGCCCCAGCCAATCAGCCAGATGGACAAAATTCCTACTAGGCCCCTGCCCCAAGAGCAGACGACCCCATGACAGGCATAGCAAGATCAAAGCGAACAACTGTAATTCTAGGGAGGGGGGGATGGGCAATCCAATGCACGGTCGAAAAGAGGAAGCCCTAGCCTCGTGCAAGGAGTTTTAGCATTTCTGGCTGTCAATCAACAAATGGCAACATTAACTTCTTCCCAACAACAAGGGAAGCCCCAATCGCATCAGTGGCCAACGAACAATTAGCCCGCCCCCCAACTTTGGAGTGTCCTGGCGGCCCCCACCACAACACGTGCTCTCCATGAAGGAGAACACGCTTTCCCTGAGCATCCATTTTTTTTTAAAAAAAGATCTCCATATTTCCTGTCATTTCAGCCTACGATCCGCAGGCTGTTAATTTCTACGTTCACTAGGAACATTTCCAGTTGCCAAATAAGGACCACAATATTTTGTTTGTTTGTTTTAAATATCATTATTATTCCTATCCCAAGATCATATTTATGACAATGGGACCTCCTGCTTCCTCAGAGGAACTGGGTGACTATTTCCCAACACTTGTTGTAAGTCAGGGCCTGTCCAGATACAATCTTTCCCCCTCAGGGCTGTTCTGGAAACAGTGGAGGCAGACTTTCTTCTGCCACCTCTCTCCCTCTCCTTTGCCTACTTCTATTGTGGGGAGAAAAAAGCTGGGATATCTTTCTAGGTTTTATTTTTCTGGGATGAGGAGTGATCCAATGTTCAAATAACTACATGATCTTCCAGTTGGTCAGTCAGTTCTCCCACTGGGAAGCCAATGAAAGACTACATAAGCCAGGAGGCCTGTAACCAATCTCCACTTGATGTTACTTCCATATGAAGTATAAATGTACAGAAAGCCCCTTGGATGTATTGTATTATATAATAGGTAATGCAGAAATGGCAAGAAAGAAATCTGAGAGGCATATCCTTCATCACTCAATAGACACTTCAGAATACATACCAACTGCTCCATTGAGAGTCTGGAAAATGTTGCACTTGTGATCCAACGTGATATTAATGTGTTCCTAAAATGTAAGTATATAAAATATGCTAAATGAGGCATTATAAAATCAAGGGCAGTACAGTGGTACCTCGGGTTAAGTACTTAATTCATTCTGGAGGTCCGTACTTAACCTGAAACTGTTCTTAACCTGAAGCACCACTTTAGCTAATGGGGCTTCCTGCTGCTGCCATGCCGCCAGAGCACAATTTCTGTTCTCATCCTGAAGCAAAGTTCTTAACCTGAAGCAATATTTCTGGGTTAACGGTGTCTGTAACCTGAAGCGTATGTAACCCGAGGTACCACTCTACAAACAGAATTCTAACCATCTTGACAAATGTAAACTATCTGCAAACATGACTGGATGTTTTCGCTGACAATTCATTTTAATATCCTTAATTCTTATGCCAGATGTTTCCCAATCCCTCATATATCTTTATAGTTCAGCGTGTCATACAGATCTGTCCCTCGTCAAGAACATACAATTCATTTAGCCAACGGTTTCTATCATCCTACAAACAAAGGCTTGCTTTCTGTTTTGTAAGCCAAGCAAATTAAGTTCATGACTTCTCAAAGAATGATGAGTCAGCGGTATAGGAGAAGAGCTGCCAATTGACACTAATACATTAACAGCTTGAAATAAAGAAAATTTGGAAATATACCAGGATATATACAGAACAATTTGAGTGACTTCAGATGTTGCTGCTATACATATTGACTTTCTTGTTTGTGCCTTGCTTTGAAAAAAGAGAATGAGCAGCAAACCATGTTCTTCAAAGGGACCACTGCAATAGAATTCTCACCCAAAGATCTGCTAAAATCTCCACTAAAATCAATACAACACCCATGTAATACTGGAATTGTGCAGGAGTTTATTTCCTGGGTGTCCAAAAGTCCTTAGGCAGACTACCTCTAATTTAGGCGGATGACAGCATGAAACTAAACACATCGAACCTACAACAAAATGTTACAGTGAGGGGTGTTCTTGTCCAGGTTCCTATTGACCAGGTCCTTTTCTAGAATACTCCCATATGCAAACCCCCCCCACACACACACACATAATCTGCCAGCATTCCACCTGGCCACTGAACATGCACAGTCATCATTGGAAAAAAGAATTCCCTCCCAATGAAAAATCTCGAAATTTTGGGGTTCCAAAATTTTCCAAAACCCTGCATGCAAACCCTCTTGTTTGTAGATGCCATTTGAACTAATATAGGATAATTATAGAAGATAGAATCATTCTTTCAAGTGACCTAAACATAGCCAGAATTTTAGCTTGGTTCATCACTCATTTTTCACAATTTTGTGCAAAGCTGATGTACTCCAGGAGTCATAAAAATGATTCATAAAGTGGTTCAACATACCCTCTTTAATTGGTCGATATAGATTTTTGTATAAAAAAGCTGATCGTCATCGTTATCTTGGAGGTTCCATTGTTGCACAATACTGTTTACAGCTGGAGAATATCCAATAAATCCTGAAAGAGACCATAGATTGAACTAAATAAAGACATCACTGTTTCCACTTGAAAATGAGCTGCCTGCACCGAACATCTAACTTCAGGAAGTCTCAGTAGATGAAACTAGATAAAGTTTTCCCATCCATTTAGGACCAGAGACTTGTCTTAGTACAATTTCCCTGAATCTCTGTGCAAGTAAAATCCTCAATGATACACTGGGCAATAGATATCAGTTATAATATAGACATGGAAGCATGGGAACAATTGTGGAATATGGATATAAAATTTACAGCACGTAAATGATATAAAAATGATATAACATTGGGTATCTAACACTGAGTAACGTAACAAAAATGTATAAATCTAAATCGAACAAGTGTTGGAAATGTAAAGAGAAAGAAGGTTCTTTTTATCATATGTGATGGTCTTGTAGTAAGATTAAATCATACTGGGAAATGATATATAATGAATTGAAAAGGATGTTCAAAATAACCTTTGGAAAAAAAACAGAAGCTTTCCTTTTGGGAACTATAGAGACAGAACTACCTAAATATATGTATGCTACCATACTATATGTATGCTACTACAGCGGCAAGAATGCTACTTGCCCCAAAATGAAAAGAAGCAGAAGTCCCAAAGGGAAGAATGCATACAAAAACGTATGGAATATGCAGAAATGGCAAAAATTACAGGAAGAATAAGAAATCAAGATAACAAACTTTTAATAAAAGAATGGAAATGGTTTATTGAATATTTATAGATAATTTGCAAACAGATAAAAACATTGGCAGGATTATTGTAATAACCTGTAGTTTCATAAGAGTATCTATTTAAAGTAGATAATCAAATGAGCAAATTAAATGAAGTTGGATATGCAGAAGATATTAAAAAATAAATTTAAGGAACTGCAGAAAGAGAGGGAAGGAAGTCAAACTTTGAAATGTTAAAATGATTATAAAATTAATGAAATATATAAATTTGAAAATATAAGTAAATTAAAAAGAAGAAGAAGAAGAAGTGGTGTGGAATCTGTGGTCTTCCAGGTAATGTTAGGCTCCAACTCCCATAATCTCCAGCCAGCATGTCCCATGGAGTCAGGAGTGATGTGAGTTCTAGTCCAACATGACGTGGAGAGCTTTAAGAATGGCATCAAAGTGTGAGAGTATGTCAGAGTTCATTAGCTGCTAGATAAGTCCTGCCCCGGATAAATAGAAAACATCTAGTTTTCAGAGTGGGTGGATATCTGGAATATAGAATCACAGAGCTGTAGAGCTGGAAGGGACCACGGGGATAATCTAGTCCAACTTCCTGCAATGCAGGAATCTTTTTGCCCAATGTGGGACTCAAACTCATGACCTGCAGTCTCATGCTCTACCAACTGAACTCTGGGCTGGCCACCTGCCACAGACTCTCCAGAAGCAGAAGGAACACCATCAGCACTAAAGAAGATGTTTTGTCAACTGTTTTTGACGTTTCATTATGATCAAGCATTAAATAAATATTGTGAAATAAATCAAACAGTTTTTATGAAACTACCTACCTCCTGCATTAAGGTACCGTTTTCCACTGCGAACAACAGGGTACTTGTCTGCTAGTCGTTTATCAGGCCATATCAATCCATCTGCTGCAAACACTACCTTGTGATTAGCTTGCTGGAACTTCTTTAACAACTCTTCAGGTCCCCCAGCAAATATAACATCATAGCTGAAGTTTGGAGGGATAAAAAGATGAGCATTAAGGGCATTTCTAGGCTTAACATATTCAAAACAGGAGTGAGTGAGTGTGTATATATATACACACACACACAGAGAGAGAGAGAGACTTAGAATAAATCTCATTTTCAAAAAGTTATTTCATGTGCATATTTTATTATTTAGAAAAGATGATTCATGCAACCTCAAAGAGATGCATACAATTCATTTACTCCGAAAATCTGGCTAATTGTCACCATACCATTCACTTGGGCTGCATTCATACTGCAGTTTATTCCATTTTCTTGACATGTTATTTTGTGCATTATATTTGAGCTTTTCACACAACATAAAATGTACTTCCAGAAAACTAATTTTCTCGTCATGTATCACTTCCCAGAATACCCTCACTGGATGCCCTTTTTTCAGCTCTTCCTTTCATCACCACACAACAAAACCAGTTTGCTTCGACTTACATAGGGCACACTGAAGTATGCAAATCTAGTTTGCTGCAGTGAGCACCGATGAGCCTCCACAAGAAGCAACATATTGGGATATAAATAATAAAATTATTATTGCTACTACTACCTATACACTACACCAGGAATAGCCAATGTGGTGCTCTCTCTCTCTCTCAATCCTTGCCAGCTTCACCAATAGTCAGGGTCCTTGGAAGTTGTAGCACAACAACATGTAGAGAACACCAGCTGTTTGTCTATACCCTAAAAAGTAACAGCCAACTATTACCTCAGTCCTCTAGATGAGGTTTAGGACAACCACAGGGACAGCTAGAAAGAACCAATTAGAAGCCATTTTTCTTCTTCTAAGTTTGTTTTAAATCAAGTGAGCTTTGTACTCTAGAAACTGGTTTCTATTCAAAAGATATGGTGAAGTGGAAAAAGAAAAATAGGCCAAATTATCTGTGTTCTCCACACCTGTACTTGACATAGTAGGAGTCCTAAGAAACATTTGTGATCTTGTCTCAGAAACAGTAAGGGTTTTTATTATTATTATTTTAAAACATTCGTTTTCTTGTAAGAATGCCTTGTAAATCTAGAAGGCGGCAATAGGCAGCTGCAACAAATTTAGGAGAGCCATCCCTGTGTGCCTCTTTCCAAATTTTATGAAGGAACTTTTAAGAACCGATAAGCAAAATCATTCTAACAGAATGTTCTTTCACAGTCATTTTATTTTTTTTTAATAAATATTTATTAAAGTTTTTAAATATAAATGCACAAATAATAAACAATCTTACTTCTATCACAGACATAATTTCATCACTTCTTTGGACTCCCTCGCGTCTCCCGCTCCCATTTACATCGTTAAAAGTTTTTTCCAAACAAATTATCACCTTGTTTACAATCTCATGTCCACTCATTCAAATATAATCTAGCACTTCTTCCAAAAAATTTTATATTTTCTTTAGTCTCACTTATCATCAAATTTCAAATCTAATTTAGTGGTGGCCATTTTTTTATAATCTAGCATCCTTCTTAACATTCAACCAAATTACAATGTTTTTGTAGATACTTCTTGAATTTCTCCCAGTCTTCCTCCATCTTCTCTTCTCCCAGGTCACGGATTCTGCCAGTCATCTCGGCCAGTTGCATATAGTCCATCAGTTGCATCTGCCACTCTTCCAGTGTGGGTAGATCTTGAGTTTTCCAGTTTTTTGCGATGAGTATCCTTGCTGCCGTTGTTGCATACATAAAAAATGTTCGGTCCTTCTTTAACACCTTCTGGCCGACAATACCCAGAAGGAAGGCCTCTGGTTTCTTAGTGAAGGTATACTTAAATACCTTTTTCAGCTCATTATATATCATTTCCCAGAAGACCTTCACCTTAGGGCATGTCCACCAGAGGTGAAAGAATGTTCCTTCATTTTCTTTACATTTCCAACATTTATTATCAGACGAATGGTATATTTTGGCAAGTTTAACTGGGGTCATGTACCATCTATATATCATTTTCATTACATTTTCCTTCAGAGCATTACATGCGGTGAAGTTCAGCCCAGTGGTCCACAACCTTTCCCAGTCCTCAAACATAATGTTATGCCCAATATCCTGTGCCCATTTTATCATAGCCGATTTAACCATTTCGTCTTGTGTGTTCCATTTTAACAGCAAGTTATACATTCTAGATAGTACCTTGGTCTTTGGTTCTAACAATTCTGTTTCTAGCTTCGATTTCTCCACCTGGAACCCTCTTTCACAGTCATTTTAACCTCAGGAGTCAGCATAACGGTCACTAATGTGATTAAACTTAGCCCAAAACTTTTCCATCCATTTAACGATATTGTTTTGTTTTTACATATTTGTCTTAAGTGGGAAAGCATTATTTTCTGTTGAGGGCAGCATCTCCTTTCTGCTAAGGCAATGTGGCCCTCAACAGAAAAGGCCAAAGCCAGTAGCGGGTGAGGCCAGAGTTGGAAGTGGGCAGGTCCACTCTTTCTCTTTCTCTGCCACTTCCCCCATTTTCTTTCTAACAGCCACTTCTCTCCCTTCCTTGTCTCGCTCCCTCCCACTCTTGCCTGTCAAGGAAAGGACAAATTATTCTGGTCAGAGGTTGAAACTAATCACTTGCAGAGAGCTATTGAAATTATGCAAAGCCCAAGGACTTCAGGTTCCCCACCCCTGTCTTAAAGCCATAGCTGCTTCGTTTGTTTTATTAATATTTATTTATCACTGAAGAGAAATGAATTTCTCTCTTCACCTTTGTAGGGAGAGGATCTCAACTTAATGAGAGTGCATACCCCCACAGTAATGGTTGTTGTTAAATAATCCAGGATCACTATATTCCACTAGTTCCATGCATATTTATACTAGCAGTTTAGGAACTCATTTTGTTTTGCTTTTAACCTACTTCTTCCCCTGTCTAACTCCTTACTTGGCTGAGAGTAAAAAAATATGGATTGGCATGCATTAACAGGTCACTTCAACCACCCATGTGATCTCAAGGGATCTCAAGAATGGCTGGGGAAACCCAGCCAGATGGGTAAGGTAATTATCTTAAAATGATAAATAAAGGGGGAAAACAATTGTGCAGAATGTAAAAGAAGATACTGAAAAGGATTAGGGTGAGTCTAGAGGACCTTTCAGGTGTTCCTCCATATACAGAAGATTAAACCTCTTTGATTTTTCCCTGAACTTCTCACTTTCACCTATTTTCTTCTTCTTTTGCAATCACTTGTAGCTGAGTAAGATTGTCTTCTGTAAACACGGTTTTAACAATGAGTCCACAAGTGACTGTGGAGACCGATTCTGGATCCACACATCCTTCCACAGTGGGGACATAGATTTCTGAATGGGAGTTGATCATAGAGAAGGTTTGCCAAACGTGCCTTTCTTTTAGCTCATTTCTCCCTTTTGTTGTGAGTTTGCGTGTCTTCAGAGCCCATGACACCTTTGATAAAGGCTGTTTTGGAGCACTCACAGGTTCATATACAATGAGAATGCATAGGCTTTGTCTGTTCTCAGGTTTGGGTGAAAATGTCTGGCGAGTGGGGCCAGTGGGCACAATCCCATTCCCCCATACATTCATCCTAGTTGGATGACATTGTGAATAGTCCTCACAACTGTGTGTGTGTGTGTTTAATCTGTGCCAACTGTTAATATTCTGTTGCAAGGTAAATGCAAATTCTGCACCATGCAAAAACAAATCTTGCAAGCTATGCTTAGGCACCACAGTTTGAACAGGATATCCACAATCTGGAACCTGGAGGAGGACAATGTATAAGAGGGCCCTTCGTACATTCGCCCTCCAACTTCTGAATGGGGATGGCGATAGAGTGGGTATCAGGCTCATTCCTGCTCTCATGTCAATTTTGTACACTAATGGGATGCCTGACAGGGGCTAGTGCAGGCTTCCTCAACCTCGGCCCTCCAGATGTTTTTGGCCTACAACTCCCATGATCCCTAGCTAGCAGGACCAGTGGTCAGGGATGATGGGAATTATAGTCCCAAAACATCTGGAGGGCCAAGGTTGAGGAAGCCTGGGCTAGTGTTTGGGTTTTTGTTTTGTTTTTTTGTATCAGATTGCTTGCTCTTTAAGTGCCTGCATAAAACACCACTGCCTTGTGAGTGATTACAAATTCCCAAATCTGTCTGCTCTATCATGGTTGTACTTTTACACACCACTTCCAAGCATCAGTGATAACATCCGCAGCTGGCAATACCAGTTCACAAACAGTTTTTCAGAGACTGAGGCTCACTGCTGATTCCTCTGCAGAAATAGCTTGTTTAGGATGTAACATGCTGAATGTTGTACCACATGATATCACAAACTATGATATTTTTGCTGATGCTGCTGAGATTTTACAACTAACTGGAGACATATATTTGAGAAGCAATGTTTTAGCAGTGCAGCATTCAGTATATACAAAGCATTACAATGGTCCTTTGACAAGGAGTGATACCAATACAAAAGGGCAGCAGAGTGCAAAATGGGCTGCTTTTCATTAAGGTGGTTTATAACAATCACTTGTTGTGTTCTTCCTTTGCCAACGCATGTTCCCTGGAAGAAAACCGATATGTTGGCTTTGGCATGCCAACTTTCAGTAGAACAAGGTTATTATAGACGCTACCGCAGGTCTTAAGACACAGGGCTCTGTCACAACACACACGGTTTGCAAAAAGAAACCCCTGCTTTCTGTATAAAACCATGAAAAGGGCTAACAATGAATGAGCCCCTGTTGGAATCATTGCACTGCAAATTCATTAACTCAAGGAGGCCTTTGTCTAGGAACCGGAGCAATTATTGACTTGATTCCACTCAGGCAAATCTCTATTCTGCCATCACCATGCCCTTTTCATCCAATGTCTACCTTCTTTGCAAACACAGTTAATAAAACTGACTAGTCAATAAAACACAGACTACTTGCCTCTCTGAAAGTTACTTAGCTCAGTCATTACATCCAATGCTACTGGGTTATATGTTCAGCTGTACCTATTTTAATGGCCTTTGGAAAGCTTAAGAGAACAGAATTGCTGTTTTGGATTTTAATAACACTGTTTTACAGCTTGGTGTTACATGTGTGCATCTGCACTGTCTTATTACAGGGTCCCCCCCCCTCCCAAAAAAAATTCTTTCCAGGTTGTCTCTAGTTCTCCCTATACAGCACTTCAAATATTTTCTGGACACACGGATCCATTACCAGGGAATAAAGAAGACTTATGCCTCCTTTCATTTTCCTCTCCCCGACCACAAGCTTGCCAAACTGTATTCCCCTGCATCTGGTAATTCAGCAGTCCAAGATCTTGGCTGCCTCTATCCTTCCCCTCCTTGTCTCCCCAGCTCCCCTTCTCCTCCAGTCTCTCTCCAGAGAGCTACTACCACAAATGCATAAGCTGTAGAGGTCCTTGTCATTTGGCAGTTTTAAACCACATGAGGGGAAGAAAAAGAAGGCCTTGTTCTTTTCGTTCTTTTTGCAGTCATGAAATGTGCACTCAAACAGGTTTCCTCTCTACTAAACTACTGAGGATGTGAAAGATGTACAGTGGAACCTTGGTTTTGAAATGTAATCTGTTCCAGAAGACCATCCGACTTCTGAAACATTC
Source organism: Podarcis erhardii (assembly GCF_964252035.2). NCBI lineage: Eukaryota > Metazoa > Chordata > Lepidosauria > Squamata > Lacertidae > Podarcis > Podarcis erhardii. The sequence goes on from NC_138509.1 coordinate 75,158,882, forward strand.
AAAAACCGAGGCGCAAAGGGCAGTCTGCAAATTTACAGAGAAAATTGAGAAAAATACAATGCCCATTCAACTTCCAAGATGCGTTCAAAAATGGAAACATTTACTTCTGGGTTTTTGGCAATCGAGTTCCGAAATGTTCATCAACGGAGACGTTAGAAAACTGAGGTACCACTGTATTCTTCATTTTATGTTCTGCTTGTCATCTTCTCCACAACCCTATATTTTCTTGCTGCTGCCACACCTTGGTTTCCTCCATCATCAGCCTGGTGCTTGCCAGATGTTTTGCACTGCAACTCCCATCAGCCCCAATCAGCATGGCCACTGGTTACAAACTATGAGAGTTGGAAACCAAAACATCTGAAGGACACAAGGTGTGCTTTCCTTTTTTGCTTTCTTCTATATAGACTTCCTAGTCCAACAGAGGCAAGAGAAGGAAACCTCATCAATGGGGCCAACTCAGCCTAGGGAGGGAGAGACCTATACTTTCTAGGACAGATAATAATAATAATAATAATAATAATAATAATAATAATAATAATAATTTATTTATATCCCACCCTCTCCAGCCAAAGCCGGGCTCAGAGCGGCTAACAACAGTAAAATAATACTGCATTCTAAAATCAATTCATTATAAAATTATATAAAAGTGCTGGCAATGTTTGTGGAATCCACAACCAGCTCTGATGGTAGAGAAGGAGCCAGGAAGCATTTCTCCAGGAAATGGGACATTCTAGGCATCACAAAGGAAAACAATACCTCTTCAATGGGGCTTTCCCAAGAACTGGAGTGGAGGACTGAACAAGAAAAGGATTTGAAATGAGCATGTCACATTATGTTTAAAGACAGGTTATGTGAAAAACAGCAGGCACAGGATCATGATCTGGCTGCATTTCAGTGACAGAAGCTTTACAGCAGCGTCAGGCAGAACTTTGCATTGCAAAATATTATTTTTTCTCCTCATACTACCAGACTGCTTTTTTAAATTATGAAGTCCTCTTACTTTTTGTTAACTCCTTTTATGTTTAAGCTGGAAGCATTGCCCAGCTGCATAAAAGGATGGTGTCACTGTACCAAAGTAGGTAGAGTTACATTTCAGACATCTGTGAGCTACATATGCAAGTTGTGTTTGTCCTTTGGCTGCAACTGCATATCTAGCTCTGGCCAAGCTCTCTCTCCTGGGGGTGGGGGGTGGAGGCCATTGAACCGCCATTGGAGGAACAGAAACACTCAAGCAGCACTTAGGAAAGGCTTAAGGGCCCTACTTCTCCTTGGCAATGTTACAGCACCTGAGGGCCATTAACACAGTGCTGATCTAACAAGTGCAACAACATCTAAGTGAGCAGAGCATTCAAAGAGACAGAACCAATGCAAGACAGCAAGGCCACCCCTCACGGTGTGGGGCCCTTCCACCAGACATAATGCTTGGATATCAATCTGCTTACTGTAGAATCAGATGGTGATGGGTTCTGTTAAGTTGTGGGTGAACATATCACATGACACAGCGATTCTTCAAACAGCTCTTGTTTATTCACAGGCCAGAACAGAACTGAACTAAAGGGTTCAGCCAGCCTGCTTATATAGAGCTCCACTACATTGCAACTGTAACACTTTCTGTAACTATCCAATCACTGAATGTCACTTTCAATCCCTTAATTGCATATGTGGACCTGAGTGAAAACTATCTACAGTATCCCCCTGCTGGCCAAGGGTGAGAACTTCAGTACATAACAGGTTCAAAAGAGGAGGGGGGGACCTTGGATCACAGAACAAGGGGCCTATGTCTGAACATCTGTGCCTCACATATAAAGGACTATTATCCCACTTTGACAGTCATGGCTCCCCCGAAAGTCTAATGTGGCCTGAAAAGAACAAAGAAAAGCAATGTGGTGTGGGCAGGGGTGTCAGACTAGACCCAAGGAAACCCTCATTTGAATGGCTACTCAACCACAAAGCCTAACTTGAGCAAGTCTCTATTTTTATCCCAACCTGTCTAACAAGGTAGTTTTGAAGTGAGTGATGGTACCCAAGCTTGCAGCCTTCTGCTTTTGGAGAAAACTGGGATAAGAATCTGATAGACAGGTGCAGAATTGGGCCTGTAGGAAATGTATAATATGATCCTTCAGAAGGTTTACAACTGTTGAAGTAGATAAATGCTTAGCAAAACATAGCAGACCTAGAAAAATGTCCCAAGGAGCATTAGCATTCTCTGAAGAGTTGAAAGATATAAAGAAATGGAATACAGTGGTACCTCTGGTTACAAACTTAATTCATTCTGGAGGTCCATTCTTAACCTGAAACTGTTCTAAACCTGAGGTACCACTTTAGCTAATGGGGCCTCCTGCTGCCACCGTATGATTTCTGTTCTCATCCTGAGGTAAAGTTCTTAACCTGAGGTACTACTTCCGGGTTAGCGGAGTCTGTAACCCGAAGTGTTTGTAACCCGAGGCACCACTGTACTGTAAATGCAAGGTATTTCCTGAAGGGTGGAGGAAACCAAAAATTCATTCCAATCAGGTCAAAGAAGTACTGTATAATGAAGCCCTGTAAGAGCAATGTGTGAAGAAAAGTTTTTCAGGGTTACCTAATCTGAATTAAAACCACTGGCAGCATGACAGTAGTGGATCATATAAAAAAGCCACACTGGCCATGGTAAAGTTCCACTGCCAAAGGAATGCCTTGCTCAGAAGTTATGATGTGATTTGGCGATGTATTTTCTGGCCTTTACACTTTCTTTTTTAAAAAAGAAATCCTTTGTTGGTAGGAGAAGAGGGAAGCTTAGCTAGCAAAACAATATTGATTTCACTCATAGACTTGAAACATGATATTTTAGTTTGAAAATCTATCCTTGCTTCAGCTGCAATACTGGTGTCGTCTGCAAACTCAGGAACACGTTTCTGAAATGGTGTACTTGAAGTCCTTTATATAGAGCCAGACTGTCAGAATTCACTACTGTAGTGGAATAAATTATTGCTGTATCTGGTCTCCATTTCCCTGAGAGGACTGAAACCTGTGTGAAAATGCACAGAAGCCTTTTACATAGAAAGATAAAGCTTTTAACAGTTTCCCCTGCTATTTTATTGTATATCACCTTGAAACGATTATAGAGATGAACAGCAACAACAGCAACAATATCCACACTTAGGTTTTAAATACTGTGAATCAGGGATGAGGAATTCAGCACCTGGTATTGAAAAGTCTTGTCTAGATTGGTGCCTCAAAATGTTATTGCACTGCAACTCCCATTGCCCTTGACCATTTGCTTTCCTGGCTGATGGGAGCTGGAGTCCACAATATGTGGAGCGCAACAGGTTACCCATCCCTGCTGGAAACCATAGCAAGCTATTTTTCACAGAAAAACAACAACAACAATGCCTTCTCTGAAGGAGAAGGCGTGTTCAAGACAGAGGGCACTGACTTTTGCGCTGCATCTGCATACATTGGATTGATCCAGAACGTGTTATAAAGTTATGCCATTCTTTGCTGAATTTATTGTCTGCTGATTTGAGGCACCAAGAGGACAATAAATTCAGCAAAGAATGGCATAACTTTATAGAATATTATTAAAGATCACTATAAACATTTAAAAACGTTAGCAGGATTGATATAGCACTTGTAATTTAAAACGATAAAGGATAAAAATGGAAATGTAATAAGTTAGATAAATGCAATTAGATGCAATGAAAAAGGAAGGAAAAAATTTGGAAGCCATGGGAGGGGTAGAGAGATGTCTGGGGGTTCAGGGAACCCCATACATGTATTGACATACATTATGGTTTTAATGTAAACAAGTGTTTGTGTGTGTAAAAAAATGTTATTTCAAAATTTGAAAATTAAAAAGAAAAAGAAAAAGAAAAAAGAATGCTGATTTGAGATTTGGGACACACACACACACATATATATATGTATGTATATACATAACTACATATGCATATATAGAATTACCTACATATATATATATATATCTCAGAAGTGAAGGGTTATTTCTGTCTCTATAGCAAGGAACTGACATACCATCAATCAAGTATACAAGGCTACATTGATTATTTGCTTCAGAATCAAACTCAGAGACTGAAGAAATAATTGATCCATTGATTTCTTGTAATGTATATCCTGCTTTTGGTTGCTCCAAAAATATACTTAAAATAGCATCTCTTGCTTAAAAACAGAACAGAAAATAAAGCACAAGAAAGAATATAAATTGGCAGGTGGGTGCCAAGTGAGCCTCTCTGGAGAATATGTTCTAGAGTAGAGGCACAATCAAGGAAAAGGTCCTTTTCCCTGGTAGCCATCTCCCCCCCACATCCCATATGATGGCAGGAGAAATGATGAAGGGCCTCTCATGTAGATCTCAGAAAGCTTAAACACATGGGAAAATAGGTAACTATTACACAGGTAAGGTTGACTGACATGCTGTGTTTTTTGTAGAGGCAAATAATCTCACTGCAAAAGAAAGCTGGAACAGAAAGCTGCTGATTAACAAGAGGTAAGGGGGAAAAGGCAAAAGCTTGTCTTTTGCTCCAAGCGGAACGGCAGGTATTTAGAAACTTTGCAGGGAAGGAAGCCTATTAAGTAAGCTGTATAATGTTACCCAGTGGGTTCATGAAGACTCCCACTGTTTTGCTTTTCCCCAAAGTTTGGCAGAAGAAATGTGAAAAGTGTGCCTTGGAGTTTCTCCAGCTCTCAACAAAAAATATAAAATGAATAAATGAAAATGGCTGGCTTGTGCTCCAGACAACCCTCCATTCAAGCTGGCTAACCCCAGAGTTGGACCTAAAGCACAGAGTGAAACAGGGGATGCTCTGAGAGGAGAAAGTGGTGCCTGGCTCAGAGCTGCATTTTCCCTTTTTGCAAAGTTGTAGCAGGAACTTTCAGTCAGTGACAGGAACCAGATGCTCTCTAGAGTATGATCTCCCAGACAACATTTTTCCACCACAAGACGGAATGACCTCATGTTATTCCTTTCCTTTTCTGTGTCCCAGAGTGGCAGCATATTAAGGCATTCAGACAACTTTTGAAGTGGTAACAGTAGCAGCCATATGACAGAGTGGAAGGGCTTAAATATTTAAAGTATGTTTACAAATTCCAATTCCAGATTTGTTATCAGTTATAAATAGCTATATCAACCATGGGGTTTAATAGCTTTGAAATTCTGCCTGTTCCAAAGTGGCCAAAGTGAGTATTTTTCCTATCATGAAAACATTTGCCTCATGGCAAAACACAATTTACCAGGCCATACTTTTTGTGTCATGAGCGACTGGGAGAATCTGCAAGTCATTTGAAGTTTTTTTCTACAATCAAGGGGTATATAAATTTTTATTGAATAAATAAATTATTATTATTATTATTATTATTATTATTATTATTATTATTATTAATTCATGTGTTGCCTTATACCCAAAGATGTCAAGGCGACATTGTAAATATTGAAAATATACAACGACATCTAAAAATGATCACAGTAAACAGCCCCCACAAAGTACACAATTCCTGCCACAAATCTCTCTCTCTCTCTCTCTCTCTCTCTCTCTCTCACACACACACACACACACACACACACAGAGAGAGAGAGAGAGAGCAATAAAACAGAAAGCAGCTAAAAACCACCAGATATCAACATTCAAATGCTTGAGGTATATGAAAGGTCTTAGCCTGAATGTACCTAACTGTCAGAGCTGCCTCTAGGTCCCAGCTCACAGAGGACCAACGCCAGGCTGATGTTATGTACAAAAGTCTTTATTGAAGTTTAATTTCCATTTCAAAGCCAGAGCGTGCAGCCCTACGTCTAGACTCTAGATCGGCGAAGTCCCGTCTGAGTCTCCGCCCCTTCCACACCAGTTTAAGATCCTAGCCCTGCTCCACCTCCTGCGCTGCTCTCTTCTCCTCTGGGTCCTCCTGCCCTCTGGGGCATTGCCCTTTCTGGACTCTTCCGACGCTGAGTCGCTTAGCTCCTCCCCCTGCCTCCGGCGTGCTTTAGGACCCGGTTCCCAATCCTCACTCTCTGCTGTCCCGCGCTCCTGTACATTTGAACTTGCTTCTCGCGCCAACCCAGTGACCTTTCTCCTAACCGTTACACTACTTCTATCACTGCTTCCCTCTTCCGCGACACCTCCCTTCCGTTGTCCGACTCTCCGAGGGAGGCGTGGTAGACTCTGCCTCGTCTCCTCTCCCTGGTGGGGAAAGCACTGGCCCCGATGCCTGGGACTCTTCCCCCCCCTACTCTGCTCTGGTGGGGAAGCTGGTCCTGATTTCCAACTACTGCTCTGGGAGTCCCTGCTGCCCCCTTGCTCCTGGGGCGTTCCCCTTGGGACCCCCCTGCCCCTGGCCACTGGCGCTCCCTTCTGTGAATCTTCCGATTCGCTGGAGAGGCTCATGGAATCCCTCGGACCACTGTCCCCTCCTACGCTCCCTTCGGATTCCTCCCCCTCGCTCTCCATCTCCCATCTTCCCTGTGCCTCAGCTCCTGAGCCCCTGACACTAACAATATAAGCAAGACTCAAGTAAGTTTTTAAAAAGTAAGAATATGCATCTAAAGCTTATGAACAGAAATTGAAACTCTAACAGCATGCAAGTTTCAGAAGAAATGTGCAGCTCATTACATTACACATCAAGTCTTCCACTTTCTTATTATTTGAGTTTCTCACCTTGAGAATGTTTTAAAGCCTGCTTTGAAGTCTTGGAGAAGCTGCTCTCCTAGCTAATTGTGGGAAGCAGAGAATGCTGTGCTGCGGTGTTAAGTTCAGCCAGATGACCTGCCATTTCTCCCATAGGAAGGAAGTTAGATTGGCAGGCTTCCACAGGCCATGTGTAAGTGACTGAAGCCGAGTCCAGACAGTTATTCCCCATAGAGCTAGATATTCAGGGTGGGGAGGGCATTACCAACTAGGTTGGCTCATTCATGGTGCCCAGCCTCCATGCTTTGAAGGCGATGTCGCACACTTGAAAAATGAAGGTTACGTAAGGGGCTTTTTTGAAGAGGGAACTCACAGGAACTCATTTCTGGCATCTCTCAGGTGGGTGCCATTGCTATTCTAAGAGAACGAGGGAGGTGTTCATGGTGAGTTCCAGCACCTCTTTTTCTAGAAAAATAGCACTGGATATTCATCATTAAGAATCCACACCTGCTGACATGTATATGCTTAGACACTTTTGTACAAATGTCATCTTCAACATGTGAAGGACAAGTGCAATAAGTGAGCCAGCAGGCAGGATTCAGACTTTTCCCTTCCACACTCACTATTGTAACACAAAGACCACATGCAAAGGGTCTGAATCTTTATGCTAGTAAACCAAACAGAACAGACCAGGAAATGGCCGGCTGTCCCATGCTGTTAAGACTATTACTCCCATCATCCATGACTATCGGTTGGTACTGGCTAGGGCTGATGGGAGTTGTAGTCCAACATCGTATGAAGGGAATAGACTTCACTGTGATAGTCTTTATTGCAACTCTAATCCCATTAAACATTTCCTCGGGATTAATTGCCTCTGATTCTCTACTCGCAAACTCCAACCTGGGTGAAATTCCCACTTTAGCTATAAACCTGTACAGAATACAGGGGGAAATGTATGTGTGTGTGTGTGTGTGTGCGCGCACACACACACACACACACACACAGAATACAAAATAATGTCTAAAATGTTTTTGAAAGGAGACACCAATTAATTATAAAACATGCACCCTAAGAGTTAGGGCTCCAAAATAACAGCTTCTACTTCTGAGCCTCATATGAATTATGGATCACCAGGCTCAGCCCTGCAATTTTCTTCAATAGGAGGGCCTGGAAAACATGGGGCTGGGGGAGAAGATCTAGGAGCATGTATGAAGGGCATCATTGAATAACTTCAGCCAGTTTCCACACAAAACATCTGAGATTGGTGAAGGAAGTCTCCCAAGTCAGAAAGAATTACAACATCAGGAAAGCTTGCATCCCAGCACTGGACCTCTAAATTTTAGAAATTAGCCAATACGCTGTCTTCCAGATGTTGTTGGACTTCAGCCCCCATAAACCCCTGCCAGCATGGCCACTGGTCAGGCAAAAGAGCTGGAGGGCACCAGGTTGAAGGAATCTGCTGTAAGTTTAACATAAATTTGCTGCTACCGCTCACTGTGCATTCTTTATAAGAACACTTTCTTATTTAACTGCCAATTGTGCAGGTCATTTACCCATTTACTTCTGACAGGAATTTCTAACTCATAAAGCAGGAATGTTTATTTTAGACTGTGTGTCTCACAGCTTCTTGAAGCTAGATAACATCCACTCCCTTCAAGGAACACAACATGCCCCGCTGACAGTTTCTGCATCTGTAAATCTGTTAAACAAACAAAGCCTGCTTCTTATACAGCGTAAAATCTCTGGAAGTGGAAAGAAACACTAGCTTTCCCCATTTAAAAACTAGGACACAGGGAAATATATGCATGTTAACCAACAGCATGTCACAACAAAACTGATTTTCCTCCACAGTCCAAAGTACAGGATCCAAAATAAGTAAGTTATCTTACCAGTCAACATACATAACCACCAAATCCTCTTGATCAGCATACGATTCCAATGCAGACTTCAACAGGCGTACTTTCTGACCTCCTCCGATAGAGTTTAGAATATCTCCTCCTTTCCACTCTTCGCCTTTACCCAGCACCTAAGATAAATAATGAAGGGTCTTGAGAAGAGTGTGCTGTCACAACCTGGACCATTATTGATCAGCAGTGAGATAGTATTTGGTCTTCATCCCATAAATTAGTGTCAGCTCCAGGGGGACTGGTTAATGTGTCCTCTGATGGGCTTCTTCCTCTGCCAGTAGGTCTTGGTATCTCCTGGTATTCTCCTGATGGACATCTGCTACAACTGCAGACATCTCCAAGCAAAAACACAAACAACTGTCAATGGCAAAAGCCACGGACTAGGGCAGTCCATAACTCCAACTTGCTTGTTACAGGTACCAGAGAATGCATTCACCCAGTGAACTGGCTGTTTGTCCATCAATGGATTTGACTTTGGCGGGGGGGGGGGGACCAATACCTGCTGCTGGAAATAAAGGCACTGGTTGCAGTAAATCACCACAAGCCCTACTGTCAGCAGAGGAGGCTGTTAGTGGCGTTGCTTCTGTCTCCTGCCTTTTTGGCACTGACCCATGACCCATGAGTCTTCTTAGTGGTAGTTCACCATTGGTGGAATGCCTCCCTGGTGAGCTATGTCTTTCTCCCTCCTTATCAACTTTCCAGAGAAATATAAAGACATTCCTGTTTACCCAGGCATTTGACAGCTGATGGAACTTTAAAATTAGTAACTGTGGGGGTCTGTGGTAGCTTTTTAATGTTTTTAGGTGTTTTAGATGTTTTTAAAAGTAAAGGACCCCTGACAGTTAAGTCCAGTCGTGAACGACTCTGGGGTTGAGGTGCTCATCTCGCTTTACTGGCCGAGGGAGCCGGCATTTGTCCGCAGACAGTTTTTCCAGGTCATGTGGCCAGCATGACTAAGCCACTTCTGGTGAAACTAGAGCAGCACACGGAAATACCGTTTACCTTCCTGCCAGAGTGGTACCTATTTATCTGCTTGCACTTTGATGTGATTTTGAACTGCTAGGTTGGCAGGAGCTGGGACTGAGCAATGGGAGCTCACCCAGTCATGGGGATTCGAACCGCCGACTTTCCAATGGGCAAGCCCAAGAGGCCCAGTGGTTTAGACCACAGCACCACCCACGTCCCCCTTAGATGTTTTAAGGTGGTATTTAATTGGATTTAAATAGGGGTTTTTATTTTAAATTGAATTGTTTGACACCCTGGCCTCCTTTGGGGAAAAGAGTGAGGTACAAACACAATCAATCAATAAACTGCACAAGACAGAGCTGCAAGTGGATTATGGAGGGCTAGTAAAAAGTCAGCTATCATTTTATCAGCCAGTTTCTCAGGTCTTATGGGGCCTGTCAAATGCTCAACCCTTTCTAAATCAGACTTTTTCTTAAATATGATTACTGTTGTCCTATCTAGTGGATTAGAGGGGGGGGGATCCTCAATTCACTTCCAAAGAAGAAACACTGTTTCCCTATCACATTTTAATTCTCGGTGCATTTCCTGTACGTCAATGAGTAGAAAAGAAACTTATTTTGAAGTGAACATGTTTAGGCTGAAAACAAGTTACAACAAAGCTCAACACACACCTCCCATGCCTTCCAACAGTTTAGACATATTAAAGACAGGATTTCACTGCCCATAAATTTTCCATGTCCCAAGCAGTCCTGAGCACTATGACATCACTCTAGAAATATGAGAGGCGATTCCTAAGCAAACAGTAACCCAGCAATTACTTTCCACCACATAAGTCGCTCAAAGCACCAAATTGCTGAGAAAGAGAGGGGAAAGCTTTTGATTCTTAAACTAGATAAGTAGAGTATTTCCAAGGATAAATCACAACTGGACTAGGACACTGTGGACAGTGGAGACAAACACCACTAATCCGCATGTTGGAGGAGTTTCATTGGGCAGTGGTAATTGTAAAGTTTTGCCTCATTTGCAAAAAGGAATCCTGCACTGCTTGTGTTTCATTCCTGGCCATCACAGTGGGATAAACATTCATGCTATCACAGCTAAAGCACCTTCATAGTGTTGAGGTGCCAGAACAGATGGTGCATTCAGGATGGAATAGTATTTGTTTAGTTGGCTGGCCGGGATTTCTTTTTAATCTATTTTAGCTGAAGAAAAGGGATAAAGGCTCTGAGAACTGAATTAAGAGAACTGCGTGTTGCCTACACCAGCCTCTTCCTTCCGTGCACAAAATAAATTGTGCATGTATAGGAAATGTCCACACAACTGGAAATTACCTTTTTGGGGGTTGCTGAATCCTGATTATGTGGAAAGACCTTACATACACAAAAGTTCTTAGCCCTGCTCACAAAACAGCATGCGGAGCCTGATTGTGATGGCAGGCATGACCCAGCTTCTTTGTCACATATTAAGTAGCAAGCAAATACTGATGGTTTTAAAAAGGGCTTTTAAAAGGAGGCAGGGCCATAGCTCAGTGGTACAATAAGTCCCAGGTTCAATCTCTGGTTGGGCTGGGATTAAAATCTTTTGCTGTTGCCAGTCAGTGTAGACAGCATTGAATTAGATGGACCATAGGACTGACACGGTGAAATGCAGTTTCCTAAATTTCCTACATTCACTGGCAGAGTGCAGGCATTGCATGCAGAAAGTTCAAAGTTCAGTCACTAATGTCTCCAAGTAGGAGTGAGAAAATCTCCTGTCCAAAACCCCTGAGAGCTGCTACTGGTCAGTGTAGCAATATTAAACTTAGATTAGCCAGTAATCTGACTCAGTACATGTCATATCTCTATGCCTTGCAGTCAGGCCCGTGGGAATCTGCTAAGCAAAATATTTTTTATTGACCTCCATTGCTCTGAACCTCTCTGATAGGAAATTCCCTTTAAAGTTGAAGTGCTAAGTCCTTTACAGCCTATTTCAGTTATCAGTGTTTTCCTACAGAACCAAGTGGAGGAGCACACATTCCTCGCAGAAGTAACTTTTCTAAAGCAGCAGTTGGGATAAGGCCAAAAATAAGGAGGAGATATAAATTCCAAGAAATGGATGCATTTTATTCTGAAGATGCAGAATATAAGGGGGATGCTTTCGGATGAAAATAGTTACCAAGCATAAGCATAAGTTAACTGGAAAGGAAAAGAGATAATATTTACACAGACTGTGGATAAAACCTTGCCAGCCCTTAAATCTATAAGCCTGTGGAATAGCCTCCTGAGCTAAGTAGAAAACTCCACCATCTGGAATATTAAGAGCTAGATTAGGTGAAAGATTACTAAACCTACAGTAGGGAGTAATTCTGAATTGGCAAAGGTATGCAGCAAATGACCGAAGTGGTATTTTCCATGATTTCATTCTACAGTGGTTTATTTTATGAGTGTGTGTGTGTGTGTGAATTCACACACAGAGAGAAACTATTTTCCATATTTTGAAAGAGGAGGGTACACAATACCTTTACAGTGTAGTTAAAATGCTTTGCTGATTGCATGAATCTGTGAAAGCCATCCGTTTCCTTTGTTGCAACAGTTAGAATTAGTAGCTTATCTAGAAAAAAGGGGGAAAGAGAGAGAGAGAGGTGTGAGTTCTTCACAGATGAAATAACAACAACAACAATTAATGGATTTCTAGCCTGCCTTATTAGGATATGACATACAGTATTGGAAACACTGGACTGCCCAATTCAATATACGGCAGCTTCATACATGGCATGCATATGGCATGCATAAAAAGTAGAGCTAATTTTCTTCTGATTTACAAATAAATATTCTTCCCTTCTCACCTGGAGGCAGTTGTTGCCATAGGCAATGAGCAAGGTAGCTATTTACAAGTGACTACCATCTTTCCATTTTGTGAGAACGGCCGCAACCCTGTGGTACAGTATCTGCTTTGCAGAAAGTACCATGTTCAATCCCTGACATCCGCAGGTGGCGCTGAGAGTTCCCTGCCTGAAACTCCAGAAAGCTGCGGCCAGTCAGTGTAGACAGCACTGAGCTACTTGGAGCAATGATCTGATTTGGTATAAAGTAGCTTTCTGTGTTCCAAATTAAACCTATTCAAAGCAGTCGAGGAAGCCAAGCTTGGGTCTTTCTTTTGCCCTGTAAAGTGGCATATAAACACTAGGAATTATAGAGGGAAATTCACTGGGGAGCTCAGAGCAGTGCAGAAACCTAATCACTACCACCCTGTGTGGTAGGTTAGGCTGACAGATAAACCCTTGGCCACTCAGGAAGCTCAGCTGAACAGGAGTTTGAAATTGAATTGCCTACTAACCACTGCACCACATTGGCTCTGTGTTACACCATTTACCGTACTTTCTCTTTGATTCAAACTGGATACAATAGAACTAAGCATTTCAACAGCTCACAAGAGAAAGTGCAGCCATTCAAGCTCATGAACAACTTTCCCTTTAAATACTGTACTGAAAAGTTGTCAAAACCACATGGCCTGAGGCCCCTGAATGATGATGTTGGAAATAAAGTTGTCTAAATGAATGTCTGTGTCCTATTATTCAGGATGCAAGGAGTCACAAGCCCAGGCCAAAATCATTAATTTGCTATCCCTAATGTGCCACTGCTGACATAAAGACTTGGAAATGAAGCCATTTGGAAACCCTTCAAACTCATGGAATATTATACATTTTCAATAAGCTAGATTTTATAGCGCAAAAGAGAAAATCCAGTTTGTGCAATAAAAGTCTGTTGTTTCAAGCTATTATGTCACCAGCTTGAACATTATTGGGGATTAGTTAGTTAAAAATGCATCTCTGTTTTCAAGCAGTATTTTAAGATAGGATTGCTACTAATAGTGGGTATATTTCAGCAGCAGGAACAAATTAGGTTCACAACAGCATCCTATAAACATGATAAGAAAAATCGGTATTCTGTCTAACAGATATGGCTGGGAGTTACAAAGCACATATTGGCAGTTTCCCCATATCTTTCCCTTGTCCTCTTATAGGCTCTGAGAAGGCTGAGCAAAAAAAGTAGCAACTATGAGAAATAAACTTGCGACCAACCCACCGCCCCCCTTTGATTTATGGAGCTTTTGAAAAGAAAGCACCAGTAATATACTGGAAAATGTGATCATAGAAGACTAAGTAAGCCAAATGAATTCCTTATTACATTTCCCTGTGTGAACTATTTTGATTTGAGAGCAATTTCAGGTTTGGATTTGGGAAGCGATACCGTATTTTACAGCTACACTTGCCAGCAAGTTGGAACAAATGTCAAGACGCTTTATAATCACTCCAAAGGAAATGATCATAGGCATAGCAGCCAACACATAAACACTCAGTAGGCACCTCTTGTGACAGAGATGGGGAAACTGTGGCCTTCCAGATACAGTGGTACCTCGGGTTAAGTACTTAATTCATTCCTGAGGTTTGTTCTTAACCTGAAACTGTTCTTAACCTGAAGCACCACTTTAGCTAATGGAGCCTCCTGCTGCCCGATTTCTGTTCTTATCCTGAAGCGAAGTTCTTAACCTGAAGCACTATTTCTGGGTTAGCGGAGTATGTAACCTGAAGCGTATGTAACCTGCAGCGTATGTAACCCGAGGTACCACTGTATTGCTAGATGGACAGAATCAGACACACCCTCACATGAGACCTAGTTCATCCCAGAAACCGTGCAGTGAGGGATTATTTACAAGTTCAAGGGTCACTCCCATGACCTGCTGTATATACAATCTGCATTTTGAAGGCAGTTGTGAAACCAGACAATTTTAAAATATAACATTTTAACAAATCTTTCTGAGAGATCACTGGTGCTTAGTGATAGAATTCATCTCTTCATGGTTAAGGAAAGCTCACAAAACCCAAGGAATTTCACATCAGAAGGAAGGCATTTTGTACAATTTCATATTTATGTGAAGGTTATTACCTCTCAGTAGGTTCATTTCAACTTTAAAACTAATAAAGTGTTTATGTTACAGTACTTCAGCTGTCATCGACCAGCTCTATTATGTAGCAGAGAATGTTCATGAATACACAGTTCTAAGCTTTGGAAGAAATTATTCTGAGGGTGCTTAAAAACTGAATGAGTTTACAGGAACTCTCTCCTTAGACAGATACAGTGCAGACAGAAAATGCCGTCATCCCGTCTATTATGTGTCTGGAATAACACTGTAATAAAGAATTAAGTTGCAGTTACATTCCCTCCCCCAGAGTGCATTACTAACCCTCTGAAACAGGGAACTGGTTCTCCAAATAAGCTGTAGAAAAAACACTTTGCAAATTTCATGTTCCTCATCCATGGACTTCCTTTACTTTCATACTGATTTTCCAGCACACAATTCTAACTGCAAATAATACCATTAAAGGCAGAGCAAAATATAGAGTTTGCTTTTCTTTACAAATCTGGAAGCAAGCTGATATTTGCAGTTTTCTTCCAGCCTGGAATTTGACAAATCTCGATGGCATCCCTGTAGCTTTTTCCAAACATTTACCATGTGTGTGTAGACAGGAACTATACCAAGCAGAAGAGCCATAATTTAACAAATAATCAACCATTTTGCCTGAATTGGGCACAGCAAAACTCTATACCTTTACTGAAAAAACTCCTGCTTCTGTGCCTAACCAAAACAGGGCTCTTCCAACATTTGATTCTAATGTACCACCACACGGTCCTTGGGACTAACAAAGCATTGTTCCATATGCAACACTCTTCCATCACATAAGGGAGAGATGGGGAGCTTATGGTTGAAGGTTGCATGAGACCATTGACCTACTTTCATGCAGGTGCTGAGAACGCAGAGAAAAAAGAAGATGAGAGGATTATCAAGCAATCTCTCACATATTGTGCATTTTAAATGCATATTTTCTTAGGCCTTTCACAGGTGCCGTAGACTGGTATCAGTGGGCACCACATTGGTGACCCCTGTAAGGGCTTCCCCCAGTCACAGCCAAATTCTAAAGAAAACAGATTCTTCCCTAAGAGTCCATTTCTCAAGATGTTTAAAGAAGTTTTATGTGGTTCTGTACATTGGCATCCCAAATCCATTTTTTTAAAAAATGATAATCTAAATGGAAAAAAACAATGATAAAATCTGCTTTATTCCAATCTAATTTTCATTTTATTTAAGAAAGACAGACAACTGGCAACATTTTCCTTAATTATGGCTTGTTCAAAGGAAGACCTTTATCCTTCCCTTTGATGACATTTCCATTGACATGGAAGCTGAAAGCAGAAGCATGCCCCTGAATTAAATACAAGATGTGACTCATTTATTCTGTTTAGAACTGGCAATTTGTGTGCCCACAGAACTTCGAATTACAAAGCTCTCCCTACTGCAGATTTAGGGATGAGAGAAGATTAGCCAGAGGCTTTACTTCTGCATTCCCGACCCCCAACATATTCACTTTCTAGAAACAGGAAGACTGATATTGTCATGGAAAAGCATCTCTCCCAGGGAAACACACTTGCACTCTGAGATGACACATGTCTGTAATGGTTATACCATATCCATATGTATTTACTGCTCATTTGAATTCACTGCTGCGGATTTCCATGCTTGAGGTAGGAAGGAACTGACAACCCCAAGGATTCATGTTCATTGTACTATTGATTTAATTTTCCTTTGTACTATGCCTTATTTACTTGATT
Source organism: Podarcis erhardii (assembly GCF_964252035.2). NCBI lineage: Eukaryota > Metazoa > Chordata > Lepidosauria > Squamata > Lacertidae > Podarcis > Podarcis erhardii. The sequence continues at coordinate 75,175,013 of NC_138509.1, forward strand.
TATTTCACTGAGGTGCTGCTTGAATTTGCAGATTGTTCTGGTCTAAAGATCCTTTGTTTGTTTTTTTTAAATCATATTTATTCAAAGTTTCAAAAAAAATACACAAATACAACAAAAAATACAGAGAAAAACACAACAGAAAAAAGAAAAAACGGAAGAAAAAAAATACATATCCCATATTACATCTTGTCATTTACTTGTTTCTTAGACCTCCTCACACCTCCCTTTTTGTATTCTGACTTAATTCGTTGTTTCAGCAAATTCTTCCCATATTTCTCAATTTTTATTTAAATAAATTGTTTTAACAATCTATCTTATTAGGTAATTCAACATATCCTTTCCATCTTTTGCCATAGTCTGTAATTCAGTTTACCTTAATTTATTTAACCTTATCTTATCTTAAAAACCTTAAAATTCAAAGTTTAAACCATATTTACACATAACTCCTTAAATCCTTTCTACTAAAGCCAATTAATTCCTTTCCAGCATTTTCCCTAAAATTTCATTAATATTACACTAATTCCAAAAATAAAAAAGAGGTTTTTGCCTAGCTATTATCCAACGTCCCTTCTTCCTGGTTTCGGGTTATGTCAGTCCTTTCTATACATTCCATCCAGTCCATCAATCTGGTGTTCTTATATCAGAGGCCCTTAAGTCTCTTCTATGCCCCTTCTGCAGATTTTCTTGTTTTTGTTTGTAGTTGCTCTCTTCCTTGTCTTTTGTTGGTTTCTTTCTTAATTTCTTCCCTTTCTCCTTGGGGAGTGGATCTCCGGGGGATTCCAACCGGTAATAAGCTCCAATTTCCTTCATCAAGCCAGCCCATTCCCCAGAGTCCCACTCCCTGTCATCATCTTTATAATCCAAAAAAAGATTGTCTAAAAAGTAATTGTCAACATGTTTCATAGTCCCACTAGATTTAAGAGCTTCCTTAAGTCCAAACACTTCCAGGTTCACTCCAAGTTCAATCTTCGAATGCAACAACTTTTGCTCCTGCAGGACTTTGGATCTCTCCATTTGCGTTGCTTGGGATGCTATCACAGCCTCTTCCATCTTCCTCTGCCCTTGCACTTGCCCAGTCAAACCAATCAAACCAGTTTCCTGAGTTGGTCGCTGCATAGTTTCTTCATACTTATTTCCTGTTAAATCATATTCGCTGGCTACAGCAGTCATCAAGTTCAACTTCTCATTCATCAAATTCACCCTCTCATGCAACTGCTCCAGCAAGGCATTTGTTTTGTCAAGGGCAGAGACCAAAACTTCCTCCCAACGCATTTCTGTTCAAGGTCAAAAGACTGGTCCCACGATCCCAATCACACAGCTGTAACGTCTCCAGATAAACTGCAGCAACAGACTGACAAGCTCCCTCTAGGGGACACAATTTCTATTTGTATCCATCTTTAAAAACGTATCCAACAAAAGAAAAAGGAAAGTTACTTTTGCTTTTCAAATACTTTGTTTCTTTAAAAAAGCAGAAAGCAGCATTGAAGTTAATTTGTTTCTCTTTTTTAATCGTCTGTCAAAATACTCCACTTTCAATCAATGAACATCTCCAACAGTTTCTGTCCTGACACCCCGTTCCCAGGGTTGAGACGATGGAAACTTATATTCCTTTGCTCTCTCTCCTGCAGGCTTAAACAGTCAAAAATTTTCCCCCTTTTCTCCTGCTTTCCAAGGGGGTTTTATTGGTTGAAAATGCAGGAAAATTCAGTCTTTAAAGCAACTTTCCAGGCTCTTAGATTGTAAAGTCTTTGCTTCAGTCTATTTACAAAAGGCGGACTTCCTGTTTAAACCTTCCCGCTTCAGTGCCCAGTTCATAAATTTCTTGGTTTCTTAATCGAATCTTCCGTTTTTACTCACAGGTACTTGTTTAGAGTCCGAATGTCAACAGGAAAAAGTCAGCGCTCTCCGGCGATGGCTGTGCGGCTTCCCTCCGTGGAAGTAGCAATCGGTTCGCTGCACCGCGCTGCTCACCCCACTTCTCTCCGGAGCCCCAAAAAAGGGTTTCCCCGCGAGTAGGGGAGGCGCTCTTGGTGCTCTGCCGAACTCCATGTTCCCAGGCTCCTCCGCCTGGGATTTCTAGCGGGTCCCCACCTTCGCTGCAGCGGGAAGACCCAGTTTCCACGGAGCCCGTTCCTCCAATCGGAGGAACTCTGCCATTCGCCGATGGTGCTAACTCGGAAGTCCGATCCTTTGAGCCTGGTATGCTATTTGTATTTCAGTCCCACCCACAAAAGGGACGCAGGTGGCACTGTGGTCTAAACCACTGAGCCTCTTGGGCTTGCTGATCAGAAGGTCGGCAGTTCAAATCCGGGTGAGTTCCCATTGCTCTGTCCCAGTTTCTGCCAACCTAGCAGCTCAAAAGTATACCAGTGCAAGTAAATAAATAGGTACCCTTGCTGCAGGAAGGTAAATTGCATTTCTGTGTGCTCTGGCTTCCGTCACTGTGTTCCATGTGCCAGAAGCAGTTTAGTCATGCTGGCCACATGCCCTGGAAAGCTGTCTGCGGACAAATGCTGGCTCCTTCAGCCTGAAAGTGAGATGAGCGCCACACCCCATAGTTTGACTGGACTTAACCATCCAGGGGTCATTTAGCTTTAACCCATCCACAAAGCAGTATGATCACAAATTACACGACATCTTTCTCCGCTCTGAAGGTTCAATTGTACTTAGCTTGAAACTTGGGTGCACCCTATCATTAAAATTTGGTTCATACAGATTAAGCCTGGTTGACACATCACACTAAACCAAACTATGGCTTAACATGCCCTCACAAGCTCTGGAAGAAGAAATCGTTGCTGCTTTGCCTCGGTCCAGTATATCCGAAGGCGCATCTCCACCCCATCATTCTACCCGGACACTGAGGTCCAGCACGAGGGCCTTCTGGCGGTTCCCTCACTGCGAGAAGCCAAGTTACAGGGAACCAGGCAGAGGGCCTTCTCAGTAGTGGCACCCTCCCTGTGGAATGCCCTCCCACCAAACGTCAAAGAGAACAACAACAACCAGACTTTTAGAAGGCATCTGAAGGCAGCCCTGTTTAGGGAAGCGTTTAATGATTGATGTATTATGGTATTTTAATATTTTTTTGGAAGCCGCCCAGAGTGGCTGAGGAAGCCCAGCCAGATGGGCGGGGTATAAATTATTATTATTATTATTATTAGGCCATTCTGCTGCTGTGAGGTGCTAAACCATGGTTTGATTTAGCAAGTCTTCAGAATGCAGCTCTCCCAGACAAACCATGAACTGCAAACCATAGGTTCAGGCAGCGTGCTAAGGGTGTTCTGGTTCAGGCAGAATGCTAAGTCAAGCTATGGTTTAGCGCAGGACAGTGTAACAGCAGATTGACCAGAAGAGGAGGAAGGTTGCCATATTTCAGAAAGTGAAAATCCAGACACAAAAGTTGTTGAGCTATGGGTTGCCATAGGTCTGGATTTTCCTGGACATTTAAGCAATTTCTGCACGGACGCTGCTCCTGAAGGCTGAATCAGGCCTAAAAGATGGCCATAAATTTATCTGTAGCAGGGGAAGGGTAATGGTTTAGCAGCAATGCATACACTGCATGGTCTGGCTTGCATAAAGTCTTTGTTTCATTCCCTGCCATTTCCAGTTAAAAGGCCCTCTGGTAGCAGAGCTGTGAAATATATCTTTCTACATTCCTCTGTGGATGCAAAGAGAGGATTCCGCTTCAAGTCTGGCTCAGGATTTTAATTTTATGTGCCGTTAAATCCAGAGCAATTCTGGCAGGCAACCAAGTACTGATTCTTGAATGGTGCAGCGGCTAAACTGAATTTAAAGTTCATAAGTTAGGATCACACTCCATATCTGCATGCAATGTGAGGTCACTTTTTGGAACACAACCAGGAAAGCCAATATGCCTCATGGTATTTCATATATATCAAGCTAAATAATCAGGACTTTAATAAAGGACAGATTTAATATATCCTGGGTATTGCTTTTCTTACTATTTAAAGAGGTTGGGGAGTGAACATTTGCTTTTTCTTTAGCATGAATCGCATCTAGGTTCAGGTTTGCCTGTGTATTTCATGGAATATCTGTTACATATTTGTACACCAAAATCTAAAGGGGGAAATCTAAAGCCATTCCTGTAATGTGCTTTGAAACAAAGGTAGAAAGGGCATTCCAACATTTCTATAAAGCAGGAGTGGGGAACCTCAGGGCCAGGGGTTGGATGCAACCCCAAGCCCTCTCCCTGGCTTCTCAATCCTTTCCCTGGCACTCTCCCCAGGCCATGCCACTCTCCAGGCCACAGCCCTCAATGGCCAGCTCTGTGCCCTCCTTGAGTGCCTACATTGACTCTCAGTATGTTTCTGAGCACAATTCAAAGTGTTGGTGCTGACCTTTAAAGCCCTAAATGGCCTTGGCCCAGAATACCTGAAGGAGCGTCTCCACCCCAATTGTTCTGCCCGGACACTGAGGTCCAGCGCCAAGGGCCTTCTGGTGGATCCCTCACTGCAAGAAGCAAAGTTACAGGGAACCAGGCAGAGGGCCTTCTAGGTAGTGGCACCCACCCTGTGGAATGCCTTCCCATCAGATCTCAAGGAAATAAACAACTATCCGACTTTTAGAAGACATCTGAAGGCAGCCCTGTTTAGGGAAGTTTTTAATGTTTGATGTTTTATTCTGTTTTTTAATCTTTTGTTGGAAGCTGCCCAGAGTGGCTGGGGAAACCCAGTCAGATGGAAAGGGTATGTATGAATGAATGAATGATAATATTAATAATATCTTGCTTGGGTGGAATGTGTCCTAGAGCTGTAATCATGCTTTCTCCTTGCCTGTATGGAGGACTGAGAGTTTTGTGTATGCAGGTGTGTGTGTGTGTGTGTGTGTGTGTGTGTGTGTGTGTGTGTTACACCAGGCATTTGTATGGATGCAATGTAACCCACTGCAAAAATGTAAAGAGACACTCTTTTTTTGCTCCGCCCACTTTGCACTTCTGGCGTGAGGCCACACTGGAAGAGAATGAGGCCTCTGTTGAAAAGGGGCTCCAGCCACCTATGCAGAACAAGCCTAAATTTGGGTACGGTAATTTTTGCAAATCATGTACTGAGCAAGGTACTTAAGGATTTGCCCAAAAGTGCACACCCCTATTAAGAACCAACAGACATGCCATGTCTTTTACTGGAGAAAATGGGAAGGAATGCAAAACAGACCTTACATGGTCATCCCGCAGTCAGTACTATCATGGGTTTATGTGTTCATAAACATGAAAGTTGTTTACTCAGATCTGTCTACGTGTATACTGTATAGCAAATCTGACGAATGTGAGCTACTTCTGCACTGACTAACAAACGAAACAGAAAATGTTCAAATCAAATGCAGGGCTCATAAGGCTGAGCATGGAAAAACACTCTACCAGAACATATTCTTTCCCTGGCAGGAATCTGAAGCCAACGGTGTATATATTTATAATCCTAAGTTATCAACGGCCAAATATGGTGCCTTCTTCCTTCTCTGTCCTGCAACCTGCCTAGAATCCTATAACTCATCCCACATATCTAGTATAGAGTGGTGATAGTTTATTCAGGACTATACCTTTGGATATGAATACATTAGCAAAGAGACAAGGCTGTTTATAATGCCTTGGAATCCAACATATAGATAAAATGGAAAGGGGAGATCAGGTACATTACCTTGAGCTTCTTTGAGGAAAAGTGGGATATATTGTAAAAATGAATGAATACTACATTACAATTCAAATTTGTTATAATATAACATAAAATGTGGCCATGTTTTCTTTTGGAACAGAATTATAGTGACCACTAAGTCTATCTTGCATTTAAAGCACCATTATACCACTTTGAACAAACAGAGCTTGCCACAAAAAAAATCCTGGGATGTTCAGAGTGCTGAGAGTTGTTTGGTGACCCCTATCCCATTCACAGAGCTACAATTCCTGGTTTAACAATCAATTCCTCTTTCCAGAAAACTCTGGAAACAGTAGCTCCATGAGGAAAGTAGGGGTCTCCTAACAACTCTCAGCATCCTTAACAAACTGCAGTTCCTTTTAATTTTTTGTGGGGAGCCATGACTGGTGCCATCGTGCTTTAAACTTATGGTGCACAGATGGCCTCAGTTGTGGGAGACCTCTAAGTTAGTCATTCTTAGATTTACACAAGGAAGGCCACGTCTCTGCAGTACAATGATTTAACTATTTTGTTTCGTGTTAAACATGTGGATCACTGATGTTAGACAAGCTTTAAATCTTTCAGGATTTTAAATCAAGCCAGCTTAACAAGGAGCATATTATCTGAAAAATGTACATTTTAGCAGCTTACTGGGTTGAAAATAAATTGCTGGCACACAGCTGCATTCCAAATATTAAAATATGACCTTCAGTTTCCTACCCACTCCGATGTTTACAGAACTGCCTTGTGAAGAGTGAGTCCAAAAAGGTGGGCAAGAAATTAATTTGGGTTTGTACCCAATGGGTTGTGTGCATGGGATACAGCTCACACAACTGATTTCTCTTTTCCTCATCTCTCCCTATCACCATGGCACTATCCCAAAATCTTCAGAGGGTTGATAAGGGGGTTCCCCCTGAGAATAAGGTGTTGTGTCACATGGGGCTGCCATGGAAGGGGACAATTGACTGGAGAGTTTGCAGCAAAATCCTTTCAACCATATTCAGGTGATTCCTCTCTCCCACCTCAGACAGGTTTTGTTTTGGGAAGGGGTACAAGAGGAAGAAAAAGATGGATTGAATGAGTTGGCTTCCAATTGTACAACCAATGGATACACCTTTGATCATTAATAATAAGTAACATACAGAATAAACACACTCCTACCCAGTTCATGTATTTTGCTGGGGCCCAGATCTAGGATAAGAACTGAAGGAATAGTTCCTTCGCCCTTTTCAAAGCAAGCAAGATGTGATGCAGGGACCACAATCATAGACACTAAAGCCTATTTTGGGAAAAGCGGGGATTTTATGAATTAGACCTAAGCAAAGATAATAGTCAGGGCACATGCACACCCATACCATTTCCATGCAATGCAGATCCTCTGCCAGAAATTGTTTATTTATTTATCACATTTATAGATCGCCCTGCATCCAAAGATCACAAACACAAACTACATAACAACAACAAAACAAAAAATACAAGCCAATACACTGCACAGACACATTTAAAAGGCCCTGCTGGAGATGTAGGTGCAGCTAGTCAAACTAATGCCTAAGCAAACCACTCACATTCTGTAATCAATAAAGTTGTGGCCAAAATTATGCCAATAATCTTAAACTAATACAGTGGTACCTCCGGTTAAGTACTTAATTCGTTCCGGAGGTCCGTTCTTAACCTGAAGCACCACTTTAGCTAATGGGGCCTCCCGCTGCCGCTGCGCCGCAGCTGCACGATTTCTGTTCTTATCCTGAAGCAAAGTTCTTAACCTGGAGCACTTTTTCTGGGTTAGCGGAGTCTGCAACCTGAAGCATATGTAACCTGAGGCGTATGTAACCCGAGGTACCACTGTATTGGTGACAACTGTGTCTTTCTTTGGGAGGTCTTACATGCAATGAATGTTTCAAGTAACGGACAAAACAGCTTCTGCTCTACTCAGAGCCAATGCAGCGTCAGCATTGCAAGCTATCAGTTACACGTATGCTCAAGCACTAATCTTAATTCTTCTGGGGTGCAACATCTGAGGCAATAGATAATTTTAGATAAGCACATCATTTGCTGCTACTGCTTATTGCAGTTGCAGCTCCGCATTGTATCAATGAAACATCTACTGTACGGCTGAGAAAGTTCAATCCCGGGTGCTGAAAGTGGCCCTCCAAAAATCATTATCTGGCTCTTGGGATTCTCCCCATGTCACATCCTTTTCCAGCCTTGCTCTGCGCTCTTTTTGAATGCTTTTCCCTAGCTGGAATAAGTCTTTGAACTGAGATCATGCCTCTTATTTTCCTGGATGCCTGAAAATTCAGTTTGACTTTTGTGTGGCTGTAATGTAGCCTACTAGAAAAAGAAAAGAGGTAATGAGGCACATCTGTTGTGCCACCCACTTCTGCCTCTGGGTTTGCTGACCACTGTCATGCTACCACTGCCACGACCACAAAGTTTGCCACAAGGAAATGGAGACCTCTGGCTGAAAAAGGTTTCCCACCTTTTAGTTACAGTGTAAGTGGTGAACATCCTTGAAATGTGGGTTGATATGATTAATGGTTATCCCTGATATAGCTTCCAAAGCTAGCTCAAATACCACGCACATGCCAGCATTGGCACAATAGTTCTTTGTATTGGCTCTGCATTGATCAGAAGCATGACCGGAAACACCCAAAATTATCAGTGTCAGGGACTTAGCATCAATTATATTCTGAAGCCAACATTGGAGACAAATAGCTCCAAAAGGAGCGAGAGGCCTTGCCAAATCACGTCTTGCCTTCCCTTTCCCCGCTTAGGCATGCTGAAATCATGGTGCTGAGTTAAAGTAAATAAGCTACATTTCTCTGGTGAACACTGCAATTACAACACTGGCAATTTAGAGCCCACATATATTGCATCATAAGCCCGGTACATACTACCCCAACAGGAAATTGAATAAATCCATGTATGCAATAGCCAAATGCGTGTTTTCATAACCTTTTGTGCTTTCGAAAGCTACATCTGTAAAGTCGCAAAAATACCATACGATATATAAGGCTGTTATATGGAGTCAGACTACTGACCCATCTAGCCAGTGTTGGGTGCCCTGACTGGCAGCGGGTTTCCAAGGACTAAGCTTTGTGAATAAGTGCTCCTTTTAACTGAAGATGCCAGGACTGGACCTGTGACCTTCTACATGCAAGCCTTATATTTTACCTTGTGAGCTCCCATAACTAAATCTGAAGCCAGATATTTCAGTAACATTTCCAAGCACAGAAAAATGAACCACCAGGAAATTACTGGTTTGGCCCAAGTGTCTGTTCGGGTCTGGAGGGGGTGGATAAGACAACCGGTTCCAGTACCAACACATGGTTTGTTTGGCCTAGTGAGGTACAAAGACCTTGACTTCAACTTTGCCGCCTCTGCTCAGAAGCCAACAGAACAAGACTAACATCGCTGCTGCATTCTTAGCTTAACATACTGTTCTGTGTTTGTTTTTTAAACAATCAATATGACTACAGTTTCAGCAACTGGCATCACTTTTACAAAGTGAGAAGAGTTTACTGGCACAGAAAGCTTTGTGCCCTCAAGGTATTTTCTTCTCCTTTTTACAGGGCCAGCTGTTTAAACAGCAGCTGTGAAGCAAGATCCCCAGAACACTTCAAATTACTCTTTTAGCACCCAGTTTATTGACTTTTGACCGGGAGTATTTTTGTCTGCTTTCACATTGATACTTGATCACTCACCCAGCCAGACTTTTTCCTTTTCACTCTCTTCCTCGTCTCTCTCACTTCACTCTAATGTCACACATATTGGCTAAATCATAGTTAAGATGTGAATGGAGCACTCACAGAATCATGCAGCAACCAGATGCATAAGAAGCCACCTCAGACCTTAGTCAGAACATTGATCCATTGAGCCCAGTATTGTCTACACAGACTGGCAGCACCCCTTCACAGTTTCAGGAGTCTTTCCCCTGGAGAACCCGGGACCTACCACTGAGTTATTATAGATGCAGATCTATGGAAGCAGTAACTTTTGAAGAATACAAAAGCACTACAGTTCTCCTGTATATCAGTGTGTCGGTGGTGTATTAGAAGTGCAAAGGTTTTTTCTTCCTATAGTAGATGACATAAAAGGGGTCTCTTCTCGCATGTTCCCTGCAGCTTGGAAACCACTTCTGAGCTCCAGGAGTGTTATATATTAATTCAATCTCAATCTCAAACCTTTATTGGCATATAGACAAAATTCCAAAAGGTTCAGTACGATAAAGTGACTCCGCAAAATCTGCATCTAACAATTAAAATACTGTGGTATAACATTCACAAATGTGCATTAATAAAACACCTACGTAAGTGGGATTGGCAATGTGTTATGGCCCAATCCATGCCATCCATGCTCTTTGTACATGCTTTTAGACCAGAGTTCAAAACCCCACTCATCTATGAAGCTTGGACCAATCACTGTCTATCAGCCAAACCTACCTCACAGAGTTGTTGTAAATATAAAAGGGAGAGAGACAGCTACTTGGAGGAAAGTTAAGATATAGATGTAAAATAATAAAATCACACTAACCAATCTGTCTGCCAACTACTGCCATCTGTAGGGCAATAGGCCCTTCCTATTTCATGCCACTCATATTGTCAAAGTTCTGGTGAATCTACATGGTTTAATTGTATGCTGTGCTCTTTGCTTATATTTTGGTAAATTGTCTCACTGTTGTTGTTAGCCACCTTGAGTACAGGAAAAGTAAGCTACAAAATACTTTAATTAATAGTTATCTAAATGAAAATGGGCTGTTTTCAGTTACAAATTGCCACATTACCCACAGTTGCAAAACAAAATAAGACATTCTTAGTCATATTAAATTGGCTCATGTTCTGCTGACTTTTAAAGTGTCCAGTATTAAACATTTACCTAACAAATTCTACTTTTTTAAAAAAGAGAGAGCTGCACACATATTCTATACTTGTTCCAACTCTATTATGAATATTCAAAGCCATTTAAAATGCAATGAACACAAAAAACCAATGTAGGTATTTTATAGGTATTTTATTTACCTATAGGTATTTTATTATAGGTATTTTATTTCTATTTTATAGAAGTGGCAATTATAGTTTTCTGGACGAAGAAGGAAAACTAAGAGCCTGGTGTGCATCCAGTCAAGAATCTAAGTCTCTGGAATATAATAGGACTGTTAGTTTAGGTTCACATGCTTCAGCAAAACTTTTTGTGGGTCAGATTGGCACTTGTGCAAGCAACTAGAATAGATGACTGAATTTTGCCATTTCAAAGAGGCAGAATGCAAATCTACTGAAGACACACCAGCTTTCAAGTTCCACTCAATTTTGATCATGTCGAGAGACAGGTGAGGTGTAGCTATGCATATAAGTGCGGTTTTATCAATAACCACAAATTATTCCATGTCAGAAATAGATGTGAAGTTTACAAAGGAGACTTTGTAACTCAGTTTTTGCTCTGTTTCTGAGTAGCTTTTCAGGACCAATAAGGTCTCTTCTAACAAACTCTAGCTTTCATAGACTCAATAGAACTTTTGTCACATAAATCAAAAGTTACACAGTAATCCCTGAATGTTACGTATCTCTTTTTAATGAATAACACACTTCCTGTAGGTTTTCACATCAATCAAACATGCTGATTTGTTTTAATTGCTATAAGATGGCTTGGACAGAAACCTTTATTATTATGGTTACATCAACATTGAAGGACCTTGTCAATTTGGGATTCACCTCACAATGTGTTTCTCCTCAACCATACAATTAGGGGGGGGGGTTGTATAAGGAAAGTTCTTTGTAGCTTAAACGCTGCTCAAATCAGACTTAGAGGCATTTTATTAAGTATGAATAGGATATAAATTATGCAGAATAAAACAGAACCTACATCAATGTCAGTCTCATTAGATTTTGAAACATCTGATCAATAGCAAAGAAGTGTATGTAAAACAACTCAGAAAATTAAACAAGGATTAAAACTGGAGTCTGTTGTTAACAATCCCTGCAATGTCTGGGGTCCTGGCAGAAGTGGAGTTTGCACATCAGGAGAGTCTGCTATACATCAGTGAAGATTTTCTTACTGTTTATGTTAACCAGAATCCACTATTATTATTTTTACTCTGTAACATGCATTTTATTAGCACTGCTTCAGCATTCTAGACCATTGCCTCTTCATTAAGATGGCTTGAACAGTGCTATTCCATAATAATTTACAAATAATAAACTTATTTGGGATTAAGTTTTTTACTCCTGTTCTGTTTATTAGCCTGGGATGGACTCCAGGCTAATAAACAACGTCCTGTTCACACAACAGTTCCTTCTGCCATGGGGGGGATGGACATGTGTTTGTGTGTGTGGGGGGGGTTATTAACAAATCTCATGCACAACTCCCCCCACATACAGAATCTGCCTGTATATGTGTACAGCCCTAAAATCTGTAAACTTCAGTAAAGGGAATGGGCAAATGATGCATCCATGAGACATCTGGATATATGCACATAGAAGGCAGATTGCAAGCCATGCTGTACATCTGTGCCTGCAGAGATAAGGAGATAGAAGCTGCGCACAAGAGTCACTGTTCTGTATTGTCTTCCACAAAGGGGACTGTGTGAACCAATAAGTTTTCACTAAGGGTCACATTTCAAGTTGAGGAAGTGATGTGATGTGGCTTTTATGATATGTGAGTACCTTGGTTCTCAAATTTAATCCATTCCAGAAGTCCGTTCCAAAACCAAAGCATTCCAAAACCAAGGTGCGCTTTCCCATAGAAAGTAATGCAAAATGGATTAATCCGTTCCAGACTTTTAAAAACAACCCCTAAAACAGCAATTTAACATGAATTTTACTATCTAACAAGACCATTGATCCATAAAATGAAAGCAATAATGTACTGCAGTCACACAATCAATCAATCAATCAATCAATCAGTAGTTGAACTGGGTTCCACACAGTCTCACACAAAAAAGCTGCAAAAAACAAAACAAAAAAGCCGCAAAAACAAAAATGCTAAATAAATAGCAAAAACAGACAGACCTCAGTGTAGCACTCAAAACGGAAGTGTGGCACTCAAATCGGAAGCATAACACACAAAACATAGCACGTTCAGCTTCCAAAAAAAGTTCACAAACCAGAACATTTACCTCCGGGTATGTAGTGTTTGGGTTCCATGTTGTTCAAGTACCAAGGCGTTTGAGAACCAAGGTACCACTGTACTTATATAAGCCCTTATACAAGTTACCATATTTTTTGCACCATAACACTCACTTTTTTCCTCCTAGAAAGTAAGGGGAAATGTCTGTGCGTGTTATGGAGCGAATGCCTGCGGGTGGCGGGGGGGATCTGCTGCGGTCATGAGCAGAGGATCCATGGTTCCCCTTCCTTCCCTCCTCCGTGGTTACAAAGCATGGATCCACATGGATCCTCAGGATTTTTGCATTGGGCTACTCCAAACTCACTGTCAGATCACATGTCTGTGGCCACAGCATGAACCACAAAAAGCATATATCCACTATTTCGTTTAATTTTTTTTTCTTGTTTTCCTCCTCTAAAAACTAGGTGCGTGTTATGGTCTGATGTGTGTTATAGAGCGAAAAATACGGTATGTAGTTGAGCAGAGAAGTGATTGCCCTAAAAGTATTTTAAAGAAGAAGAAATAAAGCTTACAAGTGCTATTATTCCTTATAAGACACTAACCAATAAGTGAGGAATCAGACAAACTACATTACATGCAATCAGGCACACCAATTCTATGGGGATGAGGCCTCTACAGCCCCCACCCCCCAATTCCACAGGGATGAGGCTCAGTCCCAATCTTGAGGGCGCAGAGGAGACCTGGTGGGAAGTCGCCCCATGCCGTATATCATCAGGAGGTGCAGCACAGCCTGGTCAGAATCACCCCAGGCAGCACAGCATTGGGAGGCGCCATGCAGAGCAGCACGGCTTTGAGTGCAAATGTTGCATTGGGAAGAGCTTCTTCAACCAGGCAATGGGTACAAAAAATGCATATGCTGAAGTAAAGTTTGCCAAAAAAGTCATATACTGGTAAAAATAAAATTTTGAAAATGCATCATATTAGGAGAAATTGTTTTGCAAAAAATGGGTATATTAGGCAAAACTGCATATCAACATGAGTAGATTAGGAGATAACGTGCACAAAAATACTGATGAATTTTCATGAAGACTTAAAAAAACAACAACCCACAAACTGATGTGGAAATGTAAAGTTAAGATTGGGAAAAAATGAAAAACTGAAAGAAGCAACTATGTTCCTTCTGTGTGGCAAAACAATCACGGCAGAGTTTTGAAGCGAGCCATTTACTACCTCAAAGGTGTGAATCAAAACTCTGAGCTCTTTTTATTACCATGTGAAAATTATAAATCACAGATTATGGTTGATTTCCCAGGACTGATGCGAACGAGAACTGGGAACGCAATCAGAGGCCTGCTCCGGATCCAAGCAAGAAGCAGTGTATGGCAAGCAACATGATGTGTATTTAAAACCAATTGTCTCTTTTGACTGGAAGCACTAGAACACATTACAGGCCCTTTTCTTTAAGCAGATTTTATGCATGTCTTTCCTCTTCTGTTTTGCACATTGAGGATTGAATTTCTTTCTGCCTTCCAGCTCCCTGGAACAAGCACTTTACACAACCCAAGGAGCAGAATGTGAACAAGGCTGGGAAGGAAACTGGTTGAAAACCTGGCCAGAAAAAAAGGGGGGGCAGGGACACAAAGTAACACCTTTCATGTTTGAGAGACTATCAAATGGAATAATCCTGTCTTCCAGGTGCCAGGTCTCTTCCGCCAAGCATCATGACTAACAGTGCAGCTGTATATTGTCTACTCAGGAGTAAGCCTTGCTATGTTCGATGGGGCAAATAGGCAATGGTGTCCCTATGGCGTAAACTCCATTACACACAGTGGGATTTACTTCGGGCAAACATGCACAAGATTGCACAGTAAAATACAGTGGTACCTCGGGTTAAGTACTTTAATTTGTTCCGGAGGTCCGTTCTTAACCTGAAACTGTTCTTAACCTGAAGCACCACTTTAGCTAATGGGGCCTCCCACTGCCACCACAATATCACCGCACAATTTCTGTTCTCTTCCTGAAGCAAAATTCTTAACCCGAGGTAATATTTCTGGGTAAGCGGAGTATGTAACCTGAAGTGTATGTAACCTGAGGTACCACTGTACTGGAAATGAGAGAAGTTTCTTGTAGGGCAAACAATCACGATTGTATTTAAGGCTTAGCGGGGAAATAGACGTTTCCCCGCGATGCCCAGCTCAGAATTTGCATTTCTATATCACTTGCCTTCTCAAATGCATCCTAAATATTGATCATCGCCAGTATGAAAGTCATGATTCAACTCTTCACCACAGACAGGAAAAGACAGCTCATAAGGTTACAAGGTGCTTAGAAGTAAGGACTCTTTTAAAGGATTGTTGAGATATCACAAGGATCGTTGGGAACAGGTTTTTCAAGCTTATCGCCCACCCACCCCCAGTAAAATTCGGATTAAATTAAGGGGGTACAAGCTGGAATTCTGATGGCAACAGCATTGTGTGTGAATGCTGCAAAGAAAGAAATGAGGAGCGCAAACCTCACCCATCTCCCTTTGCTAACTCTCTCTGCATTTTCCATGCAGAGTATCTGAAGAAGTGTGCATGCACACGAAAGCTCATACCTAGAACTAACTTAGTTGGTCTTTAAGGTGCTACTGGAAGGAATTTTTTGTTTTGCATTTTCCATGTTAAGGAAATTGCCAACCTACATGAGAATGCACACCTAGTGAAAATGGACCTAAGCATCTCGGAGAAACTGTTTTCCTCTTGAAACTTGGAAACTTTGTTTTTGACGTTGCTGTATCTCAAACAGACTCCTTTTAAAAGGCTCAGCTTCCCAATGTTGAAATGCTGCTTGCTGCCTGTAACTTGTGTCTGGGTGGGCGTCCAAGAAAACCTTCGCCAGACGTTTATGTTCCACATGAATGTTACAAGGAAAGTGACAGGGAGAAGGGAAAGAAAGAAACACACACACAAAGCATGTGCAACAAATTCAGCACTCAAGAGGCAAGCCAGACCCGCCTGAGAGCTGGGGAAATCAGCTGCGGTTTGAACAACGGGGCTTTTGTCTGAAGATCCCGAAGCGGGATCTGAATGAGAAGGTTTTTTTGTTTTTTTTCCGGGGGGTGGGAGGGTCTCACTCCCCGTCTCTCATAGAAAGTAACGGACTGGCAAAACTCGCCTTGCAGCAAAAGAAACTCATTTCCCCTAGGGATATTCCTCTCTCTTCACGAAAGAGAATCCACTTTCAGTTTAAAGGGGTGGGGAAGAATCACAATTTAATTTTAATGTACGAAAATCAGGATTTTCACCAGCAATCCATTCATTTATTCGGTCATAACGTGGACCTAATCAAATGTTAAAGTGTTTTGGGGGTGGGAGGGTGGATTTCATATAAACGTACCGGGGCGCAAATCCACGCCCCAGCCCCTCTCTTCTAGAAGTGAACCCGTCTCAGAAATCAGCTTGGTCTATGGCTATGCAACAACTCTGCACATGGCAAGGAACCCTCTCGCCTTCTGCCCTGCTCACCGCGCGCGCGCTAAGATTAAGCTGCGCAAAGAAATGGAGGAGGCCCGGCTCAAATGAAAACGTGGGGGCGGCGGGGAAGCAGGAACGGGTGCGTCAAGTTACCGGTGGGAATGGGCGATCTCTCGGCCTCGGACTCGGCGGGGTGGGTCGGCTGCAGGAGATGGATAGCGAAAGCCAAGAGGAGGGCGAGGGGTCCAGCGCTGCTGCTGCCGCTGCTGGCCATCTTCGGCGCTCCAGCCAAGCCGGGAAACGAAGCAGAGCCAAGCAGAAGACCCGGAGAGGCTCTTTCCCTTCTTCCCTCCCTCGCCTGCTCTCCCACTCGCGACGAGAGTCCTGCGAGGCGCTCGGCCGGCCGGCTTCCCCGTTGCCTTGTTCCAAGCGCGTGGGGCCGCCGTGAACTCCAGAAGGGAATTGCTTCGCGGGGGTGGGGGAGTGAGGATCCTCCAGTAAAAAGGTCGTGATGAAAAAGTGCCGGGAGGAGAAAGAAAGAAAAAGATCCACTCGATCCACTCGCCGAAGGAGCAGCGGGGAAGCGTTCCGGAAGATGCGATCAGGTGGAGGCAGCGCCGCGATCCCGCCGCCGTCTGGCCCTGGCTTAAGGGCACCAGGCAAAGGGAGCCGTCGGTGCGCGCTGGAGCCTTTATAAGGCGAGCGGGAGGGGTGGCCGTCGGGGAGCCCCGGGCGCGGCCAGAGGAGAGCTTCTACCCAAAGAGCTGGCGGGTCCTCCCAGCTATTGGCCGGGGGCTGGCAGGGGAGGGGGAGCAAGCCCGAGGGGTGGGTGGGGTGGGGAAAGGGGTGTCTCCCTCCTTGCGCGTCCCCCAGGCGCGCCTGGACCCTGCCGGTGCGAGGACATCCTCTGGCGCCCTCGCAGGAGCAAATGGGAAGCCTCCGCACATGCTCGGTAGAGACGTGAAGCCCTTGCCCAGACCCGGACTTGGACTTTTGGCAAGCGCCGTCGGTCCTCTGGCGCCGGGCTGCTTTCCGCATCCTAAGAGGTGCTCTTCTCGGTCTCTGCAGCTTTAAGGGAACACGAATGGCGGCGAGCTAACAAGTGACAGCTGCTGCTTAGGACGGCGTTGGGACGGAACTGGTTGTCGTGGGATGCAGAACTGGAAGCGACCCTGAGGATAATCTAGTGCAATGCAGGAATTTGCGGTTGCTCCGTAGGAGAATCGAACTCGCAACCTTGGCATTATCAACACCATGCTCTAACCAAATGAGCTATCCGAGTAGGATGTGCCTGCGTTGCAGAATAAGTACTATTCACGTAAAATGTGTTGCAAATGATAATCAGTTGTTACTAGTTATTGTTGCCTCTCTCCCCCCCCCCCCCCCATTTATGGTAGTTCTAACAGTGCCAAAGATCTCCGACGTTAGTCATACTAAGAGTTGTTGTTGTTTAGTTGTTTAGTCATGTCCGACTCTTTGTGACCCCATGGACCAGAGCACACCAGACACTCCTGTCTTCCACTGCCTCCCGCAGTTTGGTCAAACACATGCTGGTAGCTTTGAGAACACTGTCCAACCATCTCATCCTCTGTCGTCCCCTTCTCCTTATGCCCTCCATCTTTCCCAACATCAGGGTCTTTTCCAGGGAATCTTCTCTTCTCATGAGGTATTGGAGCCTCAGCTTCACGATCTGTCCTTCCAGTGAGCACTCAGGGCTGATTTCCTTAAGAATGGATAGGTTTGATCTTCTTGCAGTCCATGGGACTCTCAAGAGTCTCCTCCAGCACCATAATTCAAAAATACTAAGAGTAGACCCATTGAAATCAGTGCATTGATTTCATTGGTTCTAATACAGTATGACCTGTGTGCACACCATACATTATACATTTAAAGCACACACTAGAATCCTAGGAACTGTAGTTTAAGGGTGCTGGGAATAGTAGCTCTGTAAATTCCAAGAATTCTTTTGGCGTAGGGGGTGTGCTTTAAATGTACAGTGTACACGGGGTTTTAGATACCACCCCAAGTCTCTTCCTGTAAAGAGTTTTAATATTTGTTTAGGGATTTCCTGGCGTTAATTGTTACTGTTGCCAATGCATTTATTTATTTGTCGCTCTTCCGCCAGAATTTAAAAACATTCCAAAACAGCTGAAACATTCTAAAAACATGTACAATTAAAACATTTAAAAGCAGTTACAGTTTACCAAAGGCTTGCAAATCCAAACATTATGATATCTGTGCACAGTCCCTCAATTTCAGAAAATTCTTACAGCCTAGCACTCCACAGAACAGCCACTTCCAACATTAATCCCATTTTACAAGTGATGCTCAGGGCAGTTTCTGTTTGCTTGTATGCTTTTTTGCATTTTCCATATCTGAAAATGGAATGCAAAACCTATTGGGTAGAACACACATTCTCACAGTGTGAATAGCGGTGTCTGGATTTGCAAGCCTTTGGCTAGCTTTCTCAATAAAGCTGAACTGGGACTGTGGGGCATACTTGCGTTTTTTTGTGCGGTAAGATTGTCTTGTGTGTTAATTTGCTTATTTGAGGGATCACTTTTTACGATGTCCTTCAGTAAAATTCCCAGGGCAAAGCCCATGTGCAATTGTACCTGAATAAAACTGTACAAATGACTTCAAATTACTCACTCCTATTCTGTTCGGCAGTGAATCACATGTTTACTGTTTTCACATGGCATGAGAAATCTATGACCACTCAAAGCAAATGTGGGGCTCCTGATTTGGATAGGAGACATAGATTCCCCCTCTGTTTTTGACATCTGTCTGTCTTGAGCAGGCTTCCTCAGACTCGGCCCTCCAGATGTTTTGAGACTACAATTCCCATCATCCCTGACCACTGGTCCTGCTAGCTAGGGATCATGGGAGTTGTAGGCTAAAAACCTCTGGAGGGTCGAGTTTGAGGAAGCCTGGGCTTTAGAGACAATGGAGTGTGCTTTGGGGAGGGGGGGAATCCAAACGGCAGTGTTTGCAGCACCGAAGTGACCTCCCCATGGTGGAAACTGGGGCAGTGTGTATGGGGGTCCTGGGCTGCCCAGACGACAGGACCCCACTCTCAGCCTTGCTCTGCCAAAGGAAAGCAGAGCAATACGTTTGGCACCAGCTTGGCTGCTGGAGTTGCCGGCATGAGGTGTACAAGGTGCCACCCAACTGTCATGGGGACTCCACTGCAGATTTGTGAAGAGTTTAATATTTAGCCTTTCTTCTAACAAATATATCCTGCAAGGCAGTGGTGATTTAGGATCAGAGTTTTCCTTCTTCTAGATGGGCTACCTTCCCAAGTTGACAAGCCCCATCTACCCCTCACTTCCCTCATGCAGAAACCACCTTCTTGATTAATTGTTGGACCCCCTATTGCCCCACGCAGTGCACCAGAGCCTGTGTGTGTGAGAGAGAGAGAGAGGGGGGGAGGGAGGGAGGGAGGGAGACTGGGGTACCATATGGCCCTCTGGTAATAGCAACATTGAGCTAGAACTTAAATTGAGCAAATGATCCAAGGGGGAAGGGTTAAACAGTCTCTTCTTGTGCCATGGCCCTAATAAAAATGACTTTTTGTGGAAGTGAAAGATATTCAGAGATTGAACTGTGGAAAAAAGTGTGTCTTATGGAGTGAAAAATACGGTGCCATACATAGGCTACAACAAGATAGGCTGCAACAGTGCTCATTTGTAAAACTGCTCATCTATAGAGCGGCACATTCCAGAATTTATTAATTTATTTATTTTTTGGTTAATGTTACTTGTGAAAATGATATTAATCACCTGTGTCTGCTTGCCACGTCCCCATGAGATGCATTACTTTATGTTAAATATTTCATAGTGCAAAAATATTTACACAATATATAGTCTGAAATTTGCTTCGTGGCATCTTGGAAAATTTTATAAAAATCCAACACAAATTAAGGCTGGTGGTTGCTGTTGGCTTTTTGTATTGTTTTTACAATGTAGGCTTTACATCTGAATGCAACTGCTTCTGTTTAGCTTCCATCTGCTTTTCATTGTGACATATAATTGTATTAATTTTGTGCTTCTGAATGATGTGATGATGACATTTATTTAACTGATTTCAGAATGCAGCCCAGAGTTTTATTTTGTTGTTGTTTTCTCTCAAAACAAGCACTGGTGTCCTAATAGGTTATGGCATGGTGCACAATGTCCAGAACCTTATTGTCTATTTTAAAAGAATAAACATATTGCATGCTTTTCTTTCTCCTTCTCCTCTTGCTTTCCCACATCAGGATGACTATTGCACCTCCAGAATATAAACCATTGCAGAATTTGGCTGGTGGGCATGAAAAGAAGCTGTGCTTTGCTTTCTGGCAGCATCTTTTGATATAAATGCTTATTTTGCATAATTGTATCAGATTAAATACAAAACCATAACATGTGCACATGGCAGAGGTTTTTGGCTCTGTGCATCATACTGCCCCAAGCACCACGGAGCCAAGATTGCTATGGCTCCCTGCCACATGATTACACAATGGCAGATGTGTTGTCCAACATGGAATAGTTAATATAGCTGTCAGAATACGAAAAACCTGCAAAAAAAAACCCTATCAGCCTTGGAAACTAAATAGAACCTCTTTGCTCAGAGATGGTAGGCCAGTGAATACCAATTTCAGGCAAAGTGAACAGAAGCGAGGAGCCCCTATCTTCATGCCCTGCTTATAGGTTTCCTAGGAGGTCTCTAGCAGGCTGCTGTTTTTCCTTGTTACAGTTGGCAGAGCATGAGACTTAATCTCAGGGCCATGGGTTTGAGCCCCATATTGGGCAAAAGATTCCTGCATTGCAGGGGGTTGGACTAGATGATCCTTGTGGTCCCTTTCCAACTCTTTGGTTCTATGATCTACTATGTTCTGTATCTTGGTGTTTTGTATTATAAACCTCCCTGTGCTGCTTGGATGAAGGGTAATATAGGCAAAAAAAATCAATCAATCAATCATTTGGACTTCAGATGTGTGTGTAGAGTATTGCAACCTTAGCTTTGTCCAGATGACAGCTCTAGCAAAAAATAAAATTTAAAGCATGGTGATAGAATCAACCATTCCTGGTCGAAACAGACATAAGACTATTATTATTATTTAACATCTTTATTGAAAATTCAATTATATGTGCACTAAACATGGTGAGATGTAAATAAAAGAGAAGGGAAAATATAGGGGGGGGGGGACCCAAAACTGTATATTTTACAAAGTTGTTATTGTACTTCACCAGATCTTAACCTATTACAGTATTTGTAATAATGGAATTCCACATATCATTGAATTTGTCCATGGCAAGTCTGTGTTTATATGCAAGTTGTTCATATGTTGCGAGTTTGTATAAGTCTTCAATCCGATCGTAGAAGGGAGCCTCGTTTTTATTTTTCCAGTTCATCAGTATCAGTCTTTTTGCTGTGGTAAGGGCACCGAGAGTCCACTCATACTGACCTTTTGTAAGGTTCCATGTGCTGGGTATATAATTCAAGAGGTTATTTTGCTCTGTAAATGTAAGGCACAGTGGTACCTCGGGTTACAAACACTTTGGGTTACAGACTCCGCTAACCCGGAAGTAGTACCTCGGGTTAAGAACTTCACCTCAGGATGAGAACAGAAATCGTGCGGCAGTGGCAAAGTAGCAGCGGGAGGCCCCATTAGCTAAAGTGGTGCTTCAGGTTAAGAACAGTTTCAGGTTAAGAACGGACCTCGGGAACGAATGAAGTTCGTAACCAGAGGTACCACTGTATAAAGCTTTACCACAGTTGGTGGATGGGACGGGGGGAGTCAACAGTGTTGCTAATAGTGACCTCCCTTTTCTCTCCTACCACCCTTACCATACCACCAGAGCTTTCTTCACCACCCTCACTTCTCATTTCATCTGATATGACTAGTGGAGACAGTCTGAGATATGTGCTGTGTAGAGGGAAGATTCAGTGTGTGTAAACAGCTAAGGGGAGAATAATTAAATTTCACAAATAATTGGTGCTGCCCTCAAGGAAGCTTGTTCTAGATGGACATCTTTATGGTCTGGTGATCCTAAGTCTGTTTACTCAAAAGTAAGCCTCGCTGAATTAAATGGGACTTCCTTCCCAGGCAGTATGCCTAGAATTGCAGCATTATATTAGTGGAAGCAAAGGCCGAGTCAGCCCTACTGAGATTTGAACCTGTGGTTCTGGGGAAATGTAGAGAGGTTCCATAATTGAAGCTTAGGCCACCAAAGAAGCCTACAGGAAGTTGGCAGTTTAGATTAATCTTGGAAGATTAAGAGTTGTATATATAATACACTACTGTGCTGCGCAACTCAGACATGACAATGCCAAGAGCAATCTCTGTGCACATCCCCTGAGAAAAACATACTGGATGCAAACCAGGTGGTCTGAGTCAGGTGGTCTGGGTAGAGGGGAATGGAGGGCAAAATTTGGGCCTGAGGCTCCCCACCCCTGTTTAATGTTTCCCCCATTAACATAGCAAGACCATCACCCCTACTTGTTTCTTACCAGGCTGTCATAGCCAAGATAATATCCGACCTTCCTTTCCAGTTTTTGTTATTTACGTTGTAAGCAGTAGAAAGTTAACCATTCATGCTAGAGTTGCCAGCTGACCTGTATTTGAAAGAGTCGTGTCCTTTGCCCATTCAGGGCTGGCCCAAACATCTTTTCTGCCCCAAAGGACACATTGCCTCTCCAGTTTCCTACGTACAGAAATAAACTCAGTGGCGTAGTGTGGGTTGTCAGCACCCGGGGCAAGGCAAGTAATTTGCGCCCCCTAACCCGTGGATTTTAGCACTCGAGTCTCTTCCACTAGATTAGCGTGCACGCCCCCCAGATGTTGCGCCCGGTGCGGCTGGCCCCCCCTGCACCCCCCACGCTACGCCACTGAATAAACTGGACCGGCAGGTGACTCTCACTTCAGCACTGGCAACAGCAGCACTCGCTGCTACATCAGAGGGCATCAGGCTAGCTGAAGAGGTTCAGGGGAAGCTGTGTGGCGCAAAATGGCTGTTTCCTCCAACAACTCACTCACTGCCACCCTCTGCCTGACACCTGCTTGCTAACGAAACAAATGGTGCAATAGCCTTAGTGCATGGGCTGAGCTAGCTACCTCTCTTCCTGTTTGCAATTGTGTGTGTCACTTTCAGTAATATATGCATTTCTGTGCACACTTTACCCCAGCGTATGCATTTTTAAACACGTTACGTGACTGAAGAACTAATTTGGAGAATTGTACATTTTGAAGGGTTTCAGTTCTCTTATTGTTTTGGAAAATGTGAATTACAGTGGTACCTCGGGTTAGGAACTTAATTCATTCTGGAGGTCCATTCTTAACCTGAAACTATTCTTAAGCTGAGGTACCACTTTAGCTAATGGGGCCTCCCGCTACCGCCGCGCCGCCGGAGCATGATTTCTGTTCTCATCCTGAAGCAAAGTTCTTAACCCAAGGTACTATTTCTGGGGTGGCAGAGTCTGTAACCTGAAGCTTCTGTAACCCGTAGTGTCTGTAACCCGAGGTACCACTGAACATAGGTTCTGTTAATGTGAACAGAATCTGATTTTGTCTCCCTCCTTAAATCCAGAGCCCCATACACAACCCAATGCTTGAAAATGCAACCTCAAGGTCACATGAAGTGGTTTCTCCCATTCTCTTCACTGTAGGAGGAATTCTTTGTCTAGATATCTGCAGGAACTCTGACACCAACAAATGCTCAATGGAGTGGGATGAAGATTTCTCAGCACAGATTTCTCCGGGGGAACATAACTCTAGTTGTGGTTTGGCCTTATCTGTTGGGATCTTTGAAAACCAGCTTCCTGTGTCCAGCCCAGATTGATATACTGTGTCCTTTGCTTACCCTCTTCTGTGGATGAACTTTTAAAGAGCTGCTAAATATCTGTTTAAATGTTTTAAAATTAACACATTACATTTTTTAAAAAACTGACTAAATATTTTATGAGCAAAGCAGGCCTGCCTTTGAGGCAAAAAAAATTGAGTTTCTGTTTTGGCACACTTCTGACAGTGAAGAGCTTTTTTATCATTTCACTCCCTTTCCCCAGCAGTGCCCTTATAAAATATTCAATACACAAAAATCTTAATTTGGCAGAGATTTAAATCCACAGAAAGGCACTGCTCGCAGGCCTGCCGCTAAATACCATGAGATTGATGGAGGGCAGGGAGAAACCTTTAATGGTAGACCTACATCTTTGCAATCCTTTTCCCCAGGAGGTGGACGTGGTACCCTCACTGATGGTTTTTAAGTGGATGGATGGATTTATTTATTTATTTATTTTAAATCACCTTTGAATTTCATCCAGCTTTTTAATGCTGGCTTTATTTCGCTTCCTGTTTAATTGCTTATATTTGTTTAATTTCCTAGCTGGCGTAAAGCAAGTTTGATATAAACTAAACTGGTATAAAATACATCAAATCCAAACTTCATTCCGGAGCAGGGCTACCACTGGCTGTGTCAGCCTAAACAAGCCTTTAAAATAGTGTCTGAGCTGCACCACCGTTTTTGCTGACTTACCGTAGTCCAGGTGGCCAGGTCATGTGACTGAGTTGAATGGACTTAGGATCCAGCCTAAGTTCTCCCTCTCTGGTCCCACCCCCAGCTTGAGCTCCTCCAGACCTGGCTTAGCTGGCAGCAGCCCAGTTGAGCTGGGATGGGGAAGATACACTGGGAAGCTCTCAGCTCAGCTAGATATTTGATTAATTTGAACCCCACTCATTCTAGCACGGGACACAGGTGGTGCTGTGGGTTAAACCACAGAGCCTAGGACTTGCCAATCAGAAGGTCGCGGTTCGAATTCCCACGACGGGGTGAGCTCCCGTTGCTCGGTCCCAGCTCCTGCCAACCTAGCAGTTCGAAAGCACGTCAAAGTGCAAGTAGATAAATAGGTACCACTCTGGCGGGAAGGTAAACGGCGTTTCCATGTGCTGCTCTGGTTCACCAGAAGCGGCTTAGTCATGCTGGCCACATGACCCGGAAGCTGTTTGCGGACAAACGCTGGCTCCCTGGGCCAATAAAATGAGATGAGTGCCACAACCGCAGAGTCATCCACGACTGGACCTAATGGTCAGGGGTCCCTTTAACTTTTACATCGTAGCATATCTTGCTATAGGACTGCCTCTTCCACTTTTAAGCCTTCTATCTGTCTGTCTATTGATTTATTTCATTTAAACTCCACCTTCCATCCAA
The DNA here is from genome assembly GCF_964252035.2 of Podarcis erhardii. Classification (NCBI taxonomy): domain Eukaryota; kingdom Metazoa; phylum Chordata; class Lepidosauria; order Squamata; family Lacertidae; genus Podarcis; species Podarcis erhardii. Next base: position 75,200,360 of record NC_138509.1, read on the forward strand.
GGTGCTCAAGGTGGTGTCCATAGTTCTCCACATTTTATCCTTCTCATCAACCCAGGGAAGTAGATTAGGCAGAGGGACAGTGAGTGGCTCAAGGTCATCCAGTGTCGTAGAACGAGCTGGCAGTAAATCATACTGTTCAACGCTGGAGTTAATGATTTACTAGGAAAAATATGATCTTCACAGGCTTGTCAAGCCTAATGAGAACAGCAGCTCATCTCCAGTAGGTCTTACCCCATGAATCAATTGCCGAGACTGAAAGTCCCCACCTCCCCACAGCCATCTAAGTCCCCTCCAGGGATTCCCCCAGCAATCTGAGACTGTGCTGGCATGCCATCCTTTGGTCCTCCTGCTTCCTGCCTCTCCTGGCCCTGGGAGATCAGAGGGGAGAAAAGCTTGTCAAAGCAGGAGAGGGTGACCCACTGTGCTTCTTCACCAGCCTGACTCATCTCTGCCTCTTGGCCTCCCTCCTTCCACTTGCCAGCTTTGGCTTCATGTCTCTCATTCTGAACTTCTCTCTGCCATAGACTCTCCCAGCTTACTAAGCCCTGTTACCTCCTCAGCTTCTGGTACCTCCCCTTCCCAGTCTTCTCTCTCTTCTCCCTCAGACCACTCATCATCATACCACCACCACTCCACAGTCTCTGGGCCTTCTTCCCAGGGGGTTCCTCAGCTGGTTCCTCCCACCATTCCTGTGCATCCATCCAACCCATCCATGACATCGAGTGAGGTTTAGAGCTAAGTAGAGATTTGAACCCTGCCTCCCAGTTCCCAGTCCAACACTCTGACTACCACACCACACTAGTTCTATATACTGTACAGTGGTACCTCGGGTTAAGAACTTAATTCATTCGGGAGGTCTGTTCTTAACCTGTAACTGTTCTTAACTTGAAGCACCACTTTAGCTAATGGGGCCTGCTGCTGCCACCGCACCACTGCTGCGCAATTTCTGTTCTCATCCTGAAGCAAAGTTCTTAACCTGAGGTACTATTTCTGGGTTAGTGGAGCCTGTAACCTGAAGCGTCTGTAACCTGAAGCATATGTAACCCGAGGTATCACTGTATTTACTAATTATTGCCAGCCACCTTGTGAGGGTTTTATCTTTTAAAGGTAGGATATAAATAAATATGCAGTACTTTTTTGGGGGGGTGCAGGGGTACCATACCTCTAAACATTTTGTGAATCTAATGGGAAAAGAAACTAAAAAAATTAGTTACCTCTCTAGCATGGTGAATTGTCAGTTCCATTGCTACCCCCAATGGTGGCCTCATTTCCTTTTCCTGTGTTTCTTGAGTCTCAGACGGAAGCAAGCATTTAATGTGTGAAGCAGTGTGAAATGTGGATGTGTGGTGTTTTACTGATGAAAGTCGGGAAGCTGTTAGTGGACACAACCCCATGCCAGTGTGGAAATTACTGTGAGGTGTCAGCTGTGTAACATGAGATAATGCATATTCTTTGTACTTTTGTCCATTTACTGTATTTATTTCCCCCGATTTGAACTATAAAATGGTGATTTTCTTGAGTCAAAATGAGAGTACCCCTAAACATTTTTTTAAGCGCTATAAATATATAGATTGTATACCCTCATGCCCTATATTAGCATAGCATAGCACCTAGCTTGGTTCCCAGTCTCCCCCAGTTTGTTTTCCTTTGAGGTGGAGATGGAACTGGAATCTTCCATTCTAACAGCATGTGCTCTGCCACTGACTGATGTCATGGACCAAGGCATCTGAAAGCCAAACATCAGCAAAAGTGGAGTGACTAGGGTGGCTTAATCTGAGCTTAGCCTCTCAATAACTGCACATATTTGAATTAAACTAGCATCACAAACAAACAATGCTACTCTTTTCCCTTGGTCAAGTTGGGAGGTCCAGTATGGAATGCATGGACAAGGGTCAACAGAAGATGGGTGAAGTCAATGACTGAGGTCAGTGCTGGGAGCTCTGGCACGCAGCCCAGAATGAAATCAGGAAGTGCTGGAGCAGCAGGGAGGAGGTGTGTGATAATGTATGCAATATAAAGCATGCTTTCTCTATTTAGTACTGCAGGATTATAATCAAAAGAAGTGTATTTTCAAGTATTGTACAGTCAGCAATGACATCATTGCCACCCTCCCATTGAATATGGCCGCTATTCAACCTGTGCAGAGTTGGCAATGTCTCTTGGCCCAGAGTTATGTGTGGATAGGATTTCCCTGCCCACCATGTGTGACTAAGAACAATACTTCTGGGGTGAAAGTTTTGTTTTCTTTGCTTTTAAAGGATGTATATCCATGTCATCGCAGGCAGCATCTAAGAAGATGCATGCCTGTCGTGTCTGTAAGAAAGGGGACAGCACTTCTTCTTAGATGGCATGTGGAACCTGCAGGTTTTAGAAGCATTTCTATAATGCTACCACTTTTCAGTCAATGGTCAGATTCATCAAGGACAACTTTTTAATAAATGCAAAGGTGTTAAGTAATTGACAAAACGTTTTGGCCCTACATTTTGGATGTCAGCGTGGGACCTTTTAATGTATTACTACAGTGGCACAGGAATCACTTTTCTCACTCTGTGGTAATAATGTTTGAAAGCCCAGCTCCACAGTGACAGGAAAGCACAGGTAATTTCCACTCGACCACAGCCAGGAGGGGGAAGTCAACAAATGTCTAGAGAGGAGTCATACAATTGGCCCTGTCTGTGTAGTGCTGGGACTTGAAGCATTACCACAATAACCCCATCTTTCCTCCAAGGGACAGCAAGCATGGTTCTGCCTCATATTTTATCACCACAACAACCCTGAGAGGTAGGCTGATCTGGTTTGAGAGTGGCCCAAGATCACCCAGTAAGCTTCATGGCTGAGTGGCGGTTTGAACCTGGATTTCCCCAGTCCTAGTCTGAGACTCTAGCCACGCTACCCTATTGACCAGAGAGTAAGCCCACACCACTATAAGGACATAGAAAGGGGCTCCAAGTCACATAAAACTCTGAAGGCAATCAAACAGCGTCTGTATAAAGATCTGAAAAGGTACAAATGCTTCCTTAGCAGGAACATGAAGTGGGGCGGAGGTCAGAACCATAGGAAAACATCTCTCATGATGGTAAACTACATCACCTCTGTGCTATGAAGATTCTTTGAACAGATGGGGAATCTGACATGTCTGGTAGAAGTCAACAGGCCTCGTGTTGTCTGGGCGGTGAATCATTCTTCATTCATCTCCACTAGTTTGATCTTTAATGGCTTTTATGGAATGACGCAGCTCATTCTTTTTCTCCTGCAATTCAGCCCACATTTTCTGTCCCCCCCCCACTCAGTGAAAAGTTACCCCCCCCCACCTTTCTATTAATGTTCAAAAAGTTAGTACAATGAACCCATGAGATCATTGATTGGCTGCATTTGTCAAGACTGGGTGTAAATGTAGTTATTTCAGTAACCTAGTTTGACTCTTTATTCTTTTCTATTCTTTTCTTTTTGTTTTAATATGACCCAAGAGGCATTTATTACAGGATATGTATTTGGCTATTGCTTTCAGTTAACGTGCCATGCCCGATATCTGAGTTATTAAAACACTTCCTCAGCAGGGCAGCTGAAAATAAGATTTTCCAATTTTAGAATGAGAAATGGATTTCGCACATGCAAAGGTTGACATTGGTCAGTAGAAACATCAAGCTGGAGTTTGGCCATGGGCTTGAGAAGGATGTGGATTGCATCAATTATAACAACTCTCTCATTCAGAATCGGGCAAATAAAAGTGAACAGACTGAAATAATGGAAAGTTCAGAACATTCTCTGTTTCTCCCAGTCTCATGGAAAAAAAACCCTTCAAATATTATTCAAAAATATTTCATTATGGCGCTTTTAACCTTCTCCTCAACATGCCTTGGAAACACATTATTAACGTGTCTAGCGCTAAAGAGATTTCTGTTTTTTGTGTTCAGACTCAAAAGTCAAAGGCATATCAGAAAGAACAAAAGCAATAGGAGGCACACCATGATTTAGCAAACTGTGTGACTACACAAATGTGCAACCTCTAATAAACTTGTCTTAAGTATCTGAGATTACAGCCTCCTGAGCAATGAAGTGCTAGACTGCTCATTTTAAGTCTGATTATAACTGCTGCCGTAATTGTGAGCTTGCCATCTAAAAATAGATTTCTTCTTGTTACATTCCTTTAATCTTAAACTTCAGTCAACCATTACCTCTTAATTGATGGCTAGAAATGCTATTACGAGATTTATTTATTTTTATTTTTTTTAAAAAAATCTTTGTTTGTGTATGGTATTCAAAACCTTTTGCTGACGACTGCTAGCACCGACTCCTTATGCCAACAATACCCTTCAACATTCTACATAGGACAATCAAGCCAATCCCAACACAAAAGAATAAATGGGCACACATCTGACATCAAAAAACTCAGTATGCAGAAACCGGAGGAAATGAATCCCAACCTTAAGTGGCCATTCTTGAACAAAGGAACTTTGAAGAGAGACACCAGTGTGAAACTACTAAGTTTTATTCTATCATCTGTGGCCAGAATCAAGATAATGGACTTTTATCCCTCTACAGGTGTGAATTAGCTTACCAGTTCCAGGATGTTTGTGTTATGGTCACTGCTGTGTGAATGGTCACTGTAATAAAGTTACACACACTTAAGCTTTAATATAATTGTCTGAACTGTCTGCATTTTATTTCCCTCTAGCCTTATCTATACATGCCAATCTAGGATTGCATCCGATGAAATGGACTGTGTCCCATGAAAGCTTATATATATCACATTAATTTTAAAAAACTAAAACCTTAAGGTGCCACTTCCTTGTTTTTCTACAGATATTGAAGTATGTGTTCAGGATCTTACGTAACAGGAGGCTCTGGCTACAATCCATTATACTTGCCCATTTACAACAGACCAGTCATAAGTAGCTGTAAATTGAAGCTGGTGTGAGATCCTCCTTGCTGTTTAATTTCTGAAGGTGCATTTTGAAAGCACATAGCTTGTCCAGCTTGTCCACTTTTAGCCTGATTAACAACAATGTTAAACCCAAACAGCTTAAATGCCGCTCTGGCTATTTGTTATCTCCCCTTAATTCATAGACTCTCGAGTATAATTGGTGCTTAAGGAATGCTAGATTAATGGCATGTGTTTTCTCAAGCAGCTAAGGGTAGTGTCAGCGGAAATTTGATAACAACATAAAAATGGTTTCAGGAATCTGATGGGAATATACTTTCCTTTACTCTGTTCTGGAGCCAGTGTAACACGATGCTGAGGCTGAGAAAAGGCAGCAACTTTCATCCCTTGCTAATCCTTTGTTTGAAATACATCATTATAGAGTTTACCCTCTCCTCCCTAAAAGCCTTATAGAAAAGCTCACCAGATCTGATATGGGACTGCCTACATATTTCAATCAACATAGAATCATAGAATTCATTTCGTCCAGCCCCCTCCAATGCAGGAATCACAGCTAAAGAACCCCTGACAGATGGCCGTCCAATCTCTGTTTAAAAACTGCCAATGAAGGACAGTCCACCACTTTCAAAGGTAGTTCATTTGTCTGTGGACCAGCTCTTACCATCAGAAAGTTATTCCTAATGGGATAGCTCACTCTGGGATAGCTCAGTTGGTAGAGCATGAGACTCTTGATCTCAATATCATTGGTTCGAGCCCCACACTGGGCAAAAGATTCCTGCATCCCAGGGGGTTGGATTAGATGACCCTCATGGTCTCTTCCAACTCTACAATTCTATGTTTCCAATGTTTAGTCACAATCTCCTTTCTTGTAATTGAATCCATTGGTTTGGGTCCTACTGTCCAGAGCTGGAGGAAACAAGCTTGCTCCATCCTCCATGAGATATTTGAAGGTGGCTATCATATCACCTCTCAGTCTTCTCTTCTCCAAGCGAAACATGCCCAACTCCCTCAACCATTCCTCATAAGGCTTTGTTTCCAGATCCTTTACCATGAGGACATCACTCACCTTTGCACATGTTCCAGCTTCATTATCTTCTGAAAAGAGTTTATGATGTGCATTAGTAGTAGGGGGTGTGGGTGGGGCTGCAGTGTGGACCTGGTTTCCCGATTCCAGGCATTGTTCCTGGTTAGAGAGAGAAAGAAAGAAGGGCAAGGTGGCAGGAATAGTGACAGTATAGTCACAGCAGCAGAAGGGCAAGGTGGCAGGAAAACAGTATAGTCACAGCAGCAGAGCTAAACTGATGCTCTTGCTGTGCCCTCACCACACCAAACTCCCTGCTGCCTTGTCCCTCTCCAGGTCAGCCACCGAACCCCACCCACAGCGCAATGACAGCTGCTGGTGGTGTCACAAATGTTTCAGGGCATAAGCCTTTTTTGGGTGCCTGGTGAAGACATTTCTGTTTACTGTGGAGTAGGTAGGACTTGTCATTATTTGTTACTGGATGAGCATTTTATTATCAACTGTCTTCAATGTTTTATTTTAATTATTTTTATCTGTTTATCAAATCAAGTCACTCTGAGACTTTTTTTTTTTAAAAGCACCTCACAAATATGATGATAATTGACATCTTTCCCTTCTGGATTTTAGTAGGCACTGCTTTGTAAGATAATGAAATTGTCTTGCCCAGCCCATGGTTTTGTTTCTCTAGTGCCAGAGGTGTTCGAGAGAGCTACTGCTTTTCTTGTGTGTAGTGTAGGAGTAGATGCCTAGAAAGAGGGCCTCCCAGGAGAATTGAATAAATCTGCAAACCACACAGGTCCCTAGATAGAACAACTGGCCATCTGGAATGCATCTGGAGGTGGGAAAAATATCCCAGCATTGGAAGCTGAGGTGAACCTTAACAGACATAAATTAATCATTATTGCTTACACAAGGAAGCATATTTTTTATGCAGCATGGAGTTAAAGATGGTTATTTCTTAATCAGGCAGTGCTGAAAATTGTGCTGCAAAACTCCAATCAGGATGTTAGTCTTGAGAGCTGAATGCAGTCTTCCTGAGAGAAATGTTGTGCAGTTGACCTCTTGCACGTACACCATCCACACATATTTTCCATGCTGGCTGCTTTCCCTTCAGCCAGTTTGGGTTGTGTATTTGGAGTTGACTCAGCCTGAGCTTACTTCATACTTTCATGAGGGAAACCTGCTGGTCTGGAAGCCTGTGATTTCCAGTCAGACTTCCAGAGGCCTCAGTTTGAGTTCAATCTTTTTCTTTCTTTTTTACCCATCACTTATGCTCACTGACACATCTGTATTAAGTTAGTCTCCTTCACACTACTGAATAAATGTACTGCTGAATTTAAAGCTCCTGCAACTGTGTGACCAAGGGATTGGGGGATCTTGGAACCAGTTACTCCCCCGCCCTTTGCCAAAGAGATCCAGAAAAACAGAAGCGATTCATTTGCAGTTAAATCCAGATTCTGTTTACACATCTGTTCAGTGGGACCTACTCCTGAGTAAGTTTGCATAGAATTGCTACCTGAATTTGGGTACAAATCACACAGGAACAAAATACATCTGTTCAGTTACTTGTATGGCAGCTAGCTATGCTTTCAGATGGTTAAGGCTGTAATCCATTTACCTGGTAAGAAATCTCAATGAATTCATTGACATTTATTTCTGAGTAGGCATGTACAGGATTATACTGTTCATCAGAAATCTTCTCTGGACAGCAGTGTTATCTGATATATCATAGAATCATGGATCAGAGTTGGAAGGGACCCTGAGGACTATTTAGTTTAACTCCCTGCAATGCAGGAATATGCAGCTGTCCCTTAGGGGGATTGAACCTGTGACCTTGGTGTTATCAGCACCAAGCTCTAACCAGCTGAGCTGTCTGCTCAGAAGTGCATTCCACTGAGTTCAATGAGTCTTACTTCCGTGTAAGTGTGCATAGTAAAGGTAAAGGTTAAAGGGACCCCTGACCATTAGGTACAGTCGTGACCGACTCTGGGGTTGCAGCACTCATCTTGCTTTACTGGCCATGTGGCCAGCATGATTAAGCTGCTTCTGGCAAACCAGAGCAGCGCACGGAAATGCCATTTACCTTCCCGCTGGAGTGGTACCTATTTATCTACTTGCACTTTGATGTGCTTTCAAACTGCTAGGTTGGCAGGAGCAGGGACCGAGCAACGGGAACTCACCCCATAGTGGGGATTCAAACCGCTGACCTTCGGATCGGCAAGTCCTAGGCTCTGTGGTTTAACCCACAGCACCACCCGCGTCCCTAGTGTGCATGGTATTGCAGCCCAAAAGGTGTGGGGGTTTGCTTTTGGGGGTGGGTAAGTGGGACAGATAAATTATCTGTCATTCAGTTTGTCTTGTCTTTTTGCCTGTCTCCACTGTCATAAATTTGTTTGTTTACATATTTAAACCCCGCTTTTCTTGGTCTTTATTTTTTTCTTTATCAAATAAACTTGAAGCATCTTACAGCCAGCACCTGCATCATCACAAAGCACAATGAAACAATCCAAGCAACAGTAAAAATAGGTCAAGGTTTTGTAAGCATTTCAAACATTTTATACATGGAAACCAAGAGGAAGGTATAACAGTGCAGGATAGAAATATCAACTCCATTGAAAAACTTGGAGAAATAAAAAGATCTTAGCAGTTCACCTGAAGCTTAAAAGAGAAGGGAACAACTGAGGCTCCCTGGGAAGAGAGTGCCACAACCTGAGGGGCACAACTGAAAAGGCCAATATTTTGATTGTCTGAAGTACAAAATGCATCCATACAATGGTAGATATTGTACAAATAGCCTTCTGTTTCTCTCTCCCCTTCCATTCTCAATGATGAGAAGCACTTGGTGCTCCCTAGCATAACACGGGTTGGTAGGTTTCAAAACAAACTGACTTCCAGCAATAGGTTAATGGAAGCTGGCTTGTTTGGCAAAGCAAAGTTAGTTGTAAGCCAAGATTCCTGGTTCATACCTCACAAGCTGACATTCTTTGAAGGTAAAACTGACCTCCAGTGAAGTCTTCCTCTGTAGTTATGGGAAGACAGGAGGGGAGGGGAAAACCTGCAAGCCTGTACTTAAGGTTCATTGCAGATTGGGCACAGAGCACTAAACTGTAGTTCAGTATAACCATACTATTTAAGGATGACAATAGCCTAAAGGAGAAAAGGTTAGGCTGACAACTGCATAACTTGCTAAGTGAGGTGGGAGGCCCTGATGGACTTCTTGTTGGGTTTAATGAGGGTTCAGATTTTCATAGTCTCCACGTTCTGAGATGGAATTGGATGAAGAGTAATATATTGAAAATGACTCAAGTAATTCACTGAAATTGCACTTGGGTCCTGCTTTGGGGTTACCCATTAGCATCTGATTAGCCACTAGAAGAACAGAATGCTGGACTTGATAGATCTGTGGCATGATTTTGTTAAAAAGCAGAGAACACAGGTCTCATAAGATACAGGTATTTTGTTCTCTGTTCCACCTTTCATATAGAAGTGCCTGTGTTTTTTAAAGCGCTTTCAGTGTACAGTTTCTATGTTCACACTGTCTGAGTTCCCTGAATTTCTCTAACATTTAGATTTCAGGGGTTAAGCTTCAGATTCCTCAGTAATTTTCTGGCTCTCTTTAAATCAGGGGTGGCCAGACTGTGGCCCTTATATACACTCCCATCATCCCTGACCACTGGCCATGCTGGAAAAGGCTGATGGGAGTTGGAGTCCAACAACATCAGTAGAAGCACAGATTCTCCATCCCTGGTTTACATCTTTAAAGCTGCAATCCTATTCCAGGAGTAAGTCCCATTAAACTTAATAGAACTCTGACTTAGGAATCTTAAGGTGAACATGTGTTTATTCCAGTTGGAGTCCTCCAGTGTACTATTGGTTTGTTTGTTTTAGAGTTTTGTGTTTTGTTTTGCGTGTTTTTTGAACATTTGCTCACTGCTGTCCTTGTCTCCCTACAGTTTGTTCAGTGGAAAAGGCAGGCACAAGGCACACTGAGCTCTTGTCTGCATCCAGCAGCCCAGCTTGTATTTATTTTTCCAAGTTGGCAACAGGTAGACTAGGCATAATATTAATGCAGGGCTTGAAGTTGTTGCCCTAGTGTAACAGTTTCATGAAGCCATGCATTTTGTATGCTTTAGGCTTGGAAATGTATTTACTGAGGCCCTCGAGAAATGTGGTATCCAGTGCATACTGCAAACTTAGGTAGATTTTGGTAGCCTGAGCTTTGAAGACTATGAATTTCAATCTCCCCTTACTCTCCTTCCCAAAGCTCCACTGTGCATTATGTTCAAACAGTATGGTATATAGAGAAACGTTGCCCATGGAGAAAAACGATGGAACAGTCTTATTTTGGAGATTTATAAAATGTGAAGAAATGCATATTCCAACGTTTGCTTTTCCTTATGTGAGAAAGCAGATTGATTTCAACTGATTCAGTTTAGCTCATCCTGATTTAGTTTAACACATCTGATACAGAGTTTTGAACTGCACAGAGTATTCACTTATTCTTTCTTTCCATTTCCAAGTTGGCCCATAACTATAATTCTGGATGCATTAGTCTTGTTGAATCTGATGCTGAGGAACCATATAGTACAAACCCTCAGAGACCTGCACTGACTGCCAATCAACTACTGAGCCCAATTCAAGGTGCTGTTGACTAGAAATGGGCAAATTTCAATTTCAGTTTCTCTCCGTTTCTGATTTTTCCAGTTCTCTCCACATTCAGATCTCTCCACATTTCCACATCACCTTGCTTTTTTTTTAAAGGCCTCATAATATCTCATCAGTAGTTTAGTGCAGACTTTTCCAAATAAACGCATTTTTGTATATTTTTTGCCTAACATACACATTTTTGCAAAGCAAATTTCATCAATATAATGCATTTGTGTATGCTATTTTCACTAGTGTATTCATTCTTATATACACTTTGCTACAGTATATGTATTTTTGTACACAATCCTTGGCTGAAGAACTGTATTGCAAAATTCAGAGAAGTGTGACTTTTATTTTTATTTTTAAGGATGGCTTTGTTTTGGTTGGCATATCATTTTGGGCATGGTGGGAGGAAGGTTGCAGGATGGAGCCAATCCAATCTCATTTTGTTTATTTGTTTAAAATATTTTAAAGCCCTTCATCAAAAAGATATCACAGTGGTGTACAACATGTATGAAACCATAATGCAGAACAGTAAGTTAAACATGAAACCATCAATAAGATTTAACAAGGTTGAGCATAATCTATTTTTAAATACCATTTTTTAAAATGTGCAGCAGCAGCCTTTACAATAAACATTCCAATTAAAGGACAAATAAAACAGATAAGTTAAAGCCTTCTTTAAAACTGGAGCAGACAGAACTTTTGAAAGAGAATTCCATTGGGTAGGAGTCACCACTGAGAAGACAACCACCCACACAACTAATCAGGAGTTAGTACAGTCTCCGACTCAAGCCTGTACAGCTTAAAAGGACCTACGTCGGCTCCCAGTACATTTCTGAGCACAATTCAAAGTGTTGGTACTGACCTTTAAGGCTAAACGGCCTCAGTCCTGTATACCTGAAGGAGCATCTCCACCCCCCATCGTTCAGCCCCACTGAAGTTCAGCTCTGAGGGCCTTCTGGTGGATCCCTCACTGCGAGAAGCGAAGCAACAGGGAACCAGGCAGAGGGCCTTCTCGGTAGTGGCACCCACCCTGTGAAACGCCCTCCCTTCAGATGTCAAATTTATTTATCTGAAGGCAGCCCTGTTCAGGGAAGTTTTTAATAACTGATGTTTTAATGTATTTTTAATCTTTTGTTGGAAGCCACCCAGAGTGGCTGGGGAAACCCAGCCGGATGGGTGGGGTATCTATAAATAATAATTTGTTATTACACCCACCTTACCCCCACACCATAAAGCCTACTAGCCATTTTTGTATGGGAGCCCATTAGAAATTGAACTCCTCCTGTGTTTTCTTGTTTTTTTTTTTTTTTAAAGAAACAACAGCCACCAAGGATCAAGTACCTTGTGGGCCATGAAACATGGATTATGGGCATCAGATTGATGGATCCTTGCATTTGTGGAAACCTACTCCAGTGGGATTTAGATTAGCTGAATATAGGATTGCAGCTTCAACAACCACATATCTAAAACACACAAAGCTTAACAGAGCTCTGACAGCTTCTAGAATAACAGTGAACAACCTCCCCTCCCCTAATACCCTCTTATGAAAATTTAGACCACACATGAGCCTATAGCCGGTAAGTTCTGTGTTTGGTTGGTTTATTTATTTATTTCAAAATGAGGTTTTGGGCCACACATTACCAAGCACCACAAGGAGGGAAAACTCACTCTGAGTGCCACAAACTACATCAATTAATCCTTAAGACAGCAAATATGAAGAAAGTGAATATGTCAATCGATTAAAGCAGCTGAGACTAAAACTAACAGAGTAAATAGATGAGAATTTTTAGGAACACTGAGCTGGAAATGGAAGGATTCACTTCCCCCATGACTTCTGGCTATATTCATTCTTCTGAGACTTTGATGCTGTCCCCCCCCCCCCCCTTTATCCATGTTTTGGAGGTTTAGCAAAAAATAAGAACATATGAAGTATCCTGCTGGATCAGACCTACAAACCATCTGGTCTAGTTCTCACTGTGGCCAGAAAGAAACCTATGTGAAATTCAAGGTTCTTCTCTCTTGTGAATAAAAATGTAAGATTAGACACAACGCTGGCTGACCATGACTGTGGGGCAGACTCAAGATTCAGTGGCCCCCAGGCTGCCTCAGCCCTGCCCCCCTTGGAACGCCCCATTTGGGCTGATAGGGAATCCCACACGGTGGGTTTAATGCTGCCGGCCTTCACATCACATTTGCAGACATCTTTATGACACGAGTTGGTTCGCCAACAGGCCTGGTGCCTTAAGCCAGCTCCCTCTAAGGCAAATCCTTGGGGATTCTGCCAGGCACAGAAATACACACACAGAAACAAACAAATGGGACGGGCAGCAGTGCAGATTTTTGCCCACTTTGGCAAAATGTGTAGATCTGGCTCTGGTCAGCACCATTCAAGTGATGCTGGAATAAGTCTTTTGGTGGCAACCAGCAGCAGTTTAGCTCAGCCAGGGTTGTTGAGTGGAGAAATGGCTCTGGTTAATAGAAACTTCACCCAAAACCTGGCCTAAGAGTTTGTGGTTTTTTCAAGTTCTGCCTACTTCTGTAAGCTGCTGTGAGCATTATGTAAAAGAAGTGTTGAAATTCCTTTTATTTTTTTCTCTTTTGACTGGTGAACAACACTGTTTCCTAAGCTTCAGCTTTATCACATCATTGTGATACGCAGTGGCTGTGATGCAAGCTGGCACTATTTTGTCATTGTTGTTGTTTAGTCGTTTAGTTGTGTTCAACTCTTCGTGACCCCTTGGACCAGAGCACGCCAGGCACTCCTGTCTTCCACTGCCTCCCGCAGTTTGGTCAAGCTCATGCTGGTAGCTTTGAGAACACTCTCCAACCATCTCATCCTCAGGTTTGTCATTGATTTTGTCATAGTGTTTGCTATTTGTTAAAGCAAAAAAATATTATCATACTGTTTTCTTATGTACCTTAAAGGTAAACAGAGGCAACTGTTGCCACTATGCCAGTCTGATTTGTAAAATCCCTCTACTGCAGTGGAATTCTATTTGATTTGTTTAGTCGAGTGTTTGGGGCACAGGTTTCTAAATGTTTCTGAAGAGCTCCAGCACCTAGAGATGTTAACTTTGTTACTCCAGTGGGAAGAATGCTTCTTCGTATCATGCCACTTGAGAAATACAGCCTGTTTGTTAAAGAGCACAGATGCTGTAACTCTCTCAGTGAGGAGAGGGGGAGGACAGGCCAGTGGTTCAAAGAAGCTGGAAAGGTATATGCATATGGAAATAAACTATGGTGTTACTGCCCTCTGTTGTTCACTTTTGTGAATAGTAAAGCAGTACAGTATTTGAGTTTTAAGTATATTTGAATCCATGTCTGAATTAAGTTTTCTACAATAGTATTGAAGGGGGTTTTTTTTGGGGGGGGGTGTTGTTGTTGTCACTTCATTATGCTTCCTTACCAGTACTGTATATTTAATTTGTAAAGTTAATTTTGCTAATTAACCAGGCTGAAACGTTTCTGTTTAACCACAATCCTTTAGCTGATTTGATTTCTGATGCCCTTTTAAAATGTTACAGGAGGGGGGAGGCGTATTGGGTTGCTCTTGTTTCTGTTTTGATTGTGTAGTCTGTGTTTTTATATTGTGATTTTGTGCTGTGAACTGCCCTGGGACTTGTAGGTATAGGGCAGTATACAAATTTAATAAATAAGAAAATAATAATCGTTGTTATATTAAGTTTGTATACTGCTCTTTACCCACAGACCTCAGGACACTACACAATCTAAAATTACAATATAAAAACACAAAATGCATAGTAAAAAAATATGTCACCTTTTTATACTTCTACAAATTCAGGGGCTCTTCCAAGCTTGCCATCACTTCTGTCATGTGGATGGTGGCATTTGGGCTACATAAGGATTGATATGGAAAGATTAAGGCTACACAGCAGTTTATTCCATTCCCTGATGTTCCCCTGTTAATTTCTACATTCCACTTGATTTTTTACATGACATGAAATATAGTGGAATATAGCACAACTTTAGCACTTATATCTGTGTTATTTGCTTCCAGAAAATAATTCTGTTTGAACATCATGCAGAAATGAATGCTAAACTTATGCTATATTCCTCTATATTTCTGGAAGTGGCTTTTACATCATGTGAAAGCTCAATATGTGGAAATTCACAGTTAGGGAAACATTGGGAAAGTAGAATGAACTGTCATGTGAATGTAGCCTTTGTGCTATCAGTAAATGTGGGGAGAGGCAGATAAACACTCCTAATAAAGAGGATGACTAATGGGCCCTAGATCAGGCATAGGCAAACTCAGCCCTCCAGATGTTTTGGGACTACAACTCCCATCATCCCTAGCTAACAGGACCAGTGGTCAGGGATGATGGGAATTGTAGTCTCAAAACATCTGGAGGGCCGAGTTTGCCTATGCCTGATCTAACAGATGGGCACAGACTGTGTTTAGCCGGGGAGCAAGGCTCACTGCAGAGGCATACTATGGATAGTTTCTCTGCACATTGAATGATAATAATAATAATAATAATAATAATAATAATAATAATAATAATAGGTTTGCTTGAAACATACAAAGCATTTGCCTCTTAGACCATAAACCATTTATGGTACCTGTAACCAAGGCCACAATGTATGAGCGAAAGACTATGATATTTTAATAGGTCACAAGGCATGCAGGTCTGGTGTACATCCTACCTGTATGAATGTTTCAATTGGCATTAAAATAATATTCTGTTGTATTGGAGATGATTTATGAATTCGCAAACAGCAGCTACTGTCAGCCCATACTAAGCTGTCTGAACAAATGGACCTTTATTTACCGTAGTTGTATTAGATTGTTTAGTTTTGGCAAACACTTCAGGAATATATCGGATCAGTCAAGTTTATTTTCAGGTCCTATAGAGAGATATTAAGGTTTAAATAAGTATATAATGTTGGCCTATATGCAGCAAGAATTTATAGCAATGGCACAGCTGACAGAGAGAGAGAGAGAGAGAGAGAGAGAGAGAACGAACGAACGAGAACCATCTGGGAATCTCGTACTATGAATGTTTTATGTAATAGTTTTATCTAAATCAGAAGGAATTAAATAACACATTCTAAGCTGAAAATCTTGTAATATTTTCAAAAGCCTGGATTTATGAACAGGGAAATAGACTGAGCTGTGTTGTTGTTGCCTGGCAGATAAGAGAAAAATCTCCTGTGTTTCTGACATTTTTTAAACCTCAGTGCACTTAAGTCCTCCCCACCTCCACAAAAAAGAAGCAATATGTCCTTCAAAATACGGGAAACACAAAGTTACTCATGAGGTATGCTTTCTTCATAATCTTCTACTATATATGTTGGAAAGTGGCATTTGTCCATCTGTTTTCTATGCATTCGGATGCCTATTGGCATAAAACTTGGCATGACAGTTCCTGAGATGGAGGAGCTGGTTTGGATACCATTGGACATCATTTTGAATCGAGACGGTGGACCAAAACATTCCAAACTGCACCAGTTAGGACACTTCTATAGATACCATCACCATGGTTGGTATGACTGCTCAAGAGAAGCGGCTTTTGCTCTCTGTTTGGAAATGCCATCAAGTGCCATTTCAAATCAAGTTGGTGAACTGTCACTGCCCTGAGTTGGACAACTTTCATTATTATGGTCACTCAATTTGGCAGGATGATCCCTGAGGTGATGGTTTTGGATACCATCAGACATGATTCTGAATCAAGATGATGGGCCACTAAACCTTTCAAAACTGAAATGATTGGACCAAATTTGACAGGAAACTAGTAGGGCCATGCCCAAGATTTGGCCAAAGCCTGAATCACAAACTGAAGCAGATTCAGGCTTCTACCGGGTGGGGTCACAACAGCCCCAGGTCACCCCAGGTTGGGCTGCCTGGAGTGATCCAGAGCTGTCAGGGAGTGGGGTTTTGGTGAGAAGGCAGAAAGGCAGGCAGCCTTGACAAAGAGCACCATGGAGCTGTTTCTTTTTTGAAACAAAAAATTATTTAGTTTTTCAGATTTAAAAAAATTACAATTTTCAAACAGCCAACATAAAAAGATAATTCCGAAGAGCTGTTTCAAGGGGACTCTCAAACAGTCCCACACTGTGTTTTGGTAGTGTATACAATCCGTATGTATCCTGTATTTGCCCTGTCGTTTCTTAGGAAATACTGTGTCTTGATTCATTTCCCCTCGAGCTGGTTTAATCCAAATTGAGAAAAAGAACAAGCTGGTTGTGTTTTAAGCCAGTTTTGCACACACAGTCCTACACTGAGTGCACAGTCCTGGCACTACTCAGCTTCATTGTCAATTACGTTATTTAGTGATTTCGTAGGTTAGATAGCTGTGTTACCATTGACACGCTTAATGTAGCTTCCCAAAAATATACAACTGAACAAAACAGTTGCACAACAATACAGTGCGAAATAATGCAGTACAAAATCATAGCAAACATCTTTCTTTTTGTTACACTTGCAGTATAAAATATAAAAAAGGCAGACATTAGGACCATCATATAGAATACAATCCTTAAAAGGCACTTGGAGAGCAGTAATTTGGTCACTTTCTAGGCTTTTCAACTGCAGCAGTGAATAAAGGGTTGGATTTCTGCCGCTTTGCTACTAAGCCTGTTGGTGATCTGGAAAGGATGTGCAGTACTTTAACTATTATTTATAATTAATACTTATATTTATACAGTGATTTATTAGCTGAATCAAAATAGTATTTTAAAGCAGTGCAAATTTTTTTGGCAATATTTTGAGTTACCTAGAGGGAATATTATAGTTTATAGGGTATGAAGATTACAGCGGTAGTTGCAAATTACCTAAATAAGCTACTATGGCAACCCAGTCAGATTGGCAGGGTATAAATGATTTTAAAAAGTATTATTACTACTACTACTTTAAATGCAAGGCAAAAATAAAAAGTAAAATCCCTTTTACAAGTTGGATAGGTAACTTGTTTTAGTAAACAGATATGGGAGAACACAGTTTTGGCTATTCACACTCATATTTCCATTTTCACATTGCAAAATTGGCCTGAACTAACGTCGATGTCTCCCATGATGCATCCCTGCATGATGATGTCTCGCATGATGCATCCCTGCATGATGATGATGTATCCCATGATGCACCCCAGCACCATGGTGTGCTCCATGATGCACCCCAGAACGACGTTGACGGTTTCTGTTTCCCGCACGTTCAAAAAACATGAAATCCTAAGTAGTAGAAAAAAGAACTATCAATTATATGAACTCTGGACTCAAATCCATAATTTACTTTATATTTTACAACAACTATCCCAAAATTATTTAAATAGAACTACTGGAGAAAACATGTCAAGCAAGAATAAGGAACATGTAAGCCTCTAGATTTGGCTGAGCTACAACTCCCAGGACCCCCAGCCAGAAGATCTCTTGCTTGAGGACGATGGGCGTTCTAGTTCAACAACATCTGGAAAGTCATACCTTTTCGATCTCTGCACTAAAGTATGGCTCACTGAACACACTGCAGTGGAAGGTGTGTGCAAGACTTGGGCACAGGCCACAATATGTCCAGCTTGTTTTTATTTTGCTTTAAATTCAAGAACTTGCATCCAGTAGCAGCACATGTCCCTAGGTCTGGTTCCTTTGTATCCTGAATGTAACTCCATGAGGCCGTAAGCAATTTATCATTTGAGGGTTGAGGAAATGTTTCCATGCTTGGAAGTTCATACTTTGGGGGTGGGTGCTTCTTCACTGTTCCTTTTATATCAAAATGCTAAGTCAGGGATAGGTCAGTGAGTACAACATCAGACTCTTCATCTCAAGATTGTGGGTTCAAGCACCACTTTGGGCAAAAGACACTGCTTTGCAGCATGTTAGATAATCCTCTTGGTCCCTTCCAACTCTGCAGTTCTATGATTCTATGATACTAGGCCGAGCATAAAAAAAAAATTCAAATGCAAACTGAAAATTGTACAATGCACATTATCCTGTGCAAATTTGCATTGGGTCCTTCTCTTTTTAAAATTCTGGATTTTTTTTAACACACAACACTAGGCATGACTGCCCATCTTTTCTGGCACTCCAGTTACAGTACTGACCGTTCAGTACTCATCAGACATAATGCCTCAGAGTGACATCATGCGGCTGCAATGGCTGCTAGAAACCACAAGGTGGCAGAGGGCTTAAATCCTGCTTGCTGGTTTCCCACAGGCATCCAGGTTGGCCACTGTGAGAACAGGACTGTGGACTTGATGGGTCATTGGTGGGCTGTTCTTACGCTCTCAACCCAGTCATAAAATCTCCACCCCCATCATTCAGCTCCGAGGGCCTTCTGGTGCTTCCCTCACTACGAGAAATGAGGTTGCCATGGAACCAGGCAGAGGGCCTTCTTGGTAGTGGCACCCGCCCTGTAGAACGCCCTTCCATCAGATGTCAAGGAAATAAACAACTATCTGAGTTTTAGAAGACATCTGAAGGCAGCCCTGTTTAGGGAAGTTTTCAATGTTTGATGTTTTATCGTGTTTTTAATATTCTGTTGGGAGCTGCCCAGAGTGGCTGGGGAAACCCAGCCAGATGGGCGGGGTATAAAATTTTTTAAAAAATATTATTACTACTACTACTTTAAATGGAAAACAAAATTAAAAACTAAAGTCCCTTTTACAAGTTGGACGGGGAACTTGTTTTAGTAAAGTTATGGGAGAACACAATTTTGGACATTCACACTCATATTCTCATTGCAAAATTGGCCTGAACTAACGTCGATGTATCCCATGATGCACCCCAGCACGATGATGTATCAGTCATCACGGTTTCTCTTTCCCGTACGTTCGAAAAACATGAAATCCTAAGTAGTAGAAAAAATAACTATCAATTACATGAACTCTGGAATCAAATCCATAATTTATTTTATATTTTACAACAGCTATCCCAAAATTATTTAAATGGAACTACTGGAGACAATATGTCAAGCAAGAATAAGGAGCATGTAAGCCTCTAGATTTGGCTGAGCTACAACTCCCAGGAGCCCCAGCCAGTAGATCTAATGCTCAAGGATGGTGGGCGTTCTAGTTCAACAACATCTGGAAAGTCACACCTTTTCAATCTCTGCACTAAAGTATGGCTCACTGAACCCACTGCGGTGGAAGGTGTGTGCAAGACTTGGGCACAGGTAACAATATGTCCAGCTTGTTTTTATTTTGCTTTAAATTCAAGGACTTGCATCCAGTAGCAGCACATGTCCCTAGGTCTGGTTCCTTTGTATCTTGAATGCAACTCCATGAGGCTGTAAGCCATTTATTGTTTGAGGGTTGAGGTAATGTTTCCATGCTTGGAAGTTCGTACTTTGTGGGTGGATCCTTCTTCGCTGCTAAGTCAGGAGTAGCTCAGTCGGGACAGCATGGGACCTGATGGGTGGGCTGTTCTTAAGCTCTCAACACAGTTATAAAATCCATTAATCACGCAAAAAGAATAAAGTAATCTAGCAACATAACTATGGTTCTGCCACAGCTGCAGTGGCTGAGCCCAGTTCAAAGTATTGACCTATAAAGCTCTATATGGCTTGAGGCCCAAATACATGACACAGCACCTCTCCCAGCACAAAGCTACCTGGACCCTACATTCATCCCCCCAAGGCCTCTCTTCCAGCTATGGAAGGCTCTGCACAGCGAGGGTGGCCTCAACATATTTTCAACACCAGGTTAATACTTACCTTAGGCAATTGGTGAATTCTGATGGGTTACCATAACCTATAGAGGTTTGTATATTAATAAGCAGTTTATAAATTCTTTAGGAGTAAGTAAAAAACTAAACTAAAATATACAGCTGGAGTTTTTAAAGTTGCTGCTGCTGCTTTGTTAAGTGTCATAGTAATTGGTATGCTTTTAACTCTATATTTTTGCATTGCCTGGAACTGTATTAAGGAACAAATAAATAAAACAATCATAGTAATGCTACTCTGCACATATCTACAGCTCTGGATTCAATGCATGTTTTGACCAGTTATCTTCCAGTAATAGCAGCTTCCAATGTGACCTTGTGTACAGCTTAAGCTACCTCAGAATAAGCAATGAATTTTGCTGCTACGACTGAGATGCAATTCGTTCCACATGAAGCTTGCTTGCAAGAAGCCACCTTCTTCCTCACATCATTATCCTATTAGTACCAGCCTCTCTGTCTTCTGTCAGAAATAGATTACCATTTAGTTCATGCCCTTGGTATAATAGCCAAGGAATTGGCAGGTGTGGAGATCCAAGAAATGCATTTATGAATAAGTATGGATTGCAAAGAATTCTAGAGCAAAGAAGCTTTCTTTTACTTGTCAGAGCAAATCATCCAAAGCAACTGAATTTTGATGACTGAAAGAATCCTTTCTGCCATTTGTATTGTTGGAGAAGAAAATGTTCTAGACAGAAATTTTAGGAGTTGAAACCATGGTAGCTGGGAGAAATAATGGTGGGTGGTTCTCTACCCTTGAGAATCACAAAACTTTGCAATAATAGTCTGCCTGCCTGCCCTTCATAAATGCCCTTGTCACTTTCTCCTTAAGATTTCAATTTTTAGTATACAGTAGTACCTCGGGTTAAGAACTTAATTCGTTCTGGAGGTTGGTTCTTAACCTGAAACTGTTCTTAACCTGAGGTACCACTTTAGCTAATGGAGCCTCCCGCTGCCGCCGCTGCACAATTTCTGTTCACATCCTGAAGCAAAGTTCTTAACCCGAGGTACTATTTCTGGGTTAGTGGAGTCTTTAACCTGAAGCCTATGTAACCTGAAGCGTCTGTAACCTGAGGTACACTTGAAGAATTGTTGCTGGCTAAAGAAAATATGGCCTGGCCTCAAACGTAGAAGAATGAAAAACTTGATCTTGTCGAAATCATCTGATGAAAATGAAGAGGTTGTAGCTGAATAGGCCCACTGTCTCAGCAACATCCAAGCGGAAATGGAATGTCTATTTTATCCATTTTCTCAACTACTTTGTGATGGCCTGGGATTCGGACTCGGAGGCTGAACCTGAGGGATCCCAGCGTGCACAGGAGACCCCGCCTCCAGAACCAGCTGAGCCGGGGCTGGATCTTGAGCCTGAAGGGTCCTCACCTGTGCTGGATCCTCAGGTGCAGGCACCAGCTGAGTCTGCTCTGGCCCCCGAGGACCCATTGCCTGCAGGTGCTTCACTCTCAGCTCCGTCAGGGGAAGCTGAGGTGGCCTCTGGGTCTGGTAACCCTCCAGCCTTTCCTGAGCTGCAGAAGCTCAGGGCAGAGAGGCAGAGGGAACCAAGTTCCCGCAGGAGGAGTGCTCGCCAGGAGAGGCAAGTCACCTGTGGACTGGGGCCGCCCTATGCCTCGGGGCAGATAAAAGCCAGCCAGCCCCAGTCCCAAGTTGCGGGAGCAACATTGTTGGTAGCCAGTTCCTGCCTGCACCTGTCCTGCTGGATCTCCTGACCTCACCCGACTCCCTGCCTTGGACCCAGCTTCAGCTTTGATGGACTGCTTCCATACTGCAACCTCAGCCTCGGACTGGACTCGGATCTTGCCTCACGGTTAGCCCATGGGACCAGCACATACTTCTTCTTCAGCACACTGTCTACTTTGCCTACTTATGCTGCATTCTCCATCCATCCAATATAATCTCCTTATCTTCTCTGCTGTGAAGTACAGCACTGTTTGTAAGAAGAGACTGCTGGATCAGGCCAATGACCCATCTAGTCCAGCATCCTGTTCTCACAGCAGCCAGCCAGATTTCTGTGAGAAACCCACAATCAAGATTCAAGCACAAAAGCACTCTTCCCTCCCATGGTTTTCAGCAACTGGTATTCAGAATCATGGCTGCCTCCAACGGCAGAATAGCCACCATGGCTAATAACCATCAATAGCCCTCTTCTCCATTATAAGTTTGCTTATAAGGTTGAGTGGGGCTGCAGTCTTAGATGGTAGCTTCTTCATTTTAAATGAATTAAACCATCCAGTGTAAAGGAAATAATTTACTTTACTCCTAAAACCAAACAAATTGGATTCTTGTTTGGTATTAGGAATTTAGTAAATAATTTCCTTTATGATGACAGTTTAATTCTGTTGCACATGGGCCCTGGGCATCCAATTGTGAGGAAGAGCGGTGTAACATTAAAATAAAGGTCCTTGTGGCAGTTCCCTTGAACCACTGCTCCAGTGCAATGGACCTTAATATCATACTGTAGAGTCTGAGGTACAGTATAAGGCTTACCAGAAGCATGCAGGCCCCCATGGTGATTGCTTTCATTTTGATATCAAGGTCCATGGGGAATTGGACATCAAAGTTGCTTGCATCTGTGGCAGCCTCTCTTGCCAGGCCTGTCCACTTCCTATTGATTGTTCCGACTGTAGACCTCCCATCCAGTGTCTTCACCTGGTTTTTAATATGAACAGAAAAAATATTTTATTTGCAAGGTGTTTTTTTGTTTTCATTTAACTACATTTATACAGTGCATTCAATAAAACACCGTATTTTTTGCTCTATAAGGCTCACTTTTTCCCTCCTAAAAAGTAAGGGGAAATGTGTGTGCGTCTTATGGAGCAAATGCAGGCTGTGCAACTATCCCAGAAGCCAGAACAGCAAGAGGGATTGCTGCTTTCACTGCGCAGCGATCCCTCTTGCTGTTCTGGCTTCTGAGATTCAGAATATTTTTTTTTCTTGTTTTCCTTTCTTGCGTCTTGTGGTGCGTCTTATAGAGCAAAAAATACAGTAAGCACACAGTACAACATAAAGCACAAAAATAAGGCACAGTACTAATAATTAAAATTATGAAATGGTCCTAAGTATAGATAGTTCATCATCAGACATAACCTATCAATAAATATACATCAACTTCAACATCAATTAAATATCTTAATAACAATAAATGCCATAGTCAAAACAAAAAAAAATTCCTTCCAGTAGCACCTTAAAGACCAACTAAGTCAGTTCTTGGTATGAGCTTTCGTGTACATGCACACTTCTTCAGATATCTGTGTATTGAAGAAGTGTGCATGCACACGAAAGCTCATACCAAGAACTGACTTAGTTGGTCTTTAAGGTGCTACTGGAAGGAATTTGTTTTGTTTTGACTATGGCAGACCAACACGGCTACCTATCTGTAAATAAATGCCATAGTCATTTAAAAGGGTCCAGTGGATCTCTGGCTGAGCCATGAGGTTCCTGATTCAAGCTGATCTACACTGGTGAAACTCCCTCAGCTGGAACACCCCTAAGACAGCTTGAGCTGAGCATGGCAGATCTTAAGGTGGCGTAAGCCTTGAAAGCAGGGAATTCCAGGGGTGAGACCGGGGCGGGGGGAACCTCGGGCTGGATCCTAAGCCTATTCAGCTCAAGTCACATGACCTGGTAAATTCGGCATAAGTTAAGCCAGCAAAAAATGGTATAACTCCAAACCTTTGTTAAAGGATTGTTTTCCCTCTGCCAGGATTAGGCTGGTTTAGCCAGCAGTAACCCTGCTCCCAAACGGAGTTTGGAACCGGTGCACCTTATGCTGGCTTAATTTAAGTTGGCATACTTCACATTAGCTTCCCATACTTAGATTAATCCCATCCCCATCTGTCCCCTTTCAGTTTCTCTGCCAGCATATCACAGGCGTAAGCCTGTAGCTTAGTGGAAGAGCTCTTGCTTTGCAGATTCACTTCCCAGCATTTCCAGGTAGGTCAGCAGATTGAGGCTGAATCTCAACAAGGCAGAAGTATTGTTTCTGGGTGACAGGGGGTGAGCAGGAGTGGAGACTCCCTGGTCCTGAATGGGGTAACTGTCCCACTAAAGGACCAGGTGTGCAGCCTTGGGATCACACGTCAATTCTGTGTCCAAGCTGTCTGTCTACCAGCTCCACTGGTACGTAAGCTGAGACCCTGCCTGCCTGAGCACTGTCTCACTGAAGTGGTACATGCTCTGGTTATCTCTTTTTTGGACTACTGCAATGCACTCTACGTGGGGCTACCTTTGAAGGGGACTCAGAAACTACAACTAATCCAGAATGCGGAAGCTAGACTGGTGACTGGGAGCAGCCGCCGGGACCATTTAATACCGGTCCTAAAGGATCTTCACTGGTTCCCAGTATGTTTCTGAGCACTATTCAGAGTGTTGGTGCTGAGATTTAAAGCCCTAATGGCCTTGGCCTTGTATACCTGAAGGAGCATCTCTACTCCCATCATTCAGCCAGGACAGAGATCCAGCTCCGAGAGCCTTTTGGCGGTTCCCTTATTGCGAGAACTGAAGCTACAGGGAACCAGGCAGAGGACCTTTTTGGTAGTGGCACTCAGAAAGCTTGTAATATCTGGTGTTTCATTGTATTTTTATATTCTGTTGGAAGCCGCCCAGTGTGGCTGGGGCAACCCAGTCAGATGGGCGGGGTACAAAAAAAATGTTGCTGTTGCTGCTGCTGGAAGAGTCTGCCTGAAACCCTGGAGAGTCAGTCCAGACATTACTTAAGCTAAATGGACCCATGTTCCCACTCAATATAAGACAGCTTCCTATGTTCCTGTGTACAGGTTTTTGCTCAACCTTATGTTGTGCTTGCAGGGGTTCAGCAGTCTGATGCTTCTAAGTGGCTATAGCATTTATTGTTCTTGCTTTATGATTGCCCCCCAAATCACATGTTCCTTCCATCCACAGCTCTGCCACAACCCAGGCCTGGTGCAGGACCTGATGCAAGGTCCCCCCAACACAACACACTTGCCAGACTGGAACAAAGCAGAGTATGGGGATGCAAGGAAGGAGCCAATTCTGCACCATACTGTGTATGTCACTATCAGCGCCTTCCCCATTCCAATACAGTCTGGCTTCCACTAAAACCTACACAGTTCGTCTTGTTATCCCACGGTGAGCAAAATTAACATAATTAATTAATTATGTGATCAGCGTCAATGCATTTCAATGGAAGGGAAATATCAAAAACAAATAGGAAATATCTGCTGTGTGCACGACGTTTGCAGACAGCAAATGCCCATCATATTTGCTTTTATGATTTCCATTCCTGACCTTGAACAAAACGCTTTGGACAGAATTATCCAATACCCCTGAGACGCTAACACCTGCTCCTATGAGTAAATTCAATACCCCAATAATGAATGCAATTAGCGTTCTGATACAATACACCTCAATAACAATGATCTGGCAGGGAAACCTAGGAATTTAGCTTTTTAAGGATTGACTTACCTCGAAATGAATATCCTGCCAACAGCGGCATGGCACACATGGCCCAGTCATTTTAAGTACGCTTTCTCTGGCCTCGTTTTGGAGATCAAATTTCGGGAGAAAGGGATGCCACTTCTGTTTAACATAACCAATGACTGTGCCTAGTGGGGCCTGAACTTCAAGCTTCAAAGGAAAAACAGCACAGTAAGAACAGGACCTTGCACTTTTGTCTAGTGCAGAAATACACAAATAAGAATTTCCAGGTTTATAATACAAGCTGGAGTATGCCCAGGATGAAAATACATGGGGGAAATAGGTTAACCAAAGGTATAGTGTGTATGTATTTTCTTGAGGAAAGAGATGTGAAGGTACATGCTGGCATAAATGGGTATTTGCAGAGACCTAAGACTGAAGAGGTCTAAAATAAACACACACACTTGCTAATGGTAGAGAGAGATTCACTTAAAATGATCACTGTGGCTTCAGAAAAAGAAAGGTCCCTGTCCCTACTATAATGGAAAGTTTCATAATTCTAATGAATTGAATCTCTGCAATTAAAAATAGGAACTGAAATGAAGGGAGCCACCTGAAAAGAGCCACAAAGAAATCTTGAGAATTAATAAGTAGGTATCCCTAAAGACACAGGTAGTGCTGTGGGTTAAACCACAGAGCCTAGGACTTGCTGATCAGAAGGTCAGCGGTTCGAATCTCCGTGACAGGGTAAGCTCCCATTGCTCGGTCCCTGCTCCTGCCAACCTAGCAGTTCAAAAGCACGTCAAAGTGCAAGTAGATAAATAGGTACCACTCTGGCGGGAAGGTAAACGGAGTTTCCGTGCACTGCTCTGGTTCACCAGAAGCAGCTTAGTCATGCTGGCCACATGACCCGGAAGCTGTACGCCGGCTCCCTTGGCCAGTAAAGCGAGATGAGCGCCGCAACCCCAGAGTTGGCCACGACTGGATCTAATGGTCAGGGGTCCATTTACCTTTATCCCTAAAGAGTATCATCTTGAAAGTTGGAAAGACTAATCTGAGGAAGAAAATCAGAAGATATCTCCTAGAAAGGTGCAAGTTTACCTCTTGCAAGCAGCAAATACAAGGGCAGCAGCAAATGGAACACTGGAAATCTCTTGTCAGTTGCATGATTGGCTGGCTTGCACTGTCATAGAACTTAATGGTGAAGGGGCGTATTGACCCATAACAATTCAGGGTGTAGTCGTCATTTTCCTCAGCTGCAAAATACACCATCTGCCCCACAGAGTTTTTGACTTCATATCTGTTGCAAGTTTCAAGGCCACTTATCACTGAAAAAGAAGCAACATCAGTCTGAGTGCTTACGTAGTTGATCCAAATGCTTGTCACAAACATTATGAACAAAAACTGGAGCCATCAACTTTAGCCTCAAATCTGCAGTACTAAAGCCTTAAAACAGGGGTCAGCAAACTTTTTCAGCAGGGGGCCAGTCCACTGTCCCTCAGACCTTGTGGGGGGCCGGACTATACAGGTATTTTTTTGGGGGGGGAATGAATGAATTCCTATGCCCCACAAATAACTCAGAGACGCATTTTAAATAAAAGGACACATTCTACTCATGTAAAAACATGCTGGATCCCGGACCGTCTGCGGGCCAGATTGAGAAGGCGATTAGGCCAGATCTGGCCCCCGGGCCTTACTTTGCCTACCCATGCCTTAGAAGAATATTCAACTTCTTGCCTGTCTAGTAAAATAAGACAACGTGTAGGCATTACGCTGCCTTATTCTCTGTCCAAACGCTGAACCAGTTGAGCAAGCACCACAGTGAGGCTACCGGTGACGTTAAGGACATGATTAGCAACATCTGTTTGTAAATGTTAATATACTAGGTTCAGAGGGGATGGTTAAAGATTTCAGCAGGCGGAGATGTTTAAATCTGCTTCTCCAGCTGCTGTTTCCACCAAATCCACCACCTTCATGGACAGTAATTAGCACTGGAGGAAAGTTCCTCTTGGTGTCAATGAGAACTTTCCCCCCTAATGTTAGCTGCTGCAGGGTGGGGCATGATTTCAAATGAAATGGGCCTAGAGAAAGGATGAAGCCTCCACTCCACTCATGTCTAGGTAACAACCTGGTCCTTAATATTTTTTAAGGTACACTGTGATTGCTCGTCATGTCATTAACATTACATGCAGTCATGTTTCAGGATGTGAAAATCAGTTTGTACAAATAAGGGAAGAAAAGGGAAAGAATGCTCTCACTTAGATTCTTAGTCTTTTTTGCACAACACATTTTTTTTTTACTACTACTATTTATTATTATTTTTGATCTTTGGGTCAGCTGGCTAATTTGCTTTTACAAGCAAATCATCCCATCCCATTTTTGCTGTTTTTTCCAAATTGTTTTATTCTGAGTTGTTGTTTATCACACACCACCTCTAGTATAGGGAAAGGTGGCTAATGCATAGCTTTAGTAATAGATATATATTAATTTGCCACCCATGAGAACATTCTGGATTTTAAAAAAGCACAGCCATCAATTTGAAAGTCACTCTCAATGCTCAATTAGAGTTTAAGTAAGATAGCAAGATCATACTTTCCATGAGCTCAATCTGCTGTTGAATTGATAGGTGATCAAGCTGTTGCAAAGATAAAAGGCAAAAGACAAGAGCATACATGTTAAAACAGAAATGCATTACAAAATGATTATATAGGTGCAATTATTTTAATGTAATGTTGTTGGTAAATATTTTTGGTAATATTTATGGTCATTTACACTGCCGCCATTTTCGTTTTCTGCACATTTGCTTAGAGGTGCTTATATCCACTGTTGATATTCATCTGTCTCGAGAGACAATGGAGTGTGCCTCCAGGGGTGAAGCCAAACTTCTGCATTAGCCAGCTCCTCCTCAATGAGGAAGGCAAAGCAATGCAGCTCCTTTTGAATGGTATGAAAGGGCAGAAAACGGCTAATTATTCTTTTTATCATTTATTTTATTTTTATTGCCATGGTGGGTGTCTGCGGGGAGTGGGGGAGGGAGATGGTAGGCAACTATCCATCTACTCAAATCAAGAGAATGTGATTTTGAAAGTTTGGGCGGTGAAAAGAAAAGAAAAGAAAAGAAAAGAAAAGAAAAGAAAAGAAGGAAAAACCACAGCTGGTTCTTGTGCATGGCTTCCCAATTATGATTGCCAGGATCAAGGCAGGGTTCACCATGGCAACTGTGGTGACCATATTTGTGGAGACTGCTGTGCTTGGTAAATGATGAGACATAGGGATAAATGGAGGGAGATACCTGGCTTAAATATTCCAATCCTGGAGGGCATTTTGGAATTGCAGGAGGTGGCGGCATCCAAATCACAGGCGCATTAGGCTGATACTGAACCGGGACAGCACTGTAAGTTGCTGGCAGACCTAGGAAATTTGAAGAAAGTTATCCAGGAGTGTTTTGAAAGATCAAAACTTAATTAAAACATTATTTTAACCTCTAGAATTCTTGAAGACCCTAAAGCTGCAATCCTAACTCCCATTTACCTGGGAGGAAGATCCACTGAATTCAATAGGACTTGGTTCCAAGTCGACATGGCTAAGGTTGCACTGCAAATCAGAAACAACTGAAAGCAAACTGAGCAGCTTCAGAAGGGTTTGTGGTTGTACTGTATGTTTCAACAACAACCCTTCGCTTTCACCCATCATTAAGAGCCCATAAGGGCATTCAGTAAGGTGGAAGGGTCACTTTCAGTTTCCATATACTCTATACCTCCAAACTACAGTCTTGCTGTATTATATTTGATCATGGATTCCTTTCTTTGTGGCAAATCATTTTGGATAATTTCACAAATAACTACTGAAAATAATTTCAATGTTAATTCTTCATCATGTTCCAATTAAATTCTGCAATAATCTCAGTCAAGATTGCAAGCCTTTCTTTTTTCTTTTCTTTTTCTTTTTGAAGTCGATTGTGTTACAGGAAAGAAAATGCATTTCAAATGCAAAGCTTCACAAATGCAAGGTTTCACGAACTTGTCATCAATGGCTGAAAAATCCACTAGAGGGCGCACGGAGTATTCACCATACACACAGGGGTGTAAAATGAAAAATCAAAACACTGTACACTACTTTATACAAACGATTTCCACCACCTCATTGTTGATAGATGTGTTGAAGGCCTGTAAGGGATATGGGGACAATGCGCTCTCCAGTTTCAATTCACCTGAATTCCAGTTCAAAACATAATTTAACTTCAAGCAAAAGTTTCTTTGCTGCCCACTTCTCCCTGCTCACGTTGGGAGGAAGCAAGCTATCATGTGCAAGCCAAGAACAAACTTTGGCTATGAGTTGTGCTTTGTTAGTGGCAAAACAAACCACAATCCCCACCATGGACATGGCACTAAACCAAGGTTCATGGTCTGTTTCTCCCAGTGGTGACACTTCCATCATCCACAGTGGGTGTGAGTTCACTCTCACACAGTAAACCATGGTTTTTTACTTACTATGCGATGTGGTGATGCAACAACTCAGGTTTTATGCTTAATGTGTGCCTTAACATTGTACTACAAAATTCTGAACAGATAACAGTAACTGAGTCGTGATTAAGGATATCAAACAGACTTTCAAATCCCCAGGAAGCCAGTAAGCTTAGCCTAACTTGTTGGTTTTATGGGGGGGGGGGGGAAATATGGGCAGGAGGTGGACCTTGGAGGAAAGGCAGGATATAAATGTAATAAATGAAGATTTAAATGAATAGTCATACAGCCACATTCTGAATATTTCACCTATCTAAACATCATTTTGTAAGCAAGCTAAGAAAGCCTGCATAGACCCAACGGCTTACCTGGGACTGCAGGTCCAGGTGCATTTGGAGGATATCCATATTGAGCTTGGCCAGGTGGATATCCTGGGCCTGGATATTGTGGAGGTGGTGGGGTAGGCTCAGGTTCCTTTGCTAGAAGAAGAGAAAGACAGTCAGGTGTGTGGTGCATCACACTTGTGCCCTGCATCTCCATTATCCATACCTACACACTGTGCATGTGAAACATCTTGAAGCCTGTTAATGCTTTTGGGGCTGGGTTATTGGTTTGTTTTTGTTTTAATTATGCATTTTGTGTTTTGTGTTGTGTATTTTTTTAATGTGAAGTGCCCTGAGATCTGTGGGGGAAGGGCGGCATACAAATTTCATAAATAAAAATAAAATAAATACATGAGAGAGGTGAGGACAAAAGGTTATGGATCAAAATTCAATTGCCAGTCGCTGGAGATCCTTATACCCCTATTTTAGCCTTTTCAGAAATGCTAGTTTGTTGCAATATTTATATTAAAATGTGTTAGGTTTGCCATTTCTAAAAACATTTATAAATGTTTATAAACATTTTATAAAATTATTTCTTTAAATTATTAATAAACACATTGCCATTTTAATTTGGAAGTCAGCTGGTTGTCGAGAGAGAAAAACGTAGGCTGTGAGGTCAAGAGGGATGCAAAACACCAAAAGTTGTCAATCTGCAACTTCTGAGTTTCATTTCCTTTGACCTCAATGCCATTGGGTGCCTGCAGGCAGTTGAAGGATGGGTGGTGGCTAATGGATTTATGTTGAATCCTGACAAGACAGAAGTACTGTTCTTGGGGGACAGGGGGCAGGCAGGTGTTGAGGACTCCCTGATCCTGAATGGGGTAACTGTGCCTCTGAAAGACCAGGTGCGCAGCCTGGGAGTCATTCTGGACTCACAGCTGTCCATGGAGGCACAGGTCAATTCTGTGTCCAGGGCAGCTGTTTATCAGCTCCATCTGGTACGAAGACTGAGACCCTACCTGCCCGCAGACCATCTTGCCAGAGTGGTGCACGCTCTAGTTATCTCCCGCTTACACTACTGCAATGCGCTCTATGTGGGGCTACCTTTGAAGGTGACCCGGAAACTACAACTAATCCAGAATGCGGCAGCTAGACTGGTGAATGGGAGCAGCCACTGAGACCACAAATAAAGACCTACACTGGCTTCCACTACATTTCCGAGCACAATTCAAAGTGTTGGTGCTGACCTTTAAAGCCCTAAACAGCCTTGGCCCAGTATACCGAAAAGAGCATCTCCACACCCATCGTTCAGCCTGGACACTGAGGTCCAGCTCTGAGAGCCTTCTGGCAGTTCCCTCACTGTGAGAAGCGAATTTCCAGGGAACCGGGTCGAGGGCCTTCTTGGTAGTGGCGCCCACCCTGTGGAACACCCTCCCATCAGACGTCAAAGAAATAAACAACTATCTGACTTTTAGAAGATATCTGAAGGCAGGGAAGTTTTTAATGATTGATGTTTTAATGTATTTTTAATCTTTTGTTGGAAGCCGCCCAGTGGCTGCGGAAGCCCAGCCAGATGGGTGGAGTATAAATTATTATTATTATTATTATTATTATTATTATTATTATTAACACCAGGTTCATCAGTCAGTGCAGACTTTTCAGCACCGGATTTATATGCTGCCAATACATAGACTGTCCCACCAACAGCCTATCTGCAGCATTTTCAATCAGCTGCAGCCTCCTATTTTCCTAATATAATGCATTTTTGTATGGTTTTGGCCCTTAAATATGCATATTTAAACCCACACTTTACTCCAGTTAATATACATATTTTACACATTACTCGGCTGGAGAATTGTATTGCAAAATTCAGATAAATATGAATTTCAAACGTTTGCTGTATTTTGGTTTTGTATGTTATTTCAGGAAGTGAGAATTATGTAACTTTGCCTTCAAATGTAACCTGAATCAAATTTCTCTCCCAACTCTACCTAACAGGAGAGATTCCTGCTTCTGTAGCATTATTTTAAGTCTGGCTCTTAAATTGGAAACTTGAGCACCCTCCTACATCAGACTGGAAATAAGAGCAGAAGCAGAAGCAGAGAGGCATTCATGCAAGCAAAACCAAGGAATGTGCACATTCCAAGCTCAAAAGCAAATAAGTCACACACACAAACTGTTTTTTGTTGTTTTACTCACATGGCATTTCCATGATTTTGCATACAATCCTGTCTGAAAAAAATAATATATTTATTTTACAGTATGATCATTTCTCCCCACTTCAGTTTGCTCTTTGGGGTGATTGACAAAAACAAATGTTACATCGGACCAGCTGTTATGAAAAGATAACATAGTCCATGTTTGTTTTCAAGGCACCCTTGTGGAGACATGAAATATACAGCTATGGATGCTACAATCCTAAACACACTCACTATGAAGTAAGTCCCATTGAACTTGCTTCTCTAAATATATATATGTACGGGACTGAACTGTACAAAACTGCAGACAGAATTCCATTTTGGTTCCAGGTTTCTTGGTTCTAAATCACAGATTTCCACAGAACCCCCCCCCCCCCCCGCCGCCTGTTCCAAGGTTTGTTCAGTTGTATTTGCACTGCCATTCCCCATCCCCCTCTGCAATGTTATCAACATGAACATAATCTTTCAGTTGAAGTCACAATACATCAGGGGCTTTCTAATCTTACCAATGCACGCACAGTATTTCTCAAAATGAGGGGGAGTTAAAAAATGTTTTGGAAATCCTACAGCACAACAGAAATTTCTTCTGTGCAACCACTGTTTGCAATGTTAAAGTTCTTTTATGCAATAGGCCACTCAGAAGGGTTATTCTAACACATACTCAAGATGTCTGGAGCAGGAATGAAGAATCTGTGGCCTCTGGATATTGTTGGACTCCAACTCTAATTGTCTCTTGGCAATGTTGGCTGCAGCGGATGGGGTTTGGAACTACAAGTTCCCTATGCCTGCCCTAGGGAAATCCTGCAGGAAGCCTGTGCTACAGAACCCAGCTAGTGCAGCATGTAGGGTTCTGATAATAAACTAGTTCACTTACCACCGCTCTGTATAGTCTGAAATGAGTTATTCAGTCCAACAGCCAATGGAAACACAATTCAATTCCTCAGGGGGTAAAAGAGTTAAAATGAGGAAAAAACGATCCTCGAGACATGAATTTCCTTACTTGTTTGTGTTGAAGGATCATTTGCTAGACTTGGTGGTGTGGAAAGATGGGCTGGGTTGGCAGGGTATATTGAGGGTAGATTCCCATGGTTGGAATTCTATGGCATGTTATTAGCAAATGTTCCATCAGCTTGCCAGGTGGAATGACCTCCTTCCCCTCTCCCTGGGTGCTACTCTGTGGGTTCCCCTGAGCCATTTTTTTTTGGGGGGGGTGCATGGGGGAAGGAGATGGGAGAAGCTGCATGGCACAAGTGGAAGCCCTTATGAAGGTCTTCCTCTGATGGGGTTCATCGGGTGAATCCCATCACACAACTGATAGCATTTGTCCTATATCAGCAGTGGCATGTGTGGTGGGGCAGAGCTACCTAACAATGCCATCACCGCTGTTCTTGACCTGGACAGGGTGGTGACAATTATAATTACAGATTGGGACCTAGTCTCTGGGCAAATGTTCTCCTCATCAATAGACACTGCAGCTTCTGTTTAATAAGATGCAATTTGCTGGCAGAACAATGAGCCAGATTAACATAAGGGCCACCATCTTCCACATGGGCCTGTGCAGTTATGGAGCTATGTACTGGAAAACCTTCTTCACATCCCTTTGCCTTCAAAAGTTAGGTGGGTGAGGACTGAAGCGAGGCCCTCTTCAGTGGTGGTGCCATGATTTTGGAATTCACCTGGCACTGAGGGTGCCTCCAGGCAGGAGCATTCTCTCACAAACAAGTCATTGAGATCCAGTGTGAGCCAGGCATAGACAAACTCAGCCCTCCAGATATTTTGGGACTACAACTCCCATCATCCCTAGCTAACAGGACCAGTGGTCAGGGATGATGGGATTTGTAGTCCCCAAACATCTGGAGGGCTGGGTTTGCCTATGCCTGGCTGTGAGCAATGGGCATACAAATATCTACACACTCCTTGTTTTCCAATCATATTTATCTGCTATTGTGACCAGACCCAGAAATAAAGAGGTGAGGCACAAGTAATGGGTTGAAATAGGGCCACATTTTATTATTAACCAAAACTTTGAGCAAGCTCAACCTTCCCCATTTCAAGTGGCATGACAAAGCCTAGGCCTTATAGTAAGTAGGGAGGCCTTGGGCCCCACATCCTGCCAGGGCCCCACAATTCCAGGCAGGTGTGCAGGTGAGGCTCAAGAATGTTCCAGATCCAAGCTAAGGGCCCCACAACCTATATTGGCTGGCCTCCAGAAACACCTGTCACCTTCAAAGGAGCCTAAGGGTGTTCCCACTGTTCAACCTGCAACCTTGGTTTATGGAGCCATTTGATGCCTAGCTTAAATATTTGAGTTTCTAACACTGTCTGTTCCCTTATCTAACCATAACCTTTCCCACACCTTCCGGCCGATAATGTGACCCAAATAAAGCAGGCAACCAAATCAACCTGTGATTTCCACCCCTAAATCACAACATCCCCTGAATACAGTATGGAGTGGGCAAAAAAAAAATCCCACCCAGCTTGGACAATTTGCAGCCAGACAAAAAAACACACAAAAATGCTGCTTAAACAAGACACAGCTGGAAATCCCACACAGCCAAGGATGGTAAAGTCTATGGCATGGGTGTGGTACAGAAGTACACCGGGCAACCTGGTTTTGCAACTTTGTAAGATGGAATCTTACAAGGTTGGGCAATATAGACCACCTGTCATTCACCCCCAGTCAGCAGTGCTTTTCAGGCAGTATATATTTCCTCCTGTCCCATCCACCCCACTTGTTTCATTCTGAGCATGGGCACACATGCCTTAAAAAATGATCAAAATGGCTGGGAACATTTGATTTTTTGCAAGTTTTTTTTTTTTTAAAAAAAGGTTGATATACAAGTTTTCCAATATACCAACTTCCACAAAACTGCATACAAAACAAAACAAAAATCATGTGTATATGTGTGTGTGTGTGTGTGTGTGTGTGTGTGTGTGTGTGTGCTGCACCTAGGCCCACCAACCATCCACTAAGGAGCACCTCACCAATGGAAGCAGAGCAGAGGGTGTGGTAACAGATGGCACCCTGAGAAATGTCATCGCCCACACAGGGGGGTTGGGGTAGTGGCACACAATGTGCTCCAGTATGTCCACAGGTGGGTAACATACATTTTTTCCTCCCTTAATGCATTAACCATGCATTGGGCAAGTCTTGATCCAATGTGGGGGAAAGTGCAGGCTGACATTTGGATGAGGACAATGTCACATTGCTGGCACATACGCCAAAACCCCATGTAGACATGGGATGTATCAAATCCACTTCAAATTGACATGTGTACACCGCCTGGGAGAAAAGCAATAGCTGGGGCTTTTGGAGCAAAGAGCTGGGAATGAAAAGGTTAAACAGCCTCTCCTCGCTACAACTTCCAGTGCCTTTATCTGATCGCAGCACAGATAAAGCACATCCAGGGGTATAGTTTCAGGGTATAATTTCAATAGGTATAGTTTCAGGAAATCTCTGCCTTCCCCCAAGTTGATGTGTTTCAGAGTGTTTCCCCATCACTTACCACAAACAAAATGAAACATTCTTTTAAGAGAGTTTGTGCTTTTTTTACAAAAGAGCTCCAAATCAGCAATGGTTGCATAGCTTAATTTGTTAGCATGGCTACAAGAACATAGAAGCTGCTTTGAAATGAGTCAGTCTATATAGCACAGTACTGTCTACACCAGTGGTGCCAAAGTCGGTCCTCCAGCTGTTTTGGGACTACATTTCCCATCATCCCTGACCACTGGTCCTGCTAGCTAGGGGCGATGGGAGTTGTAGTCCCAACACAGCTGGAGGGCCGAGTCTGACCACCACTAGTGGCGCTGTGTGTTAAACCACAGAGCCTAGGACTTGCCGATCAGAAGGTTGGCAGTTCAAATCCCCGCGACGGGGTGAGCTCCCATTGCTCAGTCCCTGCTCCTGCCAACCTAGCAGTTTGAAAGCACGTCAAAGTGCAAGTAGATAAATAGGTACTGCTCCGGCAGGAAGGTAAACGGCGTTTCCATGCACTGCTCTGGTTCGCCAGAAGCGACTTAGTCATGCTGGCCACATGACCCGGAAGCTGTACGCCGGCTCCCTCGGCCAATAAAGCGAGATGAGCGCTGCAACCCCAGAGTCGGTCACGACTGGACCTAATGGTCAGGGGTCCCTTTACCTTTACCTTTACCTTAGTCTACACTGACTGCTGATGGCTCTCCAAGGTTTCAGGCAGGGTTCTCTCCCAGCCATATCTGGATATGCTGGAGATTGAACCTGAGACCTTCTGCATGCAGTGCAGATGTTCTGCAACTGAGCAACAGCCCCTCCCAAATGAAATCCCTAACTGGATCGAATCCCATTCAGAAATAACAATTATCTGGATGCATTCTTGGATTCCCACTTAGGAGCTGCTCTTGTCAGCATGCCATGGAAAAACAGGAACTGGACTCCAGGGTCTGGAAACTTTGACTCTGAAAGGGGTTGTTGACATCCAACTCCTATCATGATTAGCCAAGTAGGTGAGGCTGATGGGAGTTGTAGTCCAACAACATCAGGAGAGTCAAGGGTTAAATGACTGTGGTTTGTGATTATGTAATCCACCAATTCACATTAGGTAGTAAAGGTTTAACATTCTAATTAAATGTATGATTTTTTAAAAAACAAAAACATCACTACCACCACCACAGCGTTATAATTCAGAATTCGCCACTTGGCATCTTGTTGTAGACAGCCAAGATTGATATCTAGGAAGGCTGGATAAGCACAGAATCGTGGAGTTGGGACCCAGCGGGTCATCTAGTCCAACCCCCTTCAATGCAGGAATCAACATCTAAAATTCAACAGTTTCGCTTTTCTTGGCATGGATATACAATACAGTGGTACCTCCGGTTACAGATGCTTCGGGTTACAGACGCTTCAGGTTACAGACTCTGCTAACCCAGAAACAGTACCTCGGGTGAATAACTTTGCTTCAAGATCAGAACAGAAATCTCACGATGGCGGCAGGGCAGCAGTGGGAGGCCCTGTTAGTTGAAGTGGTACCTCAGGTTAAGAACAGTTTCAGGTTAAGGACTGACCTCCGGTTAAGAACAGTTTCAGGTTAAGGACTGACCTTCTTAACGCGAGGTACCACTGTACTAAAGGGAAAGTTTCACCCATCGTGTTGGGCAATGCCATCTATGGAAACCTGATTTCACGTTTCCTGTTTAGCTCCCCTCAGCCTGCCCTTACTTAACGGCAAAATAAATAAATAAAAAATCCTTCCAGTGGCACCAAAGAGACCAGCTAAGTTTGTTATTGGTATGAGCTTTCGTGTGCATGCACACTTCTTCAGATGCACACGAAAGCTCATATCAATAGCAAACTTAGTTGGTCTCTAAGATGCTACTGGAAGGAATTTTTTTATTTTGTTTCTACGGCAGACCAACACAGCTACCTACCTGTAACTTACTTAACGGGGCGTCGAAGGAAAGAGCCCCGCTCCCTGCGCTGCCTAACCGGGGCCCCGAGCGGGAGACCTCTTTTTAACGCGCCTAGTCTGGAAGGTTGCAAACTCGAAACAAACTCACTAGGCAGCTACTAATTCGAAGTAAACACCCTTAGGGGTTGCTTTGCAACAGTCTTCACTCGCGCTCTCCTCCGATGCCCATATTTGCTTTCTACCCCGAGGTGAAAGCCAATACCTTGCCGGTGGGTCTCTATTCGTTGCTTCTCCACGCGCCGCAGGCTCAGAATAGTCACCGACGAGGGGCGTCTCTTTAGAGACCCGCCCTTGCAATGCAGCGAAGGGAGACGAAGGAGGGGCTGGGAAGGAGATAAAATGGAGCCGGCAGAGGGAGGGGAGAGTGAGAGTCAAAACAAGAGTGGACGGAAGGCGGAGCTGGACGCAGCCAGCGGAAGCCAAGGCTGACGCTCGCTGGCCGAGGCTGCCCTCTTGATAACGCTCCCCCGACAAAGCGCATTTACATGCAGTTGTAGGAGCTGCCCAGTCCGTCTCCATATTAGAGGATCAGGAAATAAGCTTTGCCAGGACGTCCAAAAGCTGGCTGTCGCGGCTGTCGGGGGAAAGGAACTCTGCGCGTGCACAGGAGTCTGCCCATTTGTATTACCCCCTCACCATGTTCAAGGGCTGATCCTTAGGATCGAAAGAGAGTATTTCGGAGCTGTACGCCTGCAAACTTTGCCCCTAAGCGAAGAGAGTCACGCTGCCAAGCGGCAGAGGAAAACGGGTGTGCTTCTTCCAGAACAGCGAATGTGTTTATACTAATAAGCGAAGCAAATACTTTTTTCTACAACCCAGAATGCAGAACTTTGAAATTCAGTACTACTGCTACTTTTTGTGCGGGCGTCAACAGTTGTCACCCCCAGTGCATTTTGGCGCTTGAGTTTACTGGGTTTCCCAGTATATTCTGGTGCTGGAATGCGGAGTTTGAAATCCTGGCAGCTAGACAGAACCTCCAGCTCTAGCGGCGCATGAATATTATTTGCTAGAAAGCCAAGTGGAAGAGGCATATTGGGTTCATGCCCTTAGGCTTGCCTAAAGAAACAGGACAAAAGAAGTAATTATAATTTAACAGTTTTCATGTTATTCTATTTTATTAAAGCAACTAGAAAAAAATATGATGATGGGAAGATCTCACACAAGTGAAAGGAAGCAGTGGGGAGGAGGGGAGGGTTAGGTTGAATTTGGGAAATAAAATAATATATGGGACAGCGAAGGATATAATAGATTCTTCTAGAATAGTAACCAGAATAGAAGTTCAAAAGGGGATGTAAATGTATTTTTAGTATTTTCATTATTGTAATAGTAGTTATTATTTCTTATCGGTAGAAGGCTATGTTAATTTAGGCTTCTTCGTTTTGCTGTCTGTATAATTTTCTTAAGTCAATAAAAAAAGGGGGGAAGAAACCGGATGTTGGATTACGTAGATGGCCTGGTCCAGAAAAACTCTTCTTAGTGTTGCAACATAATGGTATAAACAGTGTGTGATAATGTCCAAAGTGATCACTAGCCTACTTGCTTGCTCTTTATTTATTTTTTCTCCTGAACTGCTTGTTCAGCCACTCTCAGAAGTCTTTACAATATGGCATCTGGGACGGCTCAGTCAGTAGAGCAGGAGTCTCTTAATCTCATAGCTATGGGTTCAAGTTCCACAGTGGGCAAAAGAGCCCCACCACTGCAGAAGGTGGGTCACTTCCAATTCTACAAGTCTAGGGTTCTATTATCTGTTGCAGTTGTGACTGCTGTCCATCATTCTCAAATATTCTTCGGTTCTCTCTGCTAGCTTTCTGAGAGGCCTAGATGCTCCCCGCTGAAGCCTACAACAGCAATAAAGATTGACGGGAAAGCAGCTGTTCCCATGCACAACTACCACCCTTTTCCTTTTATGTACTTTTATAAAGAGCATCATTCACTCAAAGAGTGCAGTTCTTTCCTCTCCTAAGGCCAGTGCTTTTTTTCTTAAAAAAATGCTTAGGGATACTCTCATTTTCCTACTCATTTTGAAATACTGCCCCTCAATGAAGCCAAACTTGGATTCACAAAATGTTTAGGGGTATGCGTACCCCCGCATCCCCCCAGAAAAAAGCACTGCCTAAGGCTACAGTGTTTTTGGCATGCTGTATGGAGAGTATAGGTTCCCAACTATAGCCATCTCAATGTAACCATAGGCTACATTACCCAAATACCCTTAGTTTTAATAGAACCACAGAATTGTAGAATTGGAAGAAACCCCAAGGGTCATGTAGTTCAAACCTCCTGCAATGCAGGAATCTCAGTTGAAGCATCCATGACAGTCATCAAACCTCTGCTTAAAAGGAAGGAGGTATGTTTGGGGCAGGTAAAGAACTTACAGACATTAATAAATCTTACAAACTGGATACCCTGGCCCATGATACACTGAAAGATGTGGTATGGGCACAGACTGGTTCACCAGAAGGATGGAGAGATATTTAGATATATTACTCTTGTATTACCCATATCCTTTTCCCAAGCTCACATGAGAGGCATGTACAAATTAATGCCTGGTACTGTCAGTGACAGTGATTGAAGGATTTCCACATGGATTTCCACATTAAACTGCAAACATAACAGCAAAACTTACAGATTATTTTATTAGGATTAAAACTTTATTGTTATCCAGTACTGAGAAATTTTACATCTGAATTCTGAAATTAATTGATAACTTTTTTCTATTACAGTTAAATTAGGTTTGTCTTTATACGTTTACAAAGTGTTCAACGGAACAAACTACCACTTTGATTTTGAAACATTCAAAGCAGTAAGAATTTTTTGATGTAGATAAATTCCTTTATCATGGAATTTTAAGAGGCAGTATTTTTTAAATTACAGCTTTAAGAACTTGTATCAAATATATTTGTTTGTTTGTTTGTTTGATTGATTCATTGTTTACCATTTTAATTGTAATACTGTTATAGGTTTTGTTTAGAGTGAGCTGCCCAGGATCACGGATAGACAGCCTAGTTTATCAAGAAGTTGGTGATTTTACATGACATGAAATTGGTACAGAACAGATAAATGCTTGCAGCTTGCTAGGAAGTAAGCCAATTGTTTCAATTTCACAATATCCTAAATAATATATGGTGCACAGATTTTCAAAAGCTCCATAAGAGAAATAATAAGCCAATCTAAAAAGTCTCTAATAAAAGGTTTATCGTTCCATTTAGCAACAGATGAAAAGATGGTTAAAGAAATAAAGAATTTCAATAATCTGCTTTATGGAAGGAAGCAAGAAGCAACAGAGAGCAGAATAAGGGCAGTTTAGAAATAGCTACTGCAAGGTAGACCAGAACTCCTTTAGGCAAACTGAGTATACAGCTGGCAACTGAGGTCAAAGCACAGTGACCCACAAACTCTAGACACTACATATTTCCTTCTGCTAGGAAAGAGCTACTTACAGCTCCAGGACATAAGAGTTATTAGCCAGCTAATTTGCTTGCTTGCTATGATGCATCTAAGTACAGCCATGCTACCTTCTACCACAGGCATAGGCAAACTTGGCCCTCCAGATGTTTTGGGACTACAACTCCCACCATCCCTAGCTAACAGGACCAGTGGTCAGGGATGATGGGAATTGTAGTCTCAAAAACATGTGGAGGGCCGAGTTTGCCTATACCTATTCTACCACTATCAAACCACAATGAGAGTGTATGTACTTGAGTCTCAATTAAAGCTCAATTAATTGATGGCAATTACCAAAATGGATGAGGGACCATCAACTGAAGCTACATCCAGACAAGACAGAAATGTTGGTGGGTGGCTCATCTGTCTGGATTAGTGGTGTTTACTTTGTATTGGACTGGGTTGCAGTCCCCTTGATCGAACAGGCATACCACCTCAGGGTCCTCCTTAATCCATCTTTGTTTCCTACCAGTTTACGTTAGTGTGGTAGCTGTGACCCTGCTTGGACAGAGATGTAGCCTGAGTTGTCCTTATTAGCTATGCTAATATGTTATATGTTGGACTTCTTCTGAAGATGGTTCATAAATTAAGAATACAGCTGCTAGAATACCAACTGATCATATTGCACCAGTGTTTTGTCAATTGCATGGGATACTGGTCTGTTTCTGGGCTCAATTAAATGTACTGGTCCACATGTCAAGATTTCAACAGAGGCTCTTCCTTGTCCAGGTGTCCTGCCATTGGAGGCCCAGCAGACAAGCTACCAGATATCAAGGGGGTGGAACAACTCCCCTATGAAGAAAGGTTGCAGTGTTTAAGAATATTTAGTTTAGAGAAAAGGCAGGTAAGAGGCAACTTCATAAAGGTTTTAAAAAAACTATGCATAGCATGGAGAAAGTGGATAGAGAAAAAGGTTTTCTTTCTAGCATAGCACTACATCCAATGAAGCTGAATGTTGGGAGATTCAAGACAGATTAAAGAAAAAGAAAGAAAACTTCTTCATTCAGTGCATAGCAGAACTAAGGAACTTGCTCCCCGAGGAGGCAGTGATGGCTACCAACCTGGATGGCTTTTAAAGAATATTAGGCAAATTCATGGAGGAGAGGGCTATTATTGAGGGCAACTAGTTAAGATGGTCATGTTCTTCCTTCACAGCTACAAGCAGCAATGCTTCTGAATGTCTTAGAGACCACAGGAAGGGGAGAATGCTATTGTGGACAAATGCTGCTTGTGGGTTTCACACAGGACACAGTGAGAAGGATGCTAGGCAAGACGGGCTCTTTTTATGTTCTTACAAGGAATATTCTCCCCAATAAAGCTCAACTGGCACCTATTCTGACACTTCTGTCTTACAAGAAACCAGGATCTTCAATCACTTGGTTCAATCTTCTAATCTCTGCTTATTGTTTTATGCTACTCTTAGAATTTTGCAGATTTTAGTACAGTCAAACCTTGGCTGTCGAACGTAATCCATTCTGGAAGCCCGTTCGGCTTCCGAAATGTTTTACAACCGAGGCGCGGTTTCCAATTGGTTGCAGGAGCTTCCTGCACTCAGGTGGAAGCCATGTCAGACATTTAGTTTCTGAAAAATGATTGAAAACCAGAGCATTTACTTCCGGGTTTTCGATGTTCGGGAGCCGAAACGTTCCAAAACAGAGGCATTTGGGAACTGAGGTTTGACTGTATGTTGTTTTTACATTTCAGCTGTATTTATACATTCTTTTGTTCCTGAGGCTGTGAGCTTGCTTGAAGGGTGAAATAGATATTTCTACATTAAAGAAGGTTGTTTGCATGGTTGAGCATTTATGATTAATTTCATATTGGATGTGCTTAAATCAATATACAAGCACCAAAGCCCAGATTTCCCATCTACATCAGGTTGCCATCCACATTTCAGAGAAACCCAGTTCCCCCATCTTGGGCTTGGTCCTTCAGGCTAGCTGAGCCCACTGCATGTTGTTGGAGGGTTGCTTCCTTCTTTCTTGAAAAGAGTAAAGTTTAGTGCCTTCCTATTTTACACTGGCAGTAACAGCCAAAGAAAGAGCATTGAGGTACTCTGGAATCACTGGCAAAAACCAAAGTGTTACCTTGGAACAGTGCTTTTGTAAAAAGAATGTAGTCAGCAAATACTTGTTTGCTTTCAAAAGGAACCTCATCAAATCATGAAATGACCCACTGAGACACATACTAATGAGAAACTAAGCATGTTCAGAGACAGGGTCGGCCCACACATGAGGCAAAGTGAGACCACCACCTCAGGGGGCAGAATCCAATAGGACAACAGATCCCAATGTTGACCTTTCTGCCCTCCCCTGCTCCTGGTGTAGATCTTCCCTCACTCCTCCTTCCCTGGATTTTCAGAAAACTTGTATCAAAATAAAATGGATTCGGTATGACTTCTTTTTTGCAATTATGGTATATATGTTGCCATTAAAGAGATTTGCATTTTGAGGATTCACGCTGATTTCTTTGATCAAAATGTCCTACATCCAAAGAGGCTCTTTCCCTGAACCGCATGATACCCAATAGAAACGGTTCTGTTTCCAAAATATGTGTTTCCAGAGAAATGTGGTTATTAGGTTCATTATTTGGAGTAAATTTATGGTGTTTCACTCAGTATAGGAAAATACAGAGTACATTTCCTTTTTGAAGGGACAAAGTTCTGTTTGTTTAGTAAATAGAAGAAAGGGTACCTCCAAGAACAAATGTTTGCTAAATGGAACCATTTCCCATTGACCTGTGTATAGTTTATGTAGAGGCCTTTAAGGGCAAACATTCTGAAAACAAAGGTGTTAGCTGGCTCTTCAATAAATAAGCAGAGGCTCTCCTGCAAAAGGACACTTTTTCCTGTAGTGACTGGGGCAAACTATTATTGTTATTTATAATTTATTATTATTTTATTATCATGCATGCATGCATGCATGCTGTAACCCTAGCAACCTCCCCTTCCCAATTATTCTGTCTCTGTCCATTGCTCAGAGCGGGGGGGGGGGGGGGGGGATGGGACAGTATTTGCATTGCCAATTGCTCTTAATGGCCTGGTACTTAATCAATGGCACCTTTATCAGCCAATTTCCTGAACAGGAATAATAATAATAAACCAGCATAGATTGCATTTTTACACTGCTAATTTTAATGTCAGTAAGCTCACCTTAATCGTCTAAACACCGCTTGAACCTCAACACCTAGGAATTGAAGAGGAGGCAGGGCACCCTGAAACCTGGGCACCCACAAATCCATTACAATACTAAGCCAGCCACTGCTGCTGC
Organism: Podarcis erhardii; assembly: GCF_964252035.2. Classification (NCBI taxonomy): domain Eukaryota; kingdom Metazoa; phylum Chordata; class Lepidosauria; order Squamata; family Lacertidae; genus Podarcis; species Podarcis erhardii. The sequence continues at coordinate 75,245,132 of NC_138509.1, forward strand.
ATGAACTCATATTCTCAGTGAAAAAGGTTTTTAGACAGAATAGCAAAAATCAAGTCAAATTGCTTTCATATGAAACTGCTCTCAGTAGCTCCATGCAGTCCATTTCCATACCTGCAAGTGAGTGCAAATGATCTTCTTGGAGAAACCAATGGATTACATTCAGGCCTCAAGTGTCCATTTTCTTCTTACTTTGGGATTCTCACCAACCCTTGCTTTTCTGACAAATTATCTTGCATTCTATGTGGCTAGGCAGAAAATCTGGAAGGAAACCAGGACTATGGTTCCATCTGCGCTATACGTTTAAAGCAGTATCATACCACTTCTAACTGTCATGGCTTCTCATTCAGAATCCTGGGAACTGTAGTTGCTTGTTTTTGTTTTTTAGAGTGCAGGAGTTGTTGGGAAATCCCTATTCCCCTCACAGAGCTAAAGTTCCCAGAGAGAGGGAGTGATCCTTCTATCACTATAGGAATTACAGCTCTCTAAAGGGAATAGTGTCTCCTATATGAGATGGTGGGGGTTGTGGGGGTTTTTTTGTATTTTCTATTAAATATTTTCTTGATCTACAGAAGTATGTGTAATGTCTCTCATATTTTTTCCATGTAACATTTTTACAAATCAGTTTCATTTGTTGATACATTAGGAAGAAAAGGGGGAGGGGGAGGGGGGAAGATGGGTGGGGATGGGGTCAGGTGGCAATGTTTCTATTTTGCTTAATGTATGTAGGGTTTGGTGTCAGCTTTGCTTGTGCAGGTTCTTTGCTATTCACTTGTGTTCCTGTGGTGGTGAGAGAGGTTGGGGTTGGCCTAGGTTGTAGTTGTTTGTGATTGGCTGTGGTGATCTTTGTTTTTGTGTGTGAGTGGGGTGGGTGTGTGTTTTGGATCAGGTTAGCCATATTGAATAATCCAGGTGGATTATTGTCCTTGACTTGTTGGGCTGTGTATGTGATAAAGGGGAGCCATACCGGGGTAAAGGTTTCTCTTCTGTTTGTCCCCATGTCAGTTTCAGTTTATTGGTTAATTTTTCTAGTAGGGCTGTTTCCCGTACTATTTGGTACCATTGGTCCATGCTTACTCCTGACAGGTCTCTCCAGTGTCTGGTTATGGTGTTTCTGGCTGCTGAAAGTAGGTGGGTTATGTACCTAACACCAAGAAAACTAGCGCTAATACACCCAGGAACCTCATCCAAATGCTGGAGAGGGTGCACCTCCACAGGCACATACCTCCACATGTGGTGGGAGTGCCCCCAAATCCAACTATTCTGGACAACAGCCATTCGAGAAATATGTAAAATATCTAAGCAAGTATTAGAAATCACCCCAGAATTGGCCCTACTAAACATCTTACAAGACAACAATGCCCATTTACACCACAAACAGGGTGGGGAATTTAATGGGCAGGTAAACCTAGAAAGGAATACCGTGATCACCAATAGTCAGCATGGATTTCTGAAAAATAAGTCATGTCAGACTAACCTGATCTCGTTTTTTGACAGAATTACAAGCCTGGTAGATGAAGGGAACGCAGTGGATGTAGTCTACCTTGATTTCAGCAAGGCATTTGACAAGGTGCCCCATGATATTCTCGTAAAGAAGCTGGTAAAATGCGGACTTGACTATGCTACCACTCAGTGGATTTGTAACTGGCTGACTGACCGAACCCAAAGGGTGCTCATCAATGGTTCCTCTTCATCCTGGAGAAGAGTGACTAGTGGGGTGCCACAGGGTTCTGTCTTGGGCCCGGTCTTATTCAACATCTTTATCAACGACTTGGATGATGGACTCAAGGGAATCCTGATCAAATTTGCAGATGAAACCAAACTGGGAGGGGTGGCTAACACCCCAGAGGACAGGATCACACTTCAAAACGACCTTGACAGATTAGAGAACTGGGCCCAAACAAACAAGATGAATTTTAACAGGGAGAAATGTAAAGTATTGCACTTGGGCAAAAAAAATGAGAGGCACAAATACAAGATGGGTGACACCTGGCTTGAGAGCAGTACATGAGAGCAGTACATGGCTTGAGAGCAGTACATGTGAAAAGGATCTAGGAGTCTTGGTTGACCACAAACTTGACATGAGCCAACAGTGTGATGCGGCAGCTAAAAAAGCCAATGCAATTCTGGGCTGCATCAATAGGAGTATAGCATCTAGATCAAGGGAAGTAATAGTGCCACTATATTCTGCTCTGGTCAGACCTCACCTGGAGTACTGTGTCCAGTTCTGGGCACCACAGTTCAAGAAGGACACTGACAAACTGGAACGTGTCCAGAGGAGGGCAACCAAAATGGTCAAAGGCCTGGAAATGATGCCTTATGAGGAACGGCTAAGGGAGCTGGGCATGTTTAGCCTGGAGAAGAGGAGGTTAAGGGGTGATATGATAGCCATGTTCAAATATATAAAAGGATGTCACATAGAGGAGGGAGAAAGGTTGTTTTCTGCTGCTCCAGAGAAGCGGACACGGAGCAATGGTTCCAAACTACAAGAAAAAAGATTCCACCTAAACATTAGGAAGAACTTCCTGACAGTGAGAGCTGTTCGACAGTGGAATTTGCTGCCAAGGAGTGTGGTGGAGTCTCCTTCTTTGGAGGTCTTTAAGCAGAGGCTTGACGACCATATGTCAGGAGTACTCTGATGGTGTTTCCTGCTTGGCAGGGGGTTGGACTCGATGGCCCTTGTGGTCTCTTCCAACTCTATGATTCTATGATTCTATGATTCTATGATTCTATGATTCTATAAACCCAGCTTCCAGGTGGTGCTTGTAGTGCTTGGCTGGAAGCTTTTCTAAAGGATGGATCAGGTGAGTCATTACCTACCATGGCAGCTGCTCAAGGGTGCCAAAAGTGAACCCACTCCACAGCACTAATGCACCCACGCGTTTGTAAGATTCAGACAGTGCAGCAGTTCTTATTAGTAGAAGAAGAAGAAGAAGAGTTTGGATTTGATATCCCGCCTTTCACTCCCTTTAAGGAGTCTCAAAGCGGCTAACATTCTCCTTTCCCTTCCTCCCCCACAACAAACACTCTGTGAGGTAAGTGGGGCTGAGAGACTTCAAAGAAGTGTGACTGGCCCAAGGTCACCCAGCAGCTGCATGTGGAGGAGCGGAGACGCGAACCCGGTTCCCCAGATTACGAGACTTCCGCTCTTAACCACTACACCACACTGGCTTTGTGTGCATGGAAAGCTGCTCCATCTAAAATACACTGTTTAATATAAAGGCAGCAACACTTGTACCACCTTGCTCCATGTTAAGAGGTCTCATTGACCAATGGTTTAAATATCTTTGCTAGCTAATAGGTCTGCTCTGAGACATCAGTACTGAAGTCCTCATCCAGAGCTGCGGGAAAACCATAAGGGCCCCAGTCCTCATCAAACAACCCTGTACTAAGGATTTATCATCATCAGTTCAATTGTTTACATACTCACCTGTCACCTTAGTGTCCCAGAGTTACAGCAATTTAAAACTCAATATTAAAATCAGTTTAAAACATGTTAGAGCCACAGGAATAGGGTAGGTCGGGGGGGGGGGGATCAGGTGACAAAGTCCAGGGTAAAGGTGGAAAAACCTGTAGTTCTCCATGTGTTGTTGCTTCCAGCTCTGATCAGCCCCAGCCAGCATGACCAATGGGCAGGGATGATGGGTCCTGTAGTGCAGAAACATTTGGTGGATGTGGATCCCTGATGCAGATCTTATTGAGCTGGAAGGACCAAGGCAGCTTTTGTGTTCAGTTCAATCCCAACTCTCATGGAGAGAAATGTTCCCATTCCAAAATGGTCCCCTACCCACAACAATGCTATCAGCCCTCTGAGAAAACAATATTAAGTACAGTCGTACCTTGGTTGATGAACGGCTTAGTTGCCAAATGTTTTGGCTCCCGAACGATCGAAAACTGGAAGTGAGCGTTCCAGTTTTCGAACGATTTTCGGAAGCTAAACATCCGGCAAGGCTTACACAGCTTCTGATTGGCTGCAGGAACCTCCTGCAGCCACTCGGAAGCTGCGCCTTGGTTTTCAAACGGTTCCGGGAGTCGTTTCCTGAACGCATTCTGTTCGTCAACCAAGGTACAACTGTACTATATTGTTCCTGTATTTCTCTACAACCAGCTATACATTTTTCCATTTTGTACCAGGAAAAATCCCAGGAATTGTAGTCCAGCAGCATATAGAGAAGGTGGATCTTACACACACACACACACACACTGTACTAAGGTTTGAGCCACCCAAATGAGCCCTACATCTGAGCTAACATTAAAAAAAATATAATTTTAATATTTTTATTACTTACACACCATCCATCTGAGCTGCTTCCAGCACTCTCTCTCACTCTCTCCACACACATACACATACAATTTCCATTCTACCTACCCTTCCTCTGAAAGAAGGATCAGTCTGAACACATCCCATGGAAAGGCTTTATTGTGACTCAACAGCTGCCATAGATTTCAGGGATTTGTGTGTGTTTAATCCTTTCCTTCTTCGCTTTTCTGTTCTAAGCCAATGCCCTCTGAGGAAACAAAGCAGGCTGCCTTGTTTTGTTTTGCTATACAGCAGGCGTGTCCAACTTTCAAGAGACTGAGATCGACTCCCACTATAAAATAACTGGTAGTGATCTACCAAAGTTGTTGAGCTTTTTTTTTAGGAAGCCAAAGAAATTGGGGTGGGGGGGGTCCACGATCTACCGCGATCTACTACATACGCCCCACGATCTACCAGTAAATCACGATCTACCTGTTGGATGTCCCTGCTATACAATATCTCTCTCTTGAAGAAAAGAAACTGGCTTGGATCCTGATATAACTCACCTCAAGGAAGTTCATGGAGGGGAAGCTTCCCCTCCGCTCCCCAAAGTGTCTCTCTCGGGCCTCCTAGAAGTCTCTGGGGCAGGTTGGGGGCCCTCCTAAGCAACTGTGATAGGACACCAGGGTGGGGGTCATTGTTATTTTATTACTATTAATATCTATTTATTTGTCATGATTTATATCAAAGTGTCTCAAAGAGTAATGAGAAGGGGGGGGGGGAGAGAGACCTTCCAAAAAGCATGTGAAACTAAATATGAAAACAGGAAGGGCAGCAGGAGGAAAGGAGAACTTTCCTTCTGTAAGCTTCCTGAGGTGAATTTACCTCAGGAGCCAAGTCAATGTTGTTGTCGTTTTTTTACCATTAATATCTGCCTGTGAAAGAAACTATGGTGGTCCTTCTGAGCTGCCATTTCCACCCTGTCCTAGAGATGGGAGAGCCGCGCTTTACAGTGAATGTCTTGATACCATCTGGTAATGTTTTGTCAAATGTGTATAAGTTATTATTAGAATGGCATACAAAGGATGAAGAAGTTAAGTCGGTTATGGTTAAATGGGTTCAAGATCTTGGTCATAATATTGAATCTGATACATGGGAAAGATTATGGACAAAAACAATTAAATTTACTGCATGTACGACACTTAAGGAAAATTTAATGAAGATGATGTATAGATGGTATTTGACGCTGACTAAACTTGCTAAAATGTATAGAACTCAAGATAAGGCATGTTGGAACTGCAAGGAGAAGGAAGGGAATTTATTCCATATGTGGTGGACAGTCAAAGCCTACTGGGATATGATATACAATGAATTGAAAAGGATTTTCAAAAATACATTTATTTTAAAAACCGGAGGCTTTCTTACTGGCTATTATAGGAGAGGAAATTTCAAAAGCAGATATAAACATATTTATGTATGTCACTACAGCTGCAAGGACACTTTTAGCCCAGAAGTAGAAGCAGCAGGAACTTCCAACTTAGGAAGAATGGCAGACAAAAATGATTGAATATGCAGAACTGGCAAAGCTGACAGGGAGATTCAGAAACCAGTGTGAAGAACTGTTTTGAGAAGGACTGGAGTAAATTTATACGATACATGAAAGAACATTGTAAACATTTGAAAACGTTTGCAGGTTTGACTTAAATATTTTGCAATGTTCATTTTGGAAACTGGTTTACAAATACTACAGTAAATTTTACGAAATATAGAAAGACGGTAAATAGGGCGATATAGAAATGCTAAGATGGTTGTGGTTACTTAAGAAAGCCAGGGAGGGCGGGGAGAAGATGCTTGGTAGGAGCAAAGTTGGGGACTTCCCTGGCTTTTTTCTGGCCCAGGTAGGACCAGTCTGGATAGTTGGCCTTGGTGAAGATTTGACGTTTTCATCCCCCAAAAGCTTTTGATTTGAGTTTCTACTGAAATGAGGCTGCATTTTAATGTTTTACTTAATCTTGTTTTTAAGTTGTATTTTAATCAATTGTTTTTACCTGGTGTCAGCTGCCCTGAGCCCCGTCTTGGCTGGGGAGGGCAGGATATAAATTATTTATTTATATTATTATTATGATGATGATGATGATGTGAGGATATGATTCGATATGAATGTGACAAAGGATAAAAATGAAAATTTAATTTTATATCTATCATCTACCTACCTACCTACCTACCATCTATCTATCTATCTATCTATCTATCTATCTATCTATCTATCTATCTATCTATCTATCTATCTATCTAAAATAGCATCCCACCATGCAAGGAAACGGGAGAGCTTCGTCAGTCGGCTCTCCTCGTTTTGCTTGCCAGTCTTGCAAAGGGGGTGGGAAGGGGGCCGATTCGCTCTCTGTGTAATACTAAGAGGTTTCTGCTTTGCACCCAGCGTCTCCTCCCCAACTTTCTGGGAGGAGCGAACTTGCAGCTGGCAGCCAGAAAAGATGCCCGCCAGCGAGTTAAAAGACACGAAGAGCCCCTTCGCACCGTCTTGCCCACTTCTCTCTGTTTCCTCTTCTTGGGGGCGGAATCCGCTGGAGTTTCGCAGGCTGGAAAGACAATCGGGGGAAGTTGTGTAGAGAGCCGCCCTTGCTCTGCACGGCATGGGAAGGGGAGGAAAGGAAAGGAGCGGATCGTCAAGGACGACAGCCAGAAGGACAATAGCCGGATGGAAAACAACAGCCAGAGATAAAACACGGCCAAGCCCGGGGCAGCACGGACGAAGCAAGGAAGGGCCGCCCCTGCGCCCTCTGCTGGCTCGATTTCTCTCCTTGCCTCTCGTCCAGTTTAATCCATTTCCAGACGCATCTTTCAAAGCGTCTAAAATTAGGACACCGGGGATTTGGGGCCCGCTTTAAGGCCCCTTCTTCCCAGGGTGGGCTGTGGACAGTTGCTCAGTGATGAGGGAAGCGACCTCTCTTGCTTGCTCAAGGGCACGTCGATGTTGTCAGGGCTGATGGCCAAGAGCGCTTGCCTGAGCATCTGCAGAAATTAATCCCTTCTGCACACCCACCCAAGTATTTGCTTACATTTCAACCACAGACCATGACAGTTATCGGAAGTTATTGCACATTTTTTCGGTGGTTTCCTGGAAGGATCTCAGTGGTTAACCCCAGAGAATTTAAGAAAGACCTGCTGCATCCGGCCAAAGGCTCACCTAGTCCAGCCTCTTGTTCTCACAGTGCCAGCCAAATGCCTAGGGGAAGCCCATAAACAGGACACGACTCCTCAGAAACAGGGTACCAGACTTGATGGAATGTTGGTTTGATGATGCCAATTGGTTCTTCCTTAAAGGTCTGCACTTAATGTGTAAAGATGCCCAAAGTGATCAGCAGTAAAGTTCTGGTCCATCTGCTCAAGCCTAGAAAAGACCTGCCGAAATGCTTGATGTGTACAGTGATTACTTAAAAAAGAAGTACAAAGAGCCAGATTCCTTTTTATGTGCCTTTATAATTTAATTTTTCACACATACATATAAAGGCATACACATTTTTTCTCCCGTTTCTTTTCGAAATTCAGGCAAAAGTACAACAGCATCATCTACTTCTGTGTGAGGTACAATCTGCAACCAATTGTTGCAGTATTGAGTGCTCCAGCCATATAGCTTTGCCTTCCGTCAGGATAATTCTTTCACTCCCCTCCCTACCCCAATACAGGCACTTGGCATTTTCTGACTAAGGAGCATAGTGCTTTTTAAAAAAAGAAATCAAATTTGGGGGGGGTGTTCTCTTAGGGTATTTCCCCCCCCTCATGATTTTTTCTATATCTGCAAACCTTTAATATCTCCCTCTCTTCTCCTTTCGTAGCCCCTCTTTGGCTATATAGGCACCATAACATATCAAAAGTTTGTTTTTGGAAGGAGCTATTTGCTACCCCTAAAACATTGGACCACTTAATACGGTTTCTTACACACATTCTGATTGATATTCAACAACAGTCATAACGTAAGGTCAATGATTTTGCTGGGTCTGTTCCAAGTGTGACTTGGTTAAATAGCACCCTCTGATTGGTAAATCCATCTTTCCTTCACGGCCCCATTTCCCTCAGCAACTCATGTTCGCAGCACTATTTGTTATGATCGCTGAGGAAATGCTCTGGTGTTTTCTGCAGCAAATACACAAGTTGTGGAAGCAAGGCATGCGTTTAAGTTCCAGGCACTGGTTCGTGGGTGCTGCATCTAAATTTCCAGATACAGGTTCATGAGTCCCAACGTTGGACTGGAGATTGTAGAAGCAATACATAAAATGTTTGCATTTGCACTGGGAGCACCGAACAACAGCAGGGAAAACCCCAGGCACTTGGGAGGTATGGCATCAGCTCCTTAGTTACTAGGGAAGAGATGAAAACCCTTCAGATGTTGTGGATTCACAACTCCCAAGAACACCAGTCAGCATGACCAATGATCAGGGATGATGGGAGTTGCAGTCCAGAATTCTTGGCTCAAAACAAAACAAAGGTTTAGCAGTATATTAGCCCTACATACAAAGAACAGATACGAATCCCTGCGTTAATTAATAGCCACAACTTACAGATACTGCCCCTTTCCTCACACAAAATGCAGTTTATTCTCTGAGCACTGGCACATACACAAGGAAGGATCTCGCACCAAAAGTATACATTTTTTATATATCAAAAACTAAAAAAATAAAATCAGTATATATTTCAAGAATTGAGCAGCCTCTAATAAATGGGACTATTCCAACATAGGTGTGAAAGCTGCAATCACAATACAAAAATAAGTAGTTTTAATGTGTGTGTGTGTGTGTGGTGGGGGAATCCTTCAAAGCAGGCTTGACAAGGATAGCGAGGCAAGACTAGAAGTGACATGAGGATGAGGGCTTTGTCAGAAGTATTTATAATCCAGAAATCTGCTCTGCTACCAGACCCCAGCTCGCTGCTGCCGATTTTGTCCAGAGTGTTCGAAAAACATGAAATCCTACAAAGGAGAGGGGGGAGGGGACAGAGACCAAACAAAACAGACAGCAGTTAGGCAACTGCAAACCAATATTTAGACACTTTTCTACTTATTCCATTTTACAGAAGTTTTTGAAAATCAATGCCATTTTAATGGAGAAAGTCATTAGAAGAAATGGTTACTAATCAAGATAGACCTTTATTAGCTCCAAGATCAAAGAGATCTTAAATACTAGCTACTGGGGAATATAAGTGAGAGATAATGCTGTTGAACTCATGTGCTGCTTGTGGGCTGCACATAGGTGAGAACATAAACCTGGATAAGTTAGACCTTTGGTCTGATCCAATTGGGCTCTTTTTATGTTCATGTTCCTGCTTCCATGTTTGTAAAAATTGGCACTGTGTCATTAAGCTGCAATTTTGGTTGCTTCCAGACAACCTGTCTGTTTGGCATTCATCCTGATTTGTTCACAGGGAATTTTTTTTGGGGGGGGGGGAGCAGGTTTGTTGTGCAATAACTCCAAATCTACTTTAATTGCACAACCCAAATCTGCCAGTATGTGACTGAATCCCACTGAAAACAGTAACAACCTGGAAGTGACCAGAGTAGATTGAACAATCTGGTAGATTCCATCACCTTAAATATTTAATTTGATTTAGCATGGCTTTCCTTCCTCCATCTACCTCCTGGATGCATGCCACTCAGTGCTGCAGCAATGAAAGCAATGACTTGTGCCAAAGCTAAAATTGCCAATAATCATTCCAAGAAGTGCCAGCAAATCTCTGCAGCTCTTTAATTAACATAATGCAGTTGGGAAGTTTACATGACTGTCCTTATCAGCCAAAAGGAATCAGAAAGTCCTACAGGGCTCAAAGTGCCCTGTAAGGAGCATACATATGTATATAAAGTCCATTACATTAGACTCCAAAATTCCCAATGGCACAACATTTGAGACTATCAGACTCACTATGAGGAAGCAAGCCCCAATCATGACAGCTTTCATTTTAACATCGAGGTCTTGTGGGAACTGGATTCCAAAGTTGTCTGCATCTGTAAAGGCCTCCCTCACAAAGCCAGTCCACTGCTTGGAAATTCTTCCGACGTTGTTTTTCTCATCTCTTGACTTGACCTAGTTGTTGTTTTTAAAAAAGAGATCATTATAATTGGAAATTCAAAACATTTTAAATCTTCACATTTGCAAAGTATTTAAAAGGCATGAGGCTGATGTCAGCATTTTATATAACTTGTTGAAGGGAGACAGAGTGTGCAGCCTCACAGTGTTTTTGTTTTTTTGGTCTCCCAGCCAATGGTGGAGGCCAGACCCCACTTCTCTACAGCCTCAGGGTAAAAAATACAGAAAACAAGTTAACACTACAGGTTAACTTGCTTCTCCATGAACTGGCAACACCAGATTACAGATTACTAGATTTCTCCCAATGCTAAACAACAAGTAGACAGGATGGCTTGTGCCATGATGCAGGCCCCTGGCCAATGTGATAAAATTTCACAGGACATGGTCCTATTGTTAACTTGCCTCAAAGTTAATATCTTCACAGCAGCTGCATACTATGCAGGGCCCGACGACTCTCAGTATTTCTTCTTGGGCTTCATTTTGGATAGCAAATTTAGGTAGACAGGGATCCCAGAGCTGTTTAATATAACCAACTGGTGTGCCTGGTGGGGCATGAACTTCCAGCTAAAAAAAACAAGGAACAAACAGAGCTGAGTCAGAAGGAGGTGCTTCAGTTTTTTTAAGCCAAGTCGCAAAATCTATGAAAAAGACATGTTCAAGCAAAGCAACTGCACTGGCTACCAATTAATGTCTGGGCTCCGTTCAAAGAGCCGGTTTTAACGTACAAAGGCTTATGCTGCTCAGAAACCCCAGTACCTCAAGGAACCCCTCTCCCCATAAAAACCACCCCAAACCCTGCAACCTTCATTAGAGGCCCTTTTCTCTGTGTCATCCAAGGGTGACTATAGGAGCATGGCCTTTTTCAGTAGTGTCTCCTCCCTCCCACCCCCAAACCCTGTCATATATGGAATTCTTTCCCCAGGACAATATGTCTGGCTCCATAGTTTCCTGCTGCCAGGCAAAGACATTTTTTATTAACCCAGGTTTTTAGTGGTTAAGTTAGCCTCAAAGGTACATGACTTTTTAAATTTTCTGGGTTTTAAGTTATTTCATCTGTTCATTTTATATTTGTTGAATTACTTCCACACGTTGTTGTTTTTTTGTACAAAGCAACTAACAAATGCAACTAATAATAAGGGTGAGAACTTAAGAAAGCACTTCCTTCTCACTAACTACAAACTTTGAAGACATTAAAAGAAGATTGGACAAATTCATGGAGGAGAAGGGCTACCAGCGGCTACTAGTGGCAATGGCTGTTAGACGCCCTTTGCCTCTGAATTCCAGTTGCTGGGGATTTCAATGTTGCACTCAGGTCTTGGATTTGGGGCTTTCCATGGTCACCTGGCTGGCCACTGTGAGAGCAGGATGGGCTACTGACCTGAACCAGCAGGGATCTTCTTCTCACCTGAGGAAACTAGAGCTGGACAGGAAGCCAGTGTAAGAATTTAAGGAGGGGCATCTCACACGGTCAGAGAAATGAGAAAGCACCCCAAGTAAATATCCACATCTTGGTGGTTTTAAAATGAGACAAGCCAAAGGACTCAAGGAGCAAGAAGCCATTTACCTCTTGCAAACAGCAAGGACAGCAACAACTGGAGCACCTGAGAGGTCGCCTGAGCTCAATGACTTCCTGACCCACGTTGTCAAGGATTTTCATTGTAAATGGCCGGGATGGTCCACAGCAGTTCAGCGTACAGCAGTCATTTTCCTCGGCTGCAAAGTACACCCTTTGCCCCATTGCATTTTTTATTTCATATTTGTTGGCCGTTTCAAAGCCTGTGAGTACTGAAAGAGAAGGAAGAGAAGTCCAGTTCTTTTGATCCGAATGCAATCCCCACTGAGCTACGGCCCCCTTCCCAATTCCAGCCCCATGTTGTGGGGCAGGAAAAACCTGAAGAACTTCATAATGTCACAACATTAGGCAAGTTCTACCAGGATAACAAAGATACCAGTTCTACTGGATGCAAAGCAGCCCTGTGTGATGACAGCTGCATGTCACCACTTTGGCCCTCAAGGAGATCCTGTGAATTTCCCACCCCTGAAGACACAAAAGCTCAGTTTACAAGACTTATTCAGATTCAGTGAATGCGGTACTGGGAAGAGGGAGCAGAGGTGCATCCACTGGCCCTGGCTAAACAGTATGGTCAGCCAGACCTGTGTAAACAGCTTCTCTAAGTGCAGCAGGATGCCACCCAGAGCCACAGAGGTTTCCTGGGCACTCCCCACTGCTCAATCTCCTATGTGGTAACTTCCTCATTCTTGTAATGCCTGAGGAGATCTTAAAACAATGAAATTTTTGTCCATTTGAACAAATCAAGTGTGAAACGTGTATTGGTGTGGACTTAAGTCTTTAACAGAAAGGGACTGACATTAAAGCAATAATTATTCCCACCCTACCCCCCCAAAACCACACTGTGGCTATTTCTGTGTAGCATAAGCCAGGGATGGGGAACTTAGGGCTCTGCAGATGTTGCTGGACTGCAAGTCCCATAACTTACTGACGTTTCTGAGCACAATTCAAAGTGCCTTTAAAGCCCTAAACTGTCTCGGTCCTGTATACCTGAAGGAGCGTCTCCACCCCCATCATCCAGCCCAGACACTGAGTTCCAGCGCTGAGGGCCTTCTGGTGGTCCCCTCGCTGTGAGAAGTGAGGCTACAGGGAACAAGGCAGAGGGCCTTCTCGGTAGTGGCACCTGTCCTGTGGAACGCCCTCTCAGCAGATGTCAAGGCAATAAACAACTATTTTACTTTTAAAAGACAACTGAAGGCAGTCCTGTTTAGGGAAGTTTTTAATGTCTGACGCTGTATTGTTTTTAATATTCGGTTGGAAGCCGCCCAGAGTGGCTGGGGAAACCTAGCCAGATGGGTGGGGTATAAATAAATTATTATTATTACTGGTCATGCTGGGTCTGGTGGGAATTGGAATCCAACAACATCTTGCAGGAAAGGCACAGGTTAGCCACCCCTGCAGTAAACTGTTCCCTGTCAGAACTATACCTTGATACATATAACCACCAAAGCAATCAGGGATTCTTTAGCTGTTATTGTTGCATTAGATTAGATGACCCTTGGGATCCCTTTTAACTCTACAATTCTATGACTCCTAATTGGCTATAAATTGCATTCTCTTTTATATACATGTGTAATGGGAAAAGGGGGCTGCTCGTGCGTAAGCGTTTAAGCCCTCAAAGCTTTGCCATCAGTTCCTAAACTCTCCCAGTCCGCGGAGCCATGGGTGCATGGCTACCTCAATCGCTGGCAGAATCCGTCAGTGGGCGCTTCCGGAATTTACGCCAACATAAGAGTTCCTTGACGGAAACTCTCCTTCTGGATTCTCTGCGTGACAGTTTCCTGTGCGGAGTAGGCGTCCCCAGCGGAGGTCCTGAACCCTCCCCGCTGTTCTCACTGGAAGCATCTTGGAGCCATTCCTCCGACTGAGTTTCTGCAGGAACTCTCCCTCTCCCCCTACTGGTTCCTTCCTCAGCATCCGAAGGTCTCCTAGCCTCCTTGAGCCCTTCCACCACCTGACTCTCCGATGGCAGTTCCCTGACAACATGTATGTTTGGTTAATTACAAATTGAATTTCAGAAGTCACATGCTTTTAAAAACAGGTGTTTCTCCAGCAACACTGTAAAATAAAGTCCAACCATCCAATCCTCACCCTGTAGTAAACACACTGAACATCAACTTCAGTTGAGGCGTAATTATCTGAAATATCTTTCAATGCACGAACAATATTAAGTAGCATAAGATACGTACCTTCCAGGAGCTCAATCTGCTGATGAACTAATATCTGATCAATCTATGACAGGGATTAAAAAAAACCCAACATGTTAAAACTGGCAAATAATAATAAAATTACACAAGTAATTATCTTGCAACCTGTTTACATTATTCACAAAACCCAAGGGACTGCTCTTTTAGATATTCCTTGCATTTCGAAACACATAAATTTAGAAGCCTCTTTAATGAAGAAAAGCAAAAACCAATCAATATAATTTGCTTCCTGGTAAATGTGTCAAAATTTGTATCTGGAAAGTAACTATAGTTGCTTATAGATATAGAGCAAATATAATGTTGCTAAGAAATTTCACAAATCAGCAAACGGAATTCATAAGCCCCTTCATGTAGTCAGGTATGGTGAAAAGTCTCTAAATCAGGGCTGGTGGCCCTTTTATTTTGGGGAACTTAATTTCTGAACAACTGATTTTTGTGGGGTTTTGCTGTTGTTTGTTTGGAAAGGACTTCCTTCACCCATGGAGGGGCTTTTCTGTATCTGTGGGAGCTGCTTGAGCATGCTCCATGCATGTGCAATGGAGAAAAAAGAATATGGGCAAGGAGGGAGGGACAGAGGGAGAGATACACTTGGGAAGAGAAGAAGAGGGCACATGTGCAAGCGAGAGTGTGGGGAGTTTTGCACATGTGTGTGTGGTCTGTGTGAGAGAGAAATGTGGTGTGTACGTTGAGGGGGAGAGATGTACACATGGCTGCACACATGTGAAGTACACGTGCCTTTTGAGTCTCAAGTTTCATTTTTGCAAACTGCTGATTCTTCGGGTGACGAGCGATGGCAGTGGCAAATACCACTCCCAGTTAGGAAAAAATGCCCCTTTGTACCTCTTTGAATATATATTTCAACATTTAGGAGCAATTTCAATGGTTATTAAATGGATCCCGAATGCTTTCGCATCTCCCTATATGCAATTGGATCTATGGGGGAGAAAAAACCGTGTAGCGTCACTGAAGCGTCGTCTGCTTTCCTGAAGAAGCTGAACATAAAGAGAAGTACCTGGCTTAAATATTCCAATCCAGGAGGGCAATTGGGAATTGAAGGTGGTGCTGGCATCCACATAGCACCAGGAGGTCCATTGGGCTGGCCTGGAACTGGGGGAGCGCCATAAGCTTGCTGAACAGGCTGGAATCCGTAGGGTGGCTGTCCAGGAGCACCTTGAAAGGGGAATGCAAAACAACAAATTTTACCTTTTGTATTATAAAAAACTTTTTAAAAAACTAACAGATTTGGTGCAATAATTTACATATAATTTCAACTATGGCATTTTTTCAACGAAAACGTAGTTAAAGAAAACAAGTTAAAGAAAATACTCTCCCTCTGCAGCACTACACAGAAATTAGAAAACGTGTGCATGCGATTGCACCATTGGCAATGCAAGTTTTTTCCCCTGGCAAGAGCCACGTGTTGGGGCATACTGGACTCTCACACTTCTGTGAGTAGGTGTCTACTCAGAAGCAAGACTCAGAAGCAGTCTGGGATCAGGTAGTCCTGCAATGCTCTGGCCCCGCCATTTGTTGCTGAAGGCACATTTGTGGTATCTTATATTTTTACAACAGCTCTTTTGCGCAGAACCGCATTTACACAAGCCAGCTGTGCTTTAAAAGGTAAAGGTAAAGGTACCCCTGCCCGTGCGGGCCAGTCTTGCCAGACTCTAGGGTTGTGCGCTCATCTCACTCTAGAGGCCGGGAGCCAGCGCTGTCCACAGACACTTCCGGGTCACGTGGCCAGCGTGACAAGCTGCATCTGGCGAGCCAGCGCAGCACACGGAACGCCGTTTACCTTCCCGCTGGTAAGCGGTCCCTATTTATCTACTTGCACCCGGGGGTGCTTTCAAACTGCTAGGTTGGCAGGCGCTGGGACCGAACGACGGGAGCGCACCCCGCCGCGGGGATTCGAACTGCCGACCATGCGATCGGCAAGTCCTAGGCGCTGAGGTTTTACCCACAGCGCCACCCGCGTCCCATCTGTGCTTTATTATTTAAAAATTTAAATACAATTGGCCCTTGCTGGTACTGGAGGTGGGACAGAAAACAAAAGAGAGGAAAGGAAGCAGCAGTCTTTCATGAAAGTTACTCCAAATCAGGGGTCAGCAAACTTTTTCAGCAGGGGGCCGGTCCACTGTCCCTCAGACCTTGTGGGGACTATATTTTTTTTTTTTGGGGGGGAGAACGTATTCCTATGCCCCACAAATAACACAGAGATGCATTTTAAATGAAAGGACACATTCTACTCATGTAAAAACACGCTGATTCCCAGACTGTCCACGGCCGGATTGAGAAGGCGAATGGGCCAAATCTGGCCCCCAGGCCTTAGTTTGCCTGCCCATGCTCCAAATCCTTGCTGGGCTTGGAGTGATACAGCTTTTTAAGAAACAACCAAGCCCTGCACTTTTCTGCAAATCTGGTCTATAAAAAGAAACTTGTATTTCATACACACACAGAGGGAGGGAGGGAGGGAGGGAGGGAGGGAGGGAGGGAGGGAGGGTAAACAGATGCCTTCTTGCATGCCCCAAATGGATCACAGGTTTCAGGAACATATGCTGGGCAGGAAGGTGTTAATGGAAGGGAGGGGACAGCAACACAGACTGCAAATACCTCCCATACATCCCTACTAGTGTGGATGGGAAACACCAAGGCATATTTATTATTACAATATTAATGTACCACTATTACATCAACATGGTTTACAACATTTAAAAGATAAGCCCCATAAAATAAAAGTGCAAAACAGGGTGGATAAAAATAAATGATTTTTTTTTTAAAAAAATCGATTTCTTTTATTTAAATCAGATTTTTTTTATTTAAATCAGATTGTTTTGATTTAAATTGCATTTTTTAAAAACACACACACACACATCCTTTTGGAGGAAAAATCTTTCTAAAGATAGTTTTCTATTTAGGTTACATTACAGTCCAAAGGCTATTCATCAGGAAATAAGGATTTGTTTTAAGTTTTTCATGAGATTTAACCACATCAGTTAGCAAACATGGATATATATGCTATAATGTTATTGCTTTAGTTAAATAAATTGTTTAAATTGTTATTAAGGAAATGACTATTTTTCTTCTTCCAATAAAGTACAGCAGAAAAGTTGCCCAAATATAAACTTATTAACCTCACAATAATTTAATAATTATCTGTCTATGTATTTCTAATAGTATAACCAAATCAGTAATTTTTGATATAACTGTAAAAACTGCTTTGAAAATTTATCATTCCAAAAATGAAATCTTCATCTGGTTGTAAATATTATGATTATACCAGCAAAAATGGGTCTTTCTGTAAAAAAAAAATAAAGATTTAAATCAAGTCTTACTGACTAGAGATTTAAATCGATTTGATTTAAATCAAATCTACCCTGGCACATAACCTTTCTTAAAGTTTATAATGAAAATCAATCTAAAAGCAAAAAGTGCCTCGACTATGGACTTTGTGCAAGCAAAACATGCAATTGATGGCTGAACTATGGCCCTTACAACCCTGCCTGATCAGCAGTCTTTGCCCCATCCCACGCCCAACACACCACACACCACCAGCATCATCCTTCAGTTTGCAAAAGGTGACCTTTCTGCAACTGCAATCAGGGAAGCAATTGTGTACTGCCTTCCCAGCATGGCTTCTCAAGTTCAAATGATCTAACGGATGCGTAAGCTGGATGCACGCATGTTCCAAGGGATAAACACATCCCTTTCATTGTTTTAATTTAAAGGCCTGCATCAGAAGGGACCATCATTCACATTAACGTCATCTTGCATTACGCACTGTGCCAGCGGAATTAATGGGATTCGGAAGAGCTATGTTAGAGGCAAAAGAGTACCTCTCCCACTGCTATTATTGCTGTTCTTACTTAAATAGCACTGCTGCACAGAGCCTGAACTTTGCAACTTAGCCATGTGAACCCACCTGAAATATTCTGATGGAGGGTAGTATGTAAATCAAATCACACAAACAAACAAATAAGAAATATGTTCAGACAGCATTGAATGGATTAAAGCAGCTTTAGATTTATTAAATTAGGTTAGCAAACATAAAGTCCATGTAGTTGAGGGGAAGAAGAAGAAGAAGAAGAAGAAGAAGAAGAAGAAGAAGAAGAAGAAGAAGAAGAGGAAATTAGTCTGAAGATAAATTAAAAAATAGCCAGCCATGGTGTATGGACAGACTGAAAGACTTCAGGTGATAACATTACAACTCTATATGCCCAAGAACTGATGTTCTTAGATGCTTCTGATTTTCCACTCTCTCTGTACAGTATTGGCAGAATATCTGAGAAGCCATGAGGTTCTACCATTCATTTGCATTCTCCTTTGTGGGCATTTTTGTAAGCAAGAAATGGACAAAGGCTACAGCACTGAAAGAGATGTCCTTTAATTCAATCATAGTTTCAAAATTAAAAACAAAAGTCTCTTCTCTGACAATATAGAACATCTAGAACAATCAGCAACACCCCACCCCACTTGCTTTGATAAGACTGATGTTAAAGAACTACAGAACCATACAGATTGTGTCCTATATTAATAAGTGCAATTTGTATTTTCAGCTTCAACCACCAAAATGTCTTGTGGTTACCCCAGAGAGGTAAATTCAGTGGGAATAGTTATCAAGTGTGTCTACAGATTTTAGGATTAGCTTGAACACAAGGAAGCTAATGATCTACTACTAGAGCCTGCACAGAGCATTTGCAGGGCACATGCAAACTGGAAAAATAGATGAACAATCTCTTTCCTTTTTTAAAAAAAGCACCTGCTGTTGCTTTGTATGCATGGCAAACACAAACCAACATACCCCTCACCAGTTTCCATTCAAAAGCGTAATGAGCCCATAATTTAGATTCATTTCAATACAGGAACATTTTGCTTCTGAGAGGAGGCTTCTTACAAATACAGGACTTTGGGCAGGATATATTTTCTGCTGGTGGAGAAATGCTTTTTGTTTCATTTTATGCATATGTAGTAACACTGTATGGAGAGCCAGAACAGGTCCACCAAAAGAAATCCTGAACTGAGACCAAAACATGAAGCTGAACAGAATATGGATCTTTCTTCAAATGGTCTACATCTCTATGGTCAAGCTTTGCTTCTCCGTTACATCTGCAGATGAGGCAGTAGATCTGCTGGATCGTTGTTCTGCCTCAGTAATGACTTGCCGAGAGGTAAAGGTAAAAAGGTAAAGGTCCCCTGGATGGTTAAGTCCAGTCAAAGGCGACTATGGGGTTGTGGCGCTCATCTTGCTTTCAGGCTGAGGGAGCCGGTGTTTGTCCACAGACAGCTTTCCACATCATGTTAGCATGACTAAACTGCTTCTGGAGCAACGGGACAAAAGCCAGAATGCATGGAAATGCTGTTTACCTTCCCGCCGCAGTGGTACCTATTTATCTACTTGCACTTCGATGTGCTTTCGAACTGCTAGGTTGGCAGGAGCTAGGACAGAGCAACGGGAGCTCACACTGTCACGGGGATTCGAACTGCCAACCTTCTGATCTGCGAGGCTCATGAGGCACTGTTCCCTTAACCAAATGGATGGAAGGTAGCCTGCTCTTGATAGGGTTATACTCCCTCTGAAAGAGCAGGTCCATAGCTTGCAGGTACTTCTGGGTCCATAGCTGTCGCCTGACACTCAGGTGACCTTGATGTTGCAGAGTGCTTCCCATCAGCTTTGGCCCTTATCTGGACAGGGATAGCCTAACACCTGCTGTCTATATTGTGGTCACCTCTAGGTTCGATTTCTGCAATACATTATACAAGGGGCTGCCTCTGAAGATGGTTCAGAAACTTCAGCTGGTGCAGCATTCAATAGCCAATTGCTCTCTGGGGCAAGACGGTTTGAGCGCATAACACTAACCCTGGCCTGACTGCCAAACAGTTTCTGGGACCAATTCAAGGTGCTAGGTTTGACCTATAAAGCCAGCTCAGGACTGCTGTATTTCAAAGATCGCCTCTTCCCTTATCTTCTTCTTCTTTGGCGATCACTTGTAGCCGAGTAAGATTGTCTTCCATAAACACGGTTTTAAAAATGAGTCCGTAAGTGAATGTGGAGGCCAATTCTGGATCCACACGTCCTTCCACAGTGGGGACACTGGTTTCCGGGTGGGAGTTGATCACGGTGTGGATTTGCCAAGCGTGCCTTCCTCTTAGCATGTTTCTCCCTTGCGTCCGGACCTGGACCCTATGATCAACATCTGAGGTGCCCCCCTCCACAAGAGGTCTGGAGGGTAGAAACACATGAATGGGCCTTTTGTGTGGTGCCTTTCCATTTGTGGAGTGCTCGCCTGGGAGGCTTGCCTCACACCTTTGTGATATATCTTTAGGAGCACAGCAAAAACATTCCTCTTCTCCCAGGCCTTTGGCTTATGAAACAAATCTATGGCCTTTTAAACTGGAGGGTATTGTTTTGCCTGTTATGTCATGTACTTTTGATTGTGAACTGCCCTGTGGTCCTCATATGAAGGGTGGTATAGAAATTTATTCATTAGAATAAATATATAGATGCTTTTTTAATGTACAGAATTTACATACAGCGCATCAGTGCAAGTGATGTCGGGAAGTGTCGCAACAATGTAAAATACAAGTTTACGGGCATAATAACGGCTTACCTGGAAAACCAGGGGGATATTGGCCAGGCCCTGGGGCATACTGACCAGGCCCAGGGGGGTACTGAGGGTATCCATAAGGTGGCTGTGCTCCAGGGTACCCAGGAGCAGAACCAGGGTACCCAGGAGCTGGTGGGA
This sequence comes from Podarcis erhardii, assembly GCF_964252035.2. NCBI lineage: Eukaryota > Metazoa > Chordata > Lepidosauria > Squamata > Lacertidae > Podarcis > Podarcis erhardii. Next base: position 75,265,981 of record NC_138509.1, read on the forward strand.
CAGGTGCAGATTTATCTGTTGGAAGAATGGAAAGACATTTCAAAGCCTGACTTCTTGAACACTCGCAAATATATATATCATTTAAATTTATGCAGAGAACAGAAAACATAAAGGCAAAACATGACATTATACTGCTTGAGTTTCACTCCTTATTTAGGGATCAATCCTGTTTGCAAGATCTTCCAGGATTTAGTGGGGTTAGGATTCAGAGGAACTCTGGCTGAGATGGGAGGTTCCTGCCAGGCTAAGATGGCTTAACTGCTTTATCTGCAGTTCAGCCAGATATGCCAATGTATCTCCCCATCCTGGATCTTACACCCATGCAAGCCCTGAAAAAAGGGTGTTCTGGGAGTGTGGTGGAGAGCAAGACCAGAGCAGGAGTGGGGGAGAGATTTAGGCCAGATCCCAAGTCCATTCAGCTTGACCACATGACCTGGAAACCTGGCAAAAGCTTTTTCAAAGGCTTGTTTCCCCCTTGCCAGGCTTAGACCAACTCAACCAGCAGTTGCCCTGCTCCTGAATGAAGTTTGGATCTGGTGAACTTTATGCCAGCTTAATTTATGCCAGGCTTGCTATATTCCAGTTTCTAGTGTATGGGATTTGTCCCTTAATTCAGCTTTAGGTAAAGGTAAAGGGACCTCTGACCATTAGGTCAAGTCGTGACAGACTCTGGGGTTGCGGCGCTCATCTCACTTCATTGGCTGAGGGAGCTGGCGTACAGCCAGCATGACTAAGCTGCTTGTGGTGAACCAGAGCAGCGCACGGAAACACCGTTTACCTTCCCGCCGGAGCGGTACCTATTTATCTACTTGCACTTTGACGTGCTTTTGAACTGCTAGGTTGGCAGGAGCAGGGACTGAGCAACGGGAGCTCACCCCGTCGCGGGGATTCAAACCGCCGACCTTCTGATCGGTAAGTCCTAGGCTCTCTGGTTTAACCCACAGCGCCACCCAGGTCCCGCTAATTCAGCTTTACTTTTAGGTAAATTCTATTTAAAAGACAAAACAAAACGGGCAACCACCAGATCATTTTACACAAGGGTGGTACATGGATTGCAATAGCAGCCAACATATCGGGGTGCAGCCACCCTCCTGATGTTGCTGCATTGTGCTGGGTGGTAAAAATGGCATCAATGCATCAAGCCAATGTACCAGCTAGGTAAGTGGCAATATTCCTACACCAACATTTCCATAAACCCAATGAATACAACCTTACTCTCTTGGTAAGAATTCTCAAGTGGATAGTTTACCAGATTCCCTATTCTGAGATTTATCTCTTGAAAAGTATAGCACTTGCAGAATGCGACCAGAATATCTACTTGTATAAAATATGTGCAAACAGATTGGGCTAGGGAAGGCCCCTGTCTGAAATCATGGAGATCAGTCTGCAGTCAATGCTTTAGGTAGACCAATGGTCTAAATTGGTATAAGGCAGCTTCCTAGGTCTGAATCATATAAACTGTATAATTTCCAAAAGTAACACCCTTTGGAGTTCTATTTCCACTTACTAGGGATGCTGCTTTTTTCTCCTGCCAGAGGTTATGTGCTTTTGGCACAGGGGCGGGGAACCTGTAACTCCCATAATCCCTGAGCATTGGCCTCCAGAGTCTAAAAGCAGCTGGAGAGTCACAGGTTCCACACCCTTCAACAACTGAAATGCATGGAGAAGAAAACTAAATAGGCAAAACTTCTACCACCACAGCGATGCAGTGAGGGGAACAGTCCACCTTTTGAATTTCTGCCTGTCTTTCAGTTTCTACAGCCATGGAACTCTGGCAGGAAATATCTTTAAAAGCTTGGAATCCTGCATACACCTTATTGTTCAACAAGAACTAACATAATTTCAACACAATCCTAAAATGTATTTGGAATTTACATTTTCTTTTGTGGGTCTATAGGGCTATCCTGAATGTTTGTTTAATGGGCTGCTACTCTCGTTCCCCACTTTCCACGTATATTTTATGTTGCAAGATTCACTTTGTACATGATTTGGGGAAGGCAACCCAGTTTAGGAAAAATACTAAAGCAAAACAACAATATCTGAATAAAGCAAATATTTGAGCAATAAAGCAAAAAGAAAATAAATGAATATTCAATTGATTTTTGTGGCATTTTTCTAGAACATTTGATGAAAACCTTGGTAATGTTCATTCCAAATTATTTAAACTCCCAATGGAATAGTTAACCCATGTTTGAAGAGCTGAACAGACAATGTCTGAGTGGACTTCGTTTTCTGCTTCCTGCAGCCACCAGGACACACCCACAATCTGCAACCCTTTGCAGCAAATGTTGAGGGCTTGTGGAGATGAAAGTGAAGTCTAGTTGTACTTCTACCTCACAAGAACATACCAGCCACAAAATTCCTGCTTCTGCAGGTACCCTATTTTACTACCTCTGGTGTCCAACAAGAGCAGCCAAAATAGGTACACAGTAGGCAAATAGGCAAACAACGCTTTATTGATGGTCCGTCTCAAAAATGAACATTCGCAGAATTAAAGCAGAAAGATATTACTCACCCTGGGGTTCCATGAATCTTTGTATACTTGTTTCTGAGAAAACAAAATAGGATGGTTGCTGTTGTTTTCAAATAAAAAGCAACATTGCCATATCCTCCTCTCTCCCTCCTAATTTTGTATTATTCACTTTGGCATTACCAAAGTTATAAATCCCAGCTCCTCCCCATTCATGATTGGAGCCTGGCTCCTTAGCAAATATATTATTATAAATGTACTGAGTTTGCCTCAATGTGTCCACTTGTAAGAACAGTCACAGTAACCACTTCGTTTTTTGCCTGAACTAAAAGGCTCAAAATGATTTCACCAGTCCTGTAGGAAGATGGTCTAACCTCACTGATTAAGAATATCAGAATAGGCCTGCTGGATCAGACCAGTGGCCCATCTAGTCCAGTATCCTGTTCTCACAGTGGCCCATAAGATGTCTGAGGAAGCTCAAATGCAGGGCCTGAGAGCAATCTGGTTGCTCTTTTCTGCATTACAAAATGCTTTTTGAGCAGCAAAGACAGGACTACCTATCATGTTCAAAATGTAGCTGTGCCATAGATTTATATGAAGGCAATACCATATTTATTACATTCAAAAAGCATTACACTTTTTGAAAACAAATTGGTTCTTTCCTAACAATTCCTAGCATGGAATTTGCCTTTTACATCATTACCGCACATCAAGTCGACATGTCCCTTCAGCTATTTATCATGGCCTCTTTTCTGGCTACTCACAACCTAGCAAAAATAGGCTTCCCCTTAGGACTTTTGTCTTGGAGGTGGGGAGGATGGAGGCACCAGGGATTGCCCCCCTCCCCAGAAATGGAGGAGGAAAGAAAAGTGGTACTTCTTCCTCTACACATTCTTTGAACATATGAAGGGGCTCCTGTCAAAAACCTTTCTGGAAACAGTTAAATAATGGGTTGGATCCAAAGTTTCTGTGGGTAGAGCTCTACTCTTTGGGAACTGCTACCAGAGAACAGGGAAGATATTCCAGTCCTTTTTTTGAATGGCAGGAGTTCTTCTGCAAATGGAAGGGCAAGTTGGGATCCAATCAAATATTTACTAAGCCTTTGGACCGCAATACCACTCCTCTCCTCATAGGAACTGACCCAGACCCTAAAATCATAATCTGAGGCCCTTCTTCAGGTACCTACCCCACAAGAGATTTAGGGGGTGTCAACACAAAAACAGACCTTTTCTGTGGAGGCTTTCAGTTTGAGGAGTACTCTCCCCAAGTAGGCTCGCCCGGTGTCATCATTACACACACACACACACACACATATATATAAGTGCCAGGCGAAAATGTTTCTCTTCAACCAGGTGTTTGGCTGATTAACATTCTATGGCCTTTTAAATGTTTCTGTTGGATGAGATTTATTGAGTTGTTTCGCTTTTGCTTTATTATGTATTTTGTGTTTTTATGTTGTGAACTGCCCTGTGATTTTTAGATGAAGGGCTGCATAAAAGGTAAATGTACCCCTGCCCGTACGGGCCAGTCTTGACAGACTCTAGGGTTGTGCGCCCATCTCACTCAAGAGGCCAGGGGCCAGCGCTGTCCGGAGACACTTCCGGGTCACGTGGCCAGCGTGACAAAGCTGCATCTGGCGAGCCAGCGCAGCACACGTAAACGCCGTTTACCTTCCCGCCAGTAAGCGGTCCCTATTTATCTACTTGTACCCGGAGGTGCTTTCAAACTGCTAGGTTGGCAGGCGCTGGGACCGAGCAACGGGAGCGCACCCCGCCGTGGGGATTCGAACTGCCGACCTTTCGATCGGCAAGCCCTAGGCACTGAGGCTTTTACCCACAGCGCCACCCGCATACAAACTGATTAAAAAAAATAAAATAAAGCAAAAAACCAAGCACATGAATAAGATTGATTACACTCTCAATACCTCCAAAAGGTTGGCAAGGAAGGACTTCCCTTTGCAGAAATCACATGGATACTTCCTTGTTCTTAGTAAGTCTGTCTTTAACAATGCTTTACACCAATCTATCCAGAACAGATACTGGGCTATCTGGGTTCTAATACAGTATTGTACAAGCCCCTTTAAAAAAAAAACTGTATCATGTTGGCTTTTTCAAGTCTCCATTAATGAAGCTGATTTTAGCGATAAGTTATATATTTTGCATTTGATATTTGAGGTATTTAAAGACCTACAGATGTAGGGACCTTAGTAGCTTATTAAACTTAAATATGTTGATCAGCCCTAGAACTTCATATACTGTCCACTATTTGACTTCAACCTTTAAAAAAACAAACAAACACAAATCCACTTTAACCCTCCAAGAAATCACCACAGGAATCTTTACAATTTCTTTATTTTAAAGCAGAGGCACTTTAAAATAAGCTCAGCCACTTCATCATTCTGGACCCCACCAGTTTCAATATCCCAACTCCTCCAGGTCTTTCCAGTACATGGCATAAAAAATGTTGAAGGTGCAAATGCCTGAAATCAAATGAAAACAAAATACTTCTGTACAAGAAAGAACAGATTCAGATGTCAAAGCGGAAAGATGAAAATCAGTGACAACAAAAATGCTCCTCCCTCTGGAGGAGAGAAACAGAGAGAACTTGGACCCTAGGAAGTGATATACAATATTAGTTCTATTGAATATTTACACTGATTCTTTTACCGTGCAACTCAATGAGTGCCTACACAGAAGCGAGTCCCATCTTGTTCAATGGGTTTTACTCATTGTATCAGATGATATAGGTTTACAACCAAACACAAATCTACCAGGTCATTTTTCTCTTAATCAAAAGCTGCAGTGCAACAGCTGCCCACAAGCACACAAAAACTTTTATTTACTTTGGGAGGCCCTTTTGTAGTCCAGAGATTACCATTAATCTTCCTGCTTTTGTGTTTGTTCAAGGCCAAGTTCTATATTGGCAAACTTTCCATCAAGATCTACTGTGGTTTCATGAAAACCGACTTTCAAGTGAATTTCATGGTATGGAAGGTTTTCCTCTTAGCCCACAAAGAAATTTCCTGTTTTAAAGCCTGCCTGGAACTCCCAAATCCACAATTGGGTCATACCTTTAATGTCACAAAATAGTTCTGGAGAACACAAATTTTGTTACATTTTGATTGGCCCTAATAAATACTTAGGGATACGGGTAGCGCTGTGGGTTAAACCACAGAGCCTCAGACTTGCCGATCGGAAGGTCGTGGTTCGATTCCCCGTGACGGGGTGAGCTCCCACTGCTCAGTCCCTGCTCCTGCCAACCTAGCAGTTCGAAAGCATGTCAAAGTGCAAGTAGATAAATAGGTACCACTCCTGCGGGAAGGTAAAAGGCATTTCCATGCACTGCTCTGGCTCACCAGAAGCGGCTTAGTCATGCTGGCCACATGACCCGGAAGGTCAATAAAGCGAGATGAGCATTGCAACCCCAGAGTCGGCCACGACTGGACCTAATGCTCAGGGGTCCCTTTACCTTTTAATAAATGTTTGGACCAACTTTGAAGTGTTTTCTTATGGACAAACATGACTACCTTTGCTTTTTATGTATGAGATTATGTTCAGCAGCAATTCTGAAAGAAGTAGAATTGCAGTTTTCGTGCTCCTTACTTAACATGTAGTTTCACCAAATGGTCTGCCATGAAATTATCGTTTTTAGTATATTCAAGTACAGTTTATTCAGACAATAATTACAAACTGAATTTACTTTATACAATGTTTAAATCTTTTGTTACAAATGGAGATACATGCTTCTGAACTGGGAGGAAGGATAGATGTCATTTGGCAGGTGTATGAACGAGGTACCCAGAGAGCCTTTGCAATACAGGGATAAACTGCACCCCCTCCCAGAAAAAGCCCACACAACACAAAAATGGTGGCTGGTACCATTAGGACTGTAGGGCAGAAGGCAAGGAGACAAGCAATCAACGGAGGCAGGGTCAGTGACAGGCAAACCTTACTGGTTGCAAGTAAGATGGTAGACAGGTGAAGGCTTGCTTGAAGGCAGACTGACGTGGGTGGGGCAGTACCCCCATTTGCCCTAATGGACCAGCTTTCACTGCCCAACACACCTGCCAGCTTTTCCTCCCCCATAGCCAGAACGGCAGACAGGCATGCTTGTATGCTGTGGCTGGAAGAGCCTGGCCGGGGGAGGAGGTATTTGAGAATGCTGAGGACTAACAAGTTTCAGCAAAGTATCCCGCAATGAGGTGTCACCTACTCACAGAAACAGGCTGAAAAGAAAAAGCCACAAATTTGTAGACCCCCCCCCAAACCACAACAGCTTCCTCATTCAACAGAATGCCAAAACAAATCCTAACGGGATCCACCTTAAAAAAAATAAGCTCCATGGATTCCAGTGGGAAAGGGTTAAGAATGTGCTTGGCATTTCTACTGGTTTCCCTAGGACTTGAAATGTGCTTGCATTTTCTTGGGTCCTGCCCAGACACTGTGGGAAGCAGCTGGCAGGATTGCAGTTACCCAATGTCCATCGGGAGATCTAAATGATGCAATATTAATTAGTACTGAATCGACTTGTAAACCCAGGACTCGATCAGTTCTTGTTTGTTACCACATTCTTCATTTCTTTGTTACTATGATGAACTCATTTTTTTAAAAATTTGTTGGCTGCCTTGTGCGCTCTGATTTTTAGCACAATCCCAAGTAAGTTTATTATAATGATCTTTTAAAACATTGGAAAACACACAAGTAAGTCTGCTATCCTGAGCCTGCTCTTACTGAGTAAGTACCACTGAAGTTAATGGGACTTTGCAATCTGATATCCAAAAGAGTTTGTTTTTTTTTTCCTGGCAGGGCTGGGCAGAGGCACCAAAGGGGTGTTGGGATGCAGTGTTTGTTTTGAGCTTTCTTGAAAAAAGAAGTTCCCACTTGCACATGGATGCCTAAAACTGATTTCCAACTTTTCTCCAGGCTACAAAACACTGGGCAATTATTGATCATGCAATCTAAGATTATATATCAGTGAGGGGGGGGGGGATCTGCCTAATTTGTTCTGTTTTGCTCTAGAAAACCAAAGCAGAACAAAAGTGTGACTAACATGATCTAGATTACACGAAGTTTAGAAATTGCGTCACCTTTTTCTTTGTACAATGTAGGAAATACTTTCTGCTAGTTTTCCTTCCTTTTACTTAAATGACAGAAAGCATTTCCTACATTGTACAATGAACCAAGGAACACTGATGCAAGATAAAGGTCAAAAGGTGAAAGGGAGTATTTTTCCAGTTCTTTTTTGAACTCTTCAGCCTTCCCCACGCTTTGCTGGCATCAATTCCTGGCATCAATTATGTCAGTGCTACTAAGGCAACTCTTATCTAGACTGCATTTAGGGAGGGAGGGAGATTTCAAGCACAGCAACAAGGCTGACCACATCAGCCTGATTCTATGAACACAAGCTATCATGATGCTGATTTTGCTGTAGGGCTGTTGCAGCTACAAAATCTGCAATATTCACCAACTAGAAAAACCCTACAACTGTGGTAATAGTAATAGTAATTTATTATTTGTACCCCGCCCATCTGGCTGGGTTTCCCCAGCCACTCTTGGAGGCTTCCAACAAAGATTAAAAATACATTAAAATGTCACATATTAAAAACTTCCCTGAACAGGGCTGCCTTCAGAGGTCTTCTAAATGTCAGGTAGTTGTTTATCTCTTTGACATCTGCTGGGAGGGTGTACCACAGGGCGGGCGCCACTACCGAGAAGGCCCTCTGCCTGGTTCCCTGTAGCTTAGCTTCTCGCAGTGAGGGAACCACCAGAAGGCCCTCGGCGCTGGACCTCAGTGTCTGGGCAGAAATCAGCAAGTAGTTGACTTAGATCCTAAGGTTAGTTAACTTTGCAAGTCCATAGCAGACAAGTTTCCTACTTTCCCAACTTCCCTGTGCCCTCGTGAAGCGCTCAAAGGATAGGAGACCCCTCCTGCACAAGACAGGGCTAATAAGCAGAGAATGTGCACTGATGAAGTGGTATAGAAAAATTATGAATACTGTCCAATTTGGAAGGCATCTCACAACCTCTTATGACTTGTCAAGATTTTCCACCCCGACTTCTTCATGTTCAGCGCAATGTCTGAAAGATATTTGTTCCTATCTGCATACAGGTGTCAAAGCTTCTCCAAAAAGCCCCCATGCAGGAGTGGGATTGGTGTACACCACATGTGTCGCCACCACCCACTATTGGGGTGAGCAGGTCAAGGGCAGAGCAGGATCGTACTCACTGCCCACCCCCTCCTGATCTTGCCAATTTTCAACAGAAGTTCTGAAAGCGGTTTCAATGCATTTGAAGGTGTAGAGCGGGGATGAGGACCCTGTAGGACTCCAGCTGTTGATAGACTGCAACTCCCATTAGCCCCAACCAGCATGACCAATGGTGAGGGATAACACAAAGGTGGTGGCTAGACTCCAGACTTAGGTTCAAATCCACACAGCCACGAAGCTCTCTGGGTTACCTTGGGCCAATCACTGCTTCTCAGCCTAGCCTACCTTGCAAGGTTGTTTTCTTTCTTTCTTTTAGCCAGAACTCGGTTCCGGCACCTCTCAGGTGGGCGCCATTGCCATTTTAAGAGAGCAAAGGAGGCGTTCATACTGAGTACAGACACCTCTTTTTCTAGAAAAATAGCACTGGTTGTTGTGATGATAAAATGGAGGGTGAACCATTTACATTTTGAACCATGAGATCTTTGGAAGAAAGGCGAAGGAATACATCAATACAGCTGCAGTTCAGACGGACACAGGTCACAGGTGGAGACTTGCAAAGGCAGCCCAAATGAAAGATGGCAGCGGGAAGGGGAGTGTTATGTAGAATCATAGCATTGTAGTGTTGGAAGGGATCCCGCGAGTCATCTAGTCCAACTCCTTGTCCAATTACAGATAGGTAGCCGTGTTGGTCTGCCATAGTCAAAACAAAATAAAAAAATTCCTTCCAGTAGCACCTTAAAGACCAACTAAGTTAGTTCTAGGTATAATAATAATAATAATAATAATAATTTATTATTTATACCCCGCCCATCTGGCTGGGCCTCCCCAGCCACTCTGGGCGGCTTCCAAAAGAATATTAAAATACTATGATACATCAAACATTAAAAGCATCCCTAAACAGCTTAGTTGGTCTTTAAGGTGCTACTGGAAGGAATTTTTTTATTTTGTCCTTGTCCAATATGAGGCTCGAACCCTCGACCCTGAAATTAAAATCCTCATAGCGGTGCTATCAGGGCAGAACGCCCCCCCCCCCGTCAAAAACAGCACTACCTAGCCTCACAGGAACAAACATCTTTACAGAGGGAAGGGAAGAAATACACATCCCTGTCGAACGAGAGGCCCATTTGAAGCAGGAAGAAACCAGGACGACAGAAAGAGGACCATTGAGACCAGAGCTCCAAAACGACCTCCGCCAAGAACACGGAGAGCAAGCCCGTCGGAAACGAAAGCGAAACCACAGTGGAAGCTACGCAGCTCTCGTCTCCCCGCAGTTTTCCCCTAGAACAATTCCCCTGGTTTAGCCGCAGCCGCACACCTGTGGGGCTGGCCGCCCACGAGTCAACAGCACCCGAGGATGGGTCTTTTCTTAAGCGGCCGTAATTCTCTCTGCCTCTCTCTCTTTATTCAGCCCGCGTCTCTAACGCAGGAAGCGCCTGACTTACCTGGATGAGCAGCCTGGCGTGCCGGACGCGTCCCTTCGCAGCTGATCGCCTCGCGCTGTTGCTTAACAAATCGCCTCCCAGCCGCTCTGGACTGGCAGGGCGGACCAGGGGGTGGGGATAAAAGCGAGAGCGGGGCTCCGGGAAGGGGCGGGGGTCGGCCGGGAGCGGCGACGTCAGCAGCGGCGAGAGCAAAGCGAGCAGCCTCTGGCGAGGAGGAAGTGGCACCGCAACCCCGGCCGACGCCCACAAGTGGGGGAAATGGTACCTGGGAGCGCCTCTGCTCCGAACACCTTCACTTGCCCGCCCGCCTCCGGGGGCTAAGCGGGGTTCACTTGTAAAGGAACTGAAAACTAGGTTGTGCCTTGCAGTGGCTATGGAGAGGGAGCCACGTGCCACGAGGTCTGGGGGCTTGGCTTTTTATTTTCCATGCCAAATACGCGCCTTCGGAATGGAGATTTTCCCCAGCCGCTAGGTTTGTAAATAAAGAGTGATTTGTATACGTAGTTTGCTCCTACCTTTTTGAGGGGGTGGGGTATTTTTATGTGATCTTCAGATGAAGAGCAGCAGTATGTAAGTGAAAAGTGAAGTGAATAGAACAAGAGAGGACCATAAGGAGAGAGAAACCAAAAACAAAACAGTTGGCTAGAGAGATGGCTGTTGTTTCTTTTCTAAAATAAAGTATTTTTCAACAGAAAAGCGTCTGCAAAATTATTTCCAGAAAAATACTTGTACAGTTGCAACACCAGTACAAAGACATAATGAAACACAGACGTCAACAAACAAATACTGTAGCATCCAACCTTAATATATACTCGGTAAAGGTAAAGGGACCCCTGACCATTAGGTCCAGTCGCAGACGACTCTGGGGTTGCAGCACTCATCTCGCTTTATTGGCCAAGGGAGCCGGCGTACAGCTTCCAGGTCATGTGGCCAGCATGACTAAGCCACTTCTGGCGAACCAGAGCAGCACACAGAAACGCCGTTTACCTTCCCACCAGAGTGGTACCTATTTATCTACTTGCACTTTTGATGTGCTTTTGAACTGCTAGGCTGGCAGGAGCAGGGACTGAGCAACGGGTGTTCACCCCGCTGCGGGAATTCGAACCGCCGACCTTCTGATCGGCAAGCCCTAGACTCTGTGGTTTAACCCACAGCACCACTCGCATCCCTACATACTCAGTACAGATGTTAATTTAAACAGGATTGGATCATCCATTACAATAAACTGTTTTCAAAAATGTATACTTTCCTGATATTGTTTGTATGATGTAGTATTATAGCTTTGTAATTGGGTGTGCCAATTGCCAAAATAAGTGCAGTTCAGATATTGAGTGCTTAAGCAGGGTGTACTGTGTATATGATGATGACATAACCACAGTATTTGTATAATGCATCTGTTCTATTGAGTTTTGTGTACCTTACTGCCAGCTTTTATTACTTTGGCCAATGTTTTCCTTTTTGTTCGCATATGAACACAGTGTTCATTTTCTGTAGGAAGCTGCCAGCATAATTTACACTTGGGTAACTTACAGTATGTGTGGGGCTACTTGCATCTGGCAGGGTGAAAACAAGCCTACAACAGGGGTTGTTTGTTTGCTTTATTTGTCACATTTATATTCCACCTTTTCCTCCAAGGAGCTCAACAAGGTACACATGGTTCTCCTCATTTGTTCCTAACGTATGGTATCCCAAGGACTGTAATAAGTGAGTTTCTTTACAGCTCAGGGAAGCTAACCTGAGGTTGCCATTTTTTAGTGGTACCCCCAAATTCTTTGTAATGTGTTTCATATATGTATGCAATGTAGGATTAAATATACTTCTTGGAAGAACACTTCGTTTTGTTACTTTGTTAAATCATTTTTCTCATGTTTAACTCTGTTTCTCTCTCCCCCCTCCCCCGTCATTTTTGTGTTATGGCATCCAATACAAGCAATAATCTGAAAAGGAAGATTGGGAAAGAATGTAGCAATCTAAGTGGTCAGCCAAGATACAGAAATGACGTAAAAAGTCTGTACTATTGTGGGCTCAATTTTTATCCAGAGTGCTCAATATGCGGCTGGTTACCTTCAGCTCTAACTGTTAAGTTCCATCAGTATACAGCTTATTTCCTTATACCTGTGTAATCTGATGAAACCTGAATATTCATTCATGCCCGTACAGGTGTGGGTTATAGGATACATTTATTAAATAGTTAGTTACAGATTCCTGGAAGGACTCTTCACACAGACCTACAGCAGGGTTTCTTCTCATTTATGGGAAGAAAGGAAGGCAGGGAATCTAAAGACAAGGTGTCCAGTTATGTACTGACAAAGACAGGCATAGGCAAATTCAGCCCTCCAGATGTTTTGAGACTACAATTCCCATCACCCCTGACCATTGGTCCTGTTAGCTAGGGATGATGTGAGTTGTCCCAAAACATCTGGAGGGCCAAGTTTACCTATGCCTGGACAAAGAGAAGAAATACATCACAAAAAAATAGGGCAAAGATGACACTGTTTTGCATAAAAATTACACGTGCTACTTTATATGTATATCTAATGTACTGTATATTGGATAGATAATATTGCCAGCAATCATATATTGACAAAAATGGCATGGGTGTCAGCACAAAGTGGCTGCCGTGGGTGGCAAAAGAAGAGGTGTCAGTACTCCATATCAGCAAGTACTGCAATAACCCCCTCTCTCCCCTCTCATTCTCTCTCTCTTTGTCCCCACAGCAAGGAAGGACCATAACCAAGTGACTTTGTGGGGCTGCTCAGAGAAATAGTCAACTAAAGGAGTTGTGCTAGCTCAGCAAATTTAAGTTGTGCAATTTGACTTTCCCACCTTCTCCTCTCCCCAATCTGCTCTAGAGGGTTGGGGGAACAGATGGAGCAGGTTTCAGGGACAGGTGGGGAGAGGAGACAACAGGAAAATAACACTGTGCAGCTAAAGCGTTGCACTAGCGTAACTTTAGTTGAAGGCTGCCCTCACTTTGCTGCCCCAATGCAAACTGCTGGTGGGCATCTTCAGGTCCTCCGAATTCCCTTCTTAGGCTGCTTCATCCTTAATGTGGAATAGGACCAAGGCAGTCCTTCAAACAGAGGACTCTCCTTTGTAAAATAGGACATACGGTCATCCTATCTCAAGGCTCAGCTACTCTCGAGAGGGACAATACACACCTCATTCACTGTTCCAGAACACAACATAACACCGAACACCATGTAAAGAAGGGCCTTAATGATATTGCCAAGCTTAGCAGTAAGAAGGATGATGAATGGAATGGAATGAAAATGAAAAGGCACAGATGTGCAGTATTTTGAACCTTCATTGAGCAAAGCATTCAGTGAATGGATACATGAATGCAGATGCCCGTTTTCAGACTTTTGGATTTTGGAGTTGCATCAGTGGGGCACAGGAATATCAGGGACAGGGCAGTCCTGTTTCTGCCTCTACACGTTTGCTCTTCATGGAGGGGAATATTGGAATGAGATTTTGTCTTTGTTCTGCTATCTGCTCAGGGAAGATGTGTACATCATTTGAATTCCTCAATGAGAGTATGTAAAAAGGTCAGAGGCTATCCAGGTTGTTTCTAGTAACTAATGTCTGGAAAATTTGGCTGATATGAGGTAACCTTGAAGTAAAATGTTTTCACCTGGCAGGTACTGCACACTGATGTTGTCAACTGACTAGAAATGCAAAAAAACCAGCCTGCCCTCCTTCCCCTCTGGCTTTAACAATGTGCTATGCAAAACAAATAAACCAAAACAGTAAGGAGAGGCTTTGCATGCATGGAAATAGGAAGCATCATTTTCTACAAAGAAAGTATTATAATTTGCTGTTTAAAAGCACAGGAAGAGGAGCATTAAAAACAACAAAAAAGAGTGATCTGCAATAGAGATCTACCTACCAGTACAGATTTGAGGCTATGCCCATGTTTACATAAGGGATGTGGGTGGCGCTGTGGTCTAAACCACTGAGCCTAGGGCTTGCTGATCGGAAGGTAGGCGGTTCGAATCCCCATGACAGGGTGAGCTTCCGTTGTTTGGTCCCAGCTCCTGCCAACCTAGCAGTTCGAAAGCAAGTGCAAGTAGATAAATAGGTAAACAGCGTTTCCATGTGCTGCTCTGGCTTCACCAGAAGCAGCTTAGTCATGCTGGACACATGACTCAGAAAAACTGTCTGCAGACAAATGTTAGCTCCTTCAGCCAGTAAAGCAAGATGAGCGCCGCAACCCCAGAGTCGTTCGCGACTGGACTTAACGGTCAGAGGTCCTTTACCTTTACCATGTTTACATAGCGAAAACCACACCACCTATGCATGAGAGAGGGAGATCAGCTGACTCGGGTACACAAAATCTGAAGGGGAAAAATAAATGCTAAGAGGTCCCATAAGTACAGGAAGTGCCCTACTTCAGGAATTTGGATGGCGGACGGAATAGATATGACGGACACAGCTGACTCACCCCTCCACACACCCATGCTATGTTCACACAAATATTGAATGCCTGAAGAGTACTGGAGAGGAGAAAGAATATTGACAGCTCAGTAGGAAAGAGGAATTGAACATATTTGTTGTAGCAGAGCAACAGCTAAATGCTTATAAAGGTGGAGAAATAGGCATCTCATTGCCTCCATAGGTCACTTCCTGGTTTCACAACACGAGTGTTCACACATAGCATTTAACAGTCTGTGCATCCATATACCTGTATATTCATACAGTTATTCACACGTAAAGTTCAACAAGTGTGCATCTGTGCACAATAGTTGTACAGATGAACATGTGCCACATTCTTTTTCACCAACACTTGTAGTTGTGTAGAGATAGCTTGTACTTGCATCCATGTTTGAAGAGCTACAGAGTATGTATCTTTCAGTATACTCAGAGATGGAAGAGACAGCTGCCCATATACATCACTGGAGACATTGAAGCATTTAATGTAGCTGTGGCTGAGCCCAAGTTTATCCCCCTTCCCATTCCCCAAAACTCAAAAGTAAAAACAAAACAAGACAAAAATAGGTGGATGAGGACAGAATGCTGTTGTGTGGTGCATGTGGTTGGTGGAGATGGTGAATGGAATGGAGCACTGGAATCCTGAACAAATAGTACTTTCATATTCAAATGGCTATCTCAGTTCTTCCGATTGGTTGTTGTCACTAGAGCCACTCACAGACAAGAGGGAGGTATCAACAGGGCTTGGGGGAGGGAAGGAAGTCCACCATTAAAAGCCCACGAGTACCCCCAAAAATAGCCTAATAAAGACTGTGTGTGTTCTTTGGTGCAAGAATACTATCTGCTGGGTGGTGGTGTGGGGTTGGACATGGAAAATTGCAAATTGGGAAGAGAGAATGAAACAATGTTGCTGGATTCCTGAACTTCACATGGTAACATTTTGCTGCACGTTCCACCTGTCTGTATTTCTGCTGTCAGCTGCCATTTCCCTCTCCCGCCTTCCCCATTTTTGTTCATGTTGGTTGCTGGATCAAACTCTTGGGCTGAAAAACACAAGGCTATTGCCAACTTCTGTTTGCATCAGTGTCCCTGTAAAACAGGACCACAACAACAATATTCTCAGAAAGTGAATCCTCCCCCTTTCTTTTCATCAAGTTTTCACCTGTTTGCATTGCACCTGCTGACACTCAGCTCTGTTTCACCTTGACGTCTGAACCAGGTGCGGCAGTGGAAGTGCTGAACAGGTGCCAGGAAGCTGGGTAAAGGTGAAGAAACTAACATTCAAACAGGAGTGCTATTGAAAGCTGTTTCAATAGAACAGCGACAGTAAACAACACCCTGCTCTAGACTGGGTTGTATTCTCCCTTAAAGAGTGGTTAGATTGGGGTCTTACATTAGATACTCAGGTCAGGGTGGTAACTGCTGCACAAGGTAATGGTGTACTCAATGGTGTAACGTTGGAAAATGTTGATCACTTCTCCTACCTAGGCAGTTAACTTTCCACAAGGGCCAACATTGATGCCAAAATCCAGCACTGCCTGAGCTCTGCGAGTGCGGCTTTCTCCCAATTGAAGTGGAAAGTGTTTGAGGACATTCGCAGGGAAACCAAAATGCTTGCTTACAAAGCTATTGTACTGACAACCTTACTATATGCTTGTGAAACATGGACCACTTATAAACGCCATCTCCAGCTTCTCGAAAGATTCCATCAATGGTGTTTCCGAAAATTTTTACACATCACTTGGGAAGACAGGCGAACTAATATCAGTGTACTGGAAGAAGCAAAGATCACCAGTATTGAAGCAATGATTCTTCAACATCAACTTCGTTGGACTGGTCATGTTGTGCGGATGCCCAATGATCGTCTTCCAAAGCAACTACTCTATTCCGAACTTAAAAATGGAAAGCGTAATGCTGGTGGTCAACAAAAGAGGTTTAAAGACTGTCTCAAGGCAAATCTTTAAAAATGTAGTATAAACACTGACAACTGGGAAACACTGGCCTGCGAGCGCTCCAATTGGAGAACAGCCTTTACCAAAGGTGTCATGGGCTTTGAAGACACTCGAACTCAGGACGCAAGGGAGAAACATGCTAAGAGGAAGGCAAGCTTGGCAAATCCACACCGTGATCAACTCCCTCCTGGAAACCAATGTCCCCACTGCGGATGGATATGTGGAATTGGCCTCCACAGTCACTTACAGACTAACTGTGAAAACCGTGTTTGCGTGGACAGGCGGAGTCCCCAGATCCCGAGTGGTCCCCCCCCGTCATGTGGAATAACGACTCTAGACAACGTGCTATGGGATTAAATTGGCCACAACTTTATTAAATTTCAAATGTGGGTAGACCTTGGCTCAGGCATTGGGCGTTCTCCCTCCCCAGTCCCCAGCCGGGGACCTAGGGAGCTACAGGGTTATCCAGTGTGTGTGTGGGGGGGAAGGGCTGGCTCTGGAGAACATATGTTCAAGCAGAGATAGCCTCCCCCGTTACGCCGCCGCCGCAGGGGAGAGCAATGACGACCTTTCGGCGTACGGTCAAAGCCTCCCTTCAGAAACCCTTTTAACGGGGAACCCTGGTATCGCTGCCGCAAAGAGGAAGATGGACTAAAGGATTCCGCCCAAGGCCTGATACCGCCAAAGTTGTGACGTTTTGCTACGGGAAAGGCGAAACCTGCCAATGCAGGGAAATTCCTTTCCGGCCCTTTAACAGCGACCTTATCGTAGCAGCGCCTGCATACCTGTGGAGAAAGGTTAACCTGCAAAACCTATGAAGAAAAGTTAACCTGCAAAAGAAGACATTAACTGAGGGTGGGTAGGGTGGGAGAAGCTCTGGAGCCAAGTGAGGATTACCAGGTAAGACCCACCCTCTATTGTGTGGGCAGGTAATCCCTCCCCCTACCTGGCCTGGTTTCCCTGGCAACGCTTCCCCCAGGTGGGATTGGACAACTCACTGGGGTAGGCGGGGACCTCCAGGTATCCCACCTGAGGGAAGGCAAAGCCTATGCTGATGGGGCCACTCCAGATCCAGGGCTGCACGCGTCCACGCAAAGGGTGCCCCCCGTTTGAAGCGGGGAGCGGTCATTATGGAAGGCAATCTTACTCAGCTACGAGTGATCGCTGAAGACACCACCCCCCATACAGAAATAGGGCAGAATTTTAGGGCAGAGATCCAGAGCCCCACTCAGCAGAATGTGTAAGAGGGCCTGAAAATGCAGCAAGTTTGGCTTACCACATTTTGAAGGAAGTGAAGTAACGCACATTAACATCATAAGACCATAAGCATAGCCCTGCTGGATCAGTCCATCCTGTTCTCACAAGGGACAACTAGGTGCCCATGGGAATCCTGCAAAGACCTTAGTGCAACAGGATTCTCCCTCCCTGCAATTTCTAGCAACTTGTCTATCCAGCAGCATCTAAAGAGGGACATTCTCATTCAAATAAGACACAGGATACAGCAGCGGCCAGAGTTTTGATAAGTCTATGCTATTTTGATATTGTCTCTCAAGTTCAAAGAGATCTGCACTGGTTAACAGTTCATTTCATGTGAATGAAACCTGCTACAGTTCCCACTTCTACTACACAACCACTACAAATTCAGGAACCCTGTCCTCTCTTTCACCCAGCCACCTTAGCTCCAGATCTAGTAAAGAATTCATTCTTAAATCCAAGTTAGTCCATTAAATCTGCATCCCTAATCACAACTACTAGAGGGTAAGTCCCATTGAATGCTGTGGGGCTTACGTCTAAGGACAAATGCTTAGTTATGCCATAAAGCTGACTCACAGGATGTAATGGCAGTGTGCCCATTTGTGCTTAGTTAAATACCCACACCTGTAGAAGGAGGAAGATAAAAGAAGAAACTTAACTTGCATCGTTGTGACTGGAAGTCAAGAACCTCATAAAAAACAGGATATTGCTAAAATTGAGCAATTGAAAACTTACCAAAGTCACTCTAGGTATTCTGTGTCTTTTTTTTTAAAAAAAGAAAGGCTGACATTGAATCAGTGTAGCTATTATGCATATAGGTGTTTTTCATTCAGGCTTTGGGTAGGAGAAACACCACCTGATATATTAAGCAGTACTAAAGGCAGGTAGACTCTTGAAAGAAAAAGAATAGGTAGCAGCTTTATTAAAAAGATGGGGAGGAGAACACACTGCAGGAAGCTAGAGAGTGCCTTGCCACAGAAGTGGGTCATGATGAACTAGACTGGAAGAAGCCAAAGGGAGAAGTTCGTGATTCTCCATGGTTTCAGATGCCTAGACAGAACTGAAGTGCTTCATCAAATGAAATTTAAATCATTGTGCTGCTGTTTTCCAGCAGACTTGTCTCCTCTAAAGCCACTTTTTTTTCAACTGTAGAAATCATTATCCCAAGAAGTACTGATGGCTTAAACAATGGATTTTAGGAAAATTCATGGACAAGAAATATATATTTGGCCATGTTAGCCAAATATGGAGGGCACCAGGTTGGGGAAGGCAGCTGCATTAGACCTAACCCTTTCAACCTTGGTTTTCACTCTTTCTCTGCCTGCATCATTCCTGTGAATAGTACACAGTGTTCCCTTTCTAAGCCCTCTATGTGGTTTTGTTCTGATTTCACATTGGTTCTTCTTTTCGACCAGCCAAAATGACAACATTCCATTACCTCACAGAAGGTAAATTCCAAACTGAAAAGGATCATTCTAAGTACAAGCACAGTAGACCACAGAAACAAAACTGGGCCTTTAGTGAGGGGAAGATACAGAGTAAACCCAAATAATGAACAGGCATAATTACTCATATGCTTTGGTATTTTCCATTTTTGTCACAGTTTCCTCTTTCATGCACTTCTGTAATCTGCTTGCCTCTCCAGAATGAAGCAACAAATTATGTGACAGCAGTGATAAAGCTGTGTCCTTGACACTGTGAGGCAATGCCATGTTTGCATTCTTACCAGGAAATGTGCTCTTCAACTTGGTGAGACATGCATTCAAGTAACAGCACTTAGGGCTGAGCTATAGAAATGGAGGCAGTGAGAGATTTTACTTTCTTGGGCTCCATGATCACTGCAGATGGTGACAGCAGTCACGAAATTAAAAGACGCCTGCTCCTTGGGAGAAAGGTGATGGCAAACCTAGACAGCATCTTAAAAAGCAGAGACATCACCTTACCAACAAAGGTCCATATAGTTAAAGCCATGGTTTTCCCAGTAGTGATGTATGGAAGTGAGAGCTGGACCATAAAGAAGGCTGATCGCCGAAGAATTTATGCTTTTGAATTATGGTGCTGGAGGAGACTCTTGAGAGTTCCATGGACTGCAAGAAGATCAAACGCATCCATTCTTGAGGAAATTAGCCCTGAGTGGTCACTGGAAGGACAGATCCTGAAGCTGAGGCTCCAATACTTTGGCCACCTCATGAGAAGAGAAGACTCCCTGGAAAAGACCCTGATGTTGAGAAAGATAGAGGGCACAAGGAGAAGGGGACGACAGAGGACAAGATGGTTGGACAGTGTCATCGAAGCCACAAACATGAGTCTGACCAAACTGCGGGAGGCAGTGGAAGACAGGAGTGCCTGGCGTGCTCTGGTCCATGGGGTCACGAAGAGTCGGACACGACTAAACGACTAAACAACAACAACAACAACTAGATTTATACCTGCCTTGTTATAGAAGGATTGTGTTCAGTCTGTTTCACTTTCCTTCTGCAGTGCACAGTACCTTATTAGTCCAACTCCTACCACCATCCCTGATCATCTCCTCCAGTATCCTGTTCTCACAGAGGCCAACCTGATGCCTTTGGGAAACCCAAGCACAAAACCACAAAGCCACCCCTCCTGTAGTTTCCAGACACGGCTGTTCAGAAGCATTACCGCCTCTGACCTTGCTTTCATAGGTCTCACTTCCTTTCTGCAGTCAGTATAAAGAGAACCTTATTTGTTCAGCTCCCACCATTGCCCCATTCAAGCAAGTTTCTCAAGCTTTGTGAGCAATAGAAATGAGACTGTAAGACCATATTAAAGGTAAAGGACCCCTGACAGTTAAGTCCAGTCACGAACAACTCTGGGGTTGCGGTGCTTATCTCGCTTTACTGGCCGAGGGAGCCAACGTTTGTCTGCAGACAATTTTTTGGGGTCATGTGACCAGCCTGACTATGCTGCTTCTGGTGAAACCAGAGCAGTGCACGGAAACGCCGTTTACCTTCCTGCTGGAGTGGTACCTATTTATCTACTTGCACTTTGATGTGCTTTCGAACAGCTAGGTTGGCAGGAGCTGGGACTGAGCAATGGGAGCTCACCCCGTTGTGGGGATTCGAACTGCCGATCTTCTGATTGGCAAGCCCTAGGCTCAGTGGTTTAGACCACAGCCTATCTAGACCACAAGAGGCCAAAGAGAGGTGAACATGCAACCCGCAAGCAACAACGCTTCTTTCAAAGGGCCTTCAGCTCTCTGGGGGTCTGTGGTTGTGTACACATTGCCATTTACTGTGGCTCTAGTGTGCTCCCACTGCTCGTGTTTGCAGCTGTGTACACATGATGTTAGCCACAATCCATATGGATCCTGTAGGTTTTTGAGAAATACTGCTGTTTGATGCATGTTCCCTCAAATCAGCTTCTATCTGATTTGAAATTGTAAGCCACATTCACTTTGCAGTTAAGCTGAGGTATGTACATTTAAGAAAGCCATTGCACGTGTGCAGATAGTGAATGTGTAGACAACAGCTTCATGAATAGGAGTTTGGGGAGTTGCAGGCTTGCAGAAACCAAGCAGGCAATGCACATCGGGTGCAGACATCCATGCACCCTATCTGGAGTGGACAAGGACAGCATGGGCCTCTTCCATTTCAACCTGGCTGCAGAAAAGCAGCTTATCAGTTGTGCTCAAGGGCTCCAGCATGGAACCACACCTGCAGCTGTCCCTGGAACATACAGCTCCCTTATCTTACAAGGTAGAACAAAAACACGCAAAGAACTGAGAGGGAAATGCAACGTCAGCAGCATCACGTTGAGCTTTTATAGTGGCTATCAACCTATTAAGAGTAATGTGACCTTGATGCAACTCTGAGTCATAATGAGCATTATTTATTCTTCTACCACAACTCATGTTTCATAGAATCATAGAATTGTAAAGTTGGAAGCGACCCAGAGGAATCTAGTCCAAGCCCCCCTGCCATGCAGGGATCTCAATTAGATCATACATGACAGATGGCCATCCAACCTCTTCTTAAAAACCTCCAAGGAAGGAGAGTCTCATGGGAGTCTGTTCCGCTGTTGAACAGCTCTTACTGTCAGAAAGTTCTTCCTGGTGTTTAGTCGGCATCTCTGTTCTTGTAACTTCATGTCCTAGCCTCTAGAGGTGGCCAGCTGCAGGGACAGTGATGTTGTTGGGCCCTATGGCAGTGGCAGTCAGCTCAGCTGTTGCCCTAGTATACTGCATGCTGGCACCAGGCCTGAGATGGACCTTTGGTCCGAGCCAGTACAGCTCATTATACAACTTTACAATCTCTTCCATGTAGGTGTGTACTGATAAAAGAACATTTAGTCACAAGGGGAAGTCAGGTTCTTGAAGGCCCAAACCAATGAAATTCTTTTCTTCCTCAAAGTTCTTAACCGTGTGTGGGAGGGAAACTGTCCGTCCCATGGGGACCAAGGACAGTGGCCATTACTTGTGCAGCAAACCAGAGGGAAATATCACAGAAGACCTGCCAGGAGAGCCAATGTGGTGTAGTGGTTAAGAGCAGTGGACTTGTAATCTGGTGAACTGGGTTCAATTCCCCGCTCCTCCACATGCAGCTGCTGGGTGACCTTGGGCTAGTCAGACTTCTTTGGAGTCTCTCAGCCCCACTCACCTCACAGAGTGTTTGTTGTGGGGGAGGAAGGGAAAGGAGATTGTTAGCCGCTTTGAGACTCCTTCGGGTAGTGATAAAGCGGGATATCAAATCCAAAACTCATAAAATGAAATCAAAAGATGGCTGGGTCTCTGACGGCCATCACTTCCAGACCAACGCTGTTTGGGGTGGGATACCTTTAATGAATAATTATTTACCAGCAAATTCAGGCTGCACAATTAAAGTTGACTTGCTGCTCTTGTGCAAGAAACCTACTTCCCCTGCAAAAATCAGACATTTGAGGGGTTCTCACCCAGATAGTTTTTATTGAATTTTAAATTATAAAGAGAGAACAGGACTTACAGGAAAAAAGAAAGAGGTGGGGGGAATCATATACAGCCCTGGTTGTTGGGAGAGAGACAGGATGTGTGATCCAGTAGATTATCCTCAGTCTCTCAGAAGCTTTTGACCCCCTTGATCATGTCTGGAATAACTCAAGAGGGATGGGAGCTGGAGGCATGTTATTACAGTGGTTCCACTCCTAATGGGAGGGTTGTCATCAAAAAGTAGTAGATTGTTGCTGGGCCCTGTGGCTTTTAAGTTGTTGGGTCCTACAAAGGTCTATTCTATCTCCTATGCCATTGTCAGTGAAGCTCAGATGTTGACAGGAGGAGAAGAAGCAAGCACAGAGAGAGAACAGTTAACAGCAGAAAGCAGAGAGGAGGGGGAGAGCAGCTGTAATCTGAGCTCTGTTGAAGGGGACAGACAGATGTTGAGAACTAGTGGGCAAGATGTTGGAATGCAGGAAATACACTCTGCCAAATCCTGTAGGATTTCAAAAGTGGCAGAGACGATGAGTTGAGAAGCTCCGTCTTAGTTTGTTGTTTTAGCAATAAATCTGAAATAATTAACAGCCAGAGCCATCTCGCATTTGTGGGAGAGACCAAGCCGTAACAGCCATTCAACATGTTTATCTGAGCATTTATCCAGATTCGCTTGCCCACAGCCTATGTGAAAGCTGTATGGTCCCCATTCTTTAGTGAGCCTTTATTCTGATCTGTTTGTGGGGATGTGATACAACCAAGAGCATCCATCTGGATTTGCCTGTGCAGAGGTTGTACAACTTCCTGCCGTTCAATTGTTTAGTCCACACCTTTTTTTAGCCTGGGAAGTTTATGCCCTGCTGGGCAGATTAAGGGTGAGACAGGAGCACACCACCACACATGGAAGCCTGACTGGGAAGAGATAGCCAACTCGGCTTTGCCAGAGACCCATCTATTAAAATGCCAGGATCCAAAGCCAGCAAAGGTACACAGACTATAAATTTCCCCACCTGCCCTATTTCTGTTCTTTATGCTGCAAATCAGGTTAGAAAAACAGCATGTACACGGCAACTAGTGGAAGTTCCAAGAAAATTACCAGCAGATTCCAAAAGGATCAACTATCAATTATCATCGGTATCAGTATTATAATAAAAACAACCATTACAGAAAAACAGAGTGCCCTCTAGACCAGGCACAGGCAAACTCCTGCCCTCCAGATGTTTGGGACTACAGTTCCCATCATCCCCGACCACTGGTCCTGTTACCTAGGGATGATGGGAACTGTAGTTTGAAACATCTGTAGGGCCGGAATTTGCCTATGCCTGCTCTAGACTAAAATTTGCCCACCCCCCCACCCCCGTGCCACTTCTGACAAAGAGCAATGAAACAGAAGGCAAAAGTTATGTCTTCTCTAGAGTCTTTTGCAAAATGCTCCATGACTGCCCAAAACACCTTTTTGGGGGTGGGATTTGAGCAGCAGAGGAGCCCCACTTGCAAGGAAAGACTCCAGCACAACCCAGGCTGGGTGGTTCACTCCAGGGAGAGTATGAGGAATGAGAAGGAGGGAGGGAGAGAGACGGGGAAGGAAAAGGAGAACTAGAAAGGGAAGAGATGAAGAAAGGAATGACTGGAAAGTGCACACATAGGAAGGAGGAATGGAGAGTGGCTACAGTTGGAAGCAAACAAAACTTGCAAAATGCACTCATATAGCATTTCAACTGCTTCTCTGGTGGAAATTTTTGGAGCCATGCCCCTGCCATTCCCAGTGGAGAGGTTCTTCCATTTTGTGATGGCCTGGGATTCCGATTCAGAGGATGAACCAGAGGAATCCCAGCCTGCACAGGAGTCCCCGCCTCCAGGGCCGGCTGAACTGGGGCAAGGCCTAGATGCTGAAGAGCCTGCACCTGTGACAGAGCATCAGGAGCTGGCCCCAGGTGAAGCCCTTCTGGCCCCAGAGGGGCTTGACGACTCAGTGGCCACAGGTGAGCCTCCTCCAGGGCCCAGTAACCCTTCGGCCTCTCCTGATCTGCAGAGGCTTAGGGCAGAGAGGCGAAGGGAACTGGTTGCCCCCAGGAGGAGTGCTCGCCTTAAGGCCAGAGGAGGCGGGGCTCCTGGGGGCCGGGACCGCCCCCGGCCTTAGAAGAGGATAAAAGCCCAGTCAGCCTGGCCCCAGGTTGCGGGAGCAACGTCGTTGTTGGCTTTGGACCTTCCTGTGTTCCTGATCCCTGCTTGGCCTCCTGTTCCTGACTATCCGGTGTTCCAGTTCCCAGCTCGGCCTCCTGTTCCAGCGTACCTGTTCCCCGCCCGGCTCCCCGTCTTGGACCTCGCCCCTCTTCGTGTGGACTCTACTTACACCCACGGTACCTTCCCCCGGGATCAGCACACATTTACTGGCTATTAACCTGATGATGGGGGTTTCCCCTTCTTTTCTCTGTCTCTCTCTCCCCCCCCTCCCCAGTCATGGGACTTTGCTCCCATGATTAGTCATCTGTTTGCACTACAAACCACTTCCCCTTAGAGCATGGGGGGAAAAAAAACATGTGGTTCCCCATAGGTTGCTGGATTACAACTCCTGTCATCCTAGACCATTGCCTGGGGTGAGAGGAAGTGGTGTCCAATAAAATCTATGTTGCGCTCCCTCCTTTAAATAATACCACCCACTACTGGGTATATAATAAGTCCCCTTTCCAAGTTTTAATCTGGCAATCCTAGAGGACACTGCAATAATGGGAATTGGCTTCATGAGACGCATCCTCAGTAAACAAATATGCAGAAAGAATTGTTTGCAGCAGGGCCAGCAATTTTTTTCAGCTGTGGGCCGAGTCCACTGTCCCTCAGACCTTGTGGGGGGCCGGACTATATTTTTTGGGGGGGAAATGAACGAGGAGGCTCGAAAGTAGCACTGTGAAGGTCCTTTTGAATAGAAGGCAAAGGTATGAAAAGTTATGGGGGGGGGAGTTTCCTTAAATTTAACATTATATTTTAAGCTCGGTGCGAAGCAGGAGAATGAGCTAAAACACTGTGTCTTTTCCACAGCCTATTCAAACTTCAAGAATATACACAACAAATTATGTAAATCTTCCAGCCCAATGACAGCCCACCCCATCCTGTTTTCAACTGCTGGGTGGATCTGGTATCCACAGTTTGTTGGAAATGTGTGGAAGTATTCCTGTTTAATACTCTCGCACTGCCACCTCGTGGTGCCTTTAAGCTATTTCTCATGTTTTACATTCATTTGGCACTTCAAAGCTTTCATTCAAGGCCACTTACAGTCTACTCCAAGGCCACTACACATGTCTACTCAGTTGGTAAATAACCCAGTGAGATAAATGATGCATACTCCCAGGTAAGTGAATGCCTAGGATTGCAGCCTAGATATGTTTTGTAACACAGCCTTGGGCAGTTCCAGACTGTTTACCATTTTCGAGTGGGGTTCAGTCAGATACCAGCAAATTCAGGTCCCACATTTATAGTGAATTGGGAGACCTTGTGCAGCAGACCCACTTCCTTCCAAAAGACTGAGCTTTGCATGGTAATGGAAGTAACGGGGGGGGGGGATGACTGGAAATTGTGGGGTGACACATGCTTTGATACGTCATCTAACTCCCCTCTTCTCAAAGTGGATGTGCATGAAACAGTCCAAACGATCTAATCTCCCTGAAAACAAATTAGGATGAATACTCAGTGAGCAGGTCAACTGGACATTTATTTCCCTTTACGAACCAGCCCCGGCCGGTCAGCTCAAACACTTTTTTCTGTAAGGTAAAAAGGGACCCCTGACCATTAGGTCCAGTCATGGCCAAATCTGGGGTTGCGGCGCTCATCTCGCTTTATTGGCCGAGGGAGCCGGTGTACAGCTTCCTCGTCATGTGGCCAGCATGACTAAGCCGCTTCTGGCGAACCAGAGCAGTGCACGGAAATGCCGTTTACCTTCCCGCTGGAGTGGTACCTATTTATCTACTTGTACTTTGACGTGCTTTCGAACTGCTAGGTTGGCAGGAGCAGGGACCGAGCAACGGGAGCTCACCCCATCGCGGGGATTCAAACCGCCGACTTTCTGATCGGCAAGTCCTAGGCTCTGTGGTTTAACCCACAGCACCACCCGCGTCCCTGTACTGCAGGGATAACTATAGAAACCACAGGGCCTCCAGTTACCCGGTCCATATTTCCATAGTGTCCATGGAGGGATGAATCGTTTAGCCATCTTCAGAGGAAAAGCCGCCAGCTACAGTACATACCACGTACACACACAGTGCACTTTGTGGCTGAACTGGGAGGTTCCTGGTTAAGCCAGGCTACACTGGCATACCTCCCTCATTCTGCATCTTAAGCTGGCATAAGTCCTGAAAAAGGGGCTGGACTCTGGCTCCTCTCACCCTGACCCTTGGCCATACTGTCTGAGGCTGATGGGAATTGAAGTCCAGCAACATCTAGGGGGCCACAGGTTCCCCCATCCCTGATCTATAGCAGTCATAAGCTATCACAGCTCTATTTGTTCATTTGTTGGTTCTCCCCTTTCTCTACCTTTCTGTCCTGCTCTCCTCTTCTTTGTGACTGTAGCTGTGTTGCAGAAGTACGTGCAACTAGTTGGCTCTGGAGAAGGACTTTCATCAGCTATTGTAGCAAATGTTCTGTGCCTAAGCACTGCCTTAGGAAAAGGTTAGGGTCACTCAGCTAATTGTTGGCTGGATCTCCTTTTCTTCAGCAAACAGTGGAATTGCGCAAAGGTCAGGTATACACAATGATAACTGATGAACGAGCAAGACACTCCAAAACCTGTGCCAAATTTTCAGTATAAAGCAGCGACAAAACAATTTCACATTTTCCCGCCAGCTTTGTATGAATTCGGGACCCCATATTAATAAGTACCAAATTTAGGTTGACACTGGGTTTTTGCTGCTGTTTCTTAACGCTGCTAGCAGAGATCCAAGTGTACAGACATAGACAATATTGCAGTCATGAAGGTAAGCTGCCGCCTGGTGGTCATGCTCAGAAATGCATACCACACTGTTAGATAAACATATGGTTATAGCTTTGAACCTTTGGGTTGTTTCTGTGTGTTTATTTGCAAGGACAATTCTCTGTCATGTTTTCAGAAGTCATTGTTAAATAAATAAACGCCTTGACTATTTTAAGGCTTTTCCCCTGAATTTTGTTGAAAATGTCAGTCATACTGTTTCTAGCCGCACTTTAGTTTTTGAGGTGATGGGACAAGAATTACTTGGCATGCAAACCATGTCCGATATTTTTTATACATATTTAAAATCTTCTGAGGCCTTTATCTGGGTAGTCTCTTTATCAGCAGTGTGCTATTTAGTCTAGGGTTGGGGGAGAAATTTGGTGTAGTTCGCCTTTGTGAAAAAAAATGGGAAGTGAAATTCAGCCTTTGAAATTCGTACAGATGTGAATTTTGTAATGTACTTCGCCAGTCAAGTAATGCATCCAGAAATGCATATATATACAAAAGTATACATAAAAATGCACATACCATTGAAAATACCATACAAAATACATTACATTAGAGATGTGCAAAAATGTGTGTATTAGGGAAGTTCCCTGCCAATATATATGTATCTGTGGATGTATGTCATATGAGGATAAATTTTCACTGAAATGATTTTCAGGAGCAATTTTTTTTTTTTTAAAGAAAAATCAAACTGATGCAGAAATGTGGGGAACTGAACAAGATTGGAAAAATGAGAGACTGAGAGAAACCATAACTGACCAATTTGCCCATCCCTAATTCAATCACAAGGGAGAGGGTTGTTGTTGTTTTTAAAAGTACTCGAGCCTCATATATAGAAGACCTCCCCTCAGATCACCTGGGGTTCAATCTTCCTGGAGCCAGGCATTCCCCCCCCCCTTACCCAGGCATTTTTGTTTCCGTTTTAACCTCTGCATGTATTTTCAGAAAGGAAATAAATGCCTACGGGGAGCGCACAAGAAGGATGTGAGGGCAAAATCCCTCTCGCACCATCACTGTCCACTTACTGGTAATTCAGAGGTCTGCTGTCTACATAATACAGTTTAGAATTTGATCACTTGTTATCACTATATATCTCTGTTCTTCAAACTCCCTTTCTGAGGAGGTTCATGCCGAGGAATCTAGCCTGCATCTCCCACAATGGAAGGAATTCACCCAACCAGATGGGCGGGGCATAAATAATAAATTATTATTATCATCAGTGCTTTTTTTGGGGGGGGGGGAGATGCACCGGTACGCATACACCTAAACATTTTGTGAATCTAATGGGAGAAGAAACTAAAAAAATAAAAATTTCTTCTCTAGCACAGTGAATTGTCAGTTCTGTTGCTACCCCCAATGGCAGCCTCATTTCCTGTCACGGTGTTTCCTGAGTCTTAGATGAAAGTGAGCGTTTAATGAGAGTACCCCTAAACATTTTTTAAAAGGAAAAAAGCACTGATGGTTATTGTTATATTATTATCACTCAGCTTTTCTACAATCTCCTTATTTTCCTTTAGCAAAACTTTAATGCCTTTGCCATAGTCACTGGAAGAAAATCTGTAAAGCCCAGCTAGCCATTAACCATAGCTAACCTCTTTCATAATGAGGGAAGAGCTTCCCCCCTAACTTCAGAGGGCCTAATCCAGCCATAAATATCACGTGCAGGTAGCCCATGAATGCAAGTGGAAGCTTATTTCAGGCTCCCAGCTTTAAAATCAATCACGGCCATATGCATTTCAAAGGATTTGGCTTGGTATGTTCTGATACATCACCTGTTGCAGGAAACAGACAATTGCCATCAGTGAGCCCATAAATTTTAACTATGTTGTTTAAGTACCTCTTAAATCTGAACAATTAACACCATCACCCACAAGCGTCCCTTCAGACATCTCTCTTTAGCTTCCCCAGTGGATGATGTCTGTGTTAGTTACTATTAATTGAACTCTAAATCTGAAAGCTTCTTGGGATATAATAATAAACCTCGTTCTTTTGCTTTTTGCTTTTCAGCTAATAGCTGGGGCCAGCATTTGCCAAACTTCAAAGGGCTCTGTAAGTAAAGACTTTTCATCAGTGGCACTGCAAGTCTTAGTTCTAATCTTTCATGCTTTCTGACGCAAAGACATCAAACGAGTCCAAAGAGAACTGCAATACTCCAAAGCAATGTTGAGTGTGTGCACCCTCTTTCTCTCTCTGTAAACTGTATATTTAGCAATCATCTACACAATAAAAATGAGAAAATAATTATTTATGTAACTTATAGTTTAATAAACATTGGTCATTGCCTCCCCCGCTTTTTTTCTTCTTACAAAAAATCCCCCCAAACAAAACATAGGATTGTACAGTTCAAAAGTAATATCCAGAGCTCAAGGCACTGCTGGAAGAAAATGAAAAAGAATTAGAAAGTGTCTTATGTATAAGTCTTCAAAGCAAAGGCGACCAATTTATGTTTCGTTCTTACTTACTGAACTGTAGTTTGCATATTTTATTGTTCCTATCATCTTCCTTGTTACAATCCATCCAAGGAGTTCTCAAAGAACATTAAGTCCTACAAATAAATAAACTGTGAATGATGAGGAAGATACAAAAAGGCAACAATTAATATCAAAAGGCTGACTTGTAGGGTTTCATTAAAGCCTTTTTAAAGCAGTTCTTCTGAGGAAAGGCAGTTTTGCATCAGAAGAAATCAGACGGCTTTAAAGTATGAAGATAATTTTATTTCTTGCCTTGTCGGACTAAAGGGTTAGGCTAACAACTGAATCATTAGGCACCTTTACAATTTTTATAACATGCTAGTTAGCTTTTACCTTTAAAGCACTGAATGGTTTGGTACCATCTGCACTCATATGGTCCTCCCTGTACCTTAAGATCTAGTTCAGGGGGCTTGTTTCAGGAGTGGTCAATGAAAGCAATTGGACAAACCACTTAGCCTCTTGTGTTTGCTGATCAGAAGGTCAGCAGTTTGAATCCCCATGACAGGGTGAGCTCCCGTTGCTCTGTCCCAGTTCCTGCCAGCCTAGCAGTTCAAAAGCACGCCAATGCAAGTAGATAAATAGGTACCGCTGTGGCGGGAAGGTAAATGACATTTCTGTATGCTATGGCTTCTATCACAGTGTTCTTTTGCACCAGAAAGCTGTCTGTGGACAAACGCCGGCTCCCTCAGCCTAAAGCAAGACGAGCACCACAACCCCATAGTCGCCTTTGACTGGACTTAACCATCCAAGGGTCCTTTACCTTTTTTTAAAGCAGTGTTTTAAAAGCATGTCTTTTATCTAAGGCTTTTAATGTTTCATGGAGTATACATGAGAGTAGTTCGCTGGCCTATATCTACATTTTATGTAACTTGCTTAGAGATTTATTTATTAAGCAGCCTATAAATTTTGTCAGATAAATAAATTGGGTGAACCTCAACAACATTTTAGTTGAATTTTCCCTCTCCTCCCCACACACATGCCCCCAAATCTGTTCTAGAGGGTTGGGGGAATTACCCCAAAACAGAATTAAGGGCTGTGTAGGGGGAGAAGAGGGGGGGGATGGTTTCTGTTGAGCAAGGGGGAATTTTCACACTGATGCAACTGTTTATCCCTATGTTGAATCCAACATCCATTTTATGCTGGTTTTGAGATTAAAGCGTGGTTTATATTGCTGGTGCTTTTGCTTATTGTTGGATGTGTTTATACCCTTCCTCCCAAATTGGAACACAGGATGTCCACAAAGGGGAAGCCTTCCTGTACATACAGGAAGACTCCCCTTGGCAGATGTCTGTGTCAATACATGGAAATGGAAGTCGGGTCAGCATGGGGTGGAACATGGAGGCATGGCTACCTAGCATGGTCCCACTGCCAGCTCAAGCACTGATTGGGCACTTGTGAGTTCATGTATGATGGGTTCGCATTTAGGGCAAACCTGTACAAACATGCATGTGAGAACTAACTCCAATGGACTGCAAGTTCTCATCAGAAGTTGCCTAATAAATGGTCTGGAGCCACTATGCTAGCTTCTAAGCAGGTGGGCTGCAGTTGCTTATCAGAAGGAAGAGCAAAGGCAAGGAGGAGGTTAAAGGTAAAGGGACCCCTGACCATTAGGTCCAGTCGTGGCCGACTCTGGAGTTGCGGCACTTATCTCGCTTACTGGCCGAGGGAGCCTGCGTACAGCTTCCGGGTCATGTGGCCAGCATGACTAAGCCGCTTCTGGTGAACCAGAGCAGTGCACGGAAACATCATTTACCTTCCCGCCGGAGCGGAATTTATTTATCTACTTGTATTTATCCACTTGTACTTTGATGTGGTTTCGAACTGCTAGGTTGGCAGGAGCAGAGACCGAACAACGGGAGTTCACCCCATCGCGGGGATTCGAACTGCTAACCTTCCGATCGGCAAGCTCTAGGCTCTGTTGTTTAACCCACAGTGCCACCTGCGTTGGTGCAGGGCAAATGATGCTCTGCCTCTTTCAGCAAGCTGCTTCTGCCTCATACGATTCTTTAGATCAAAAGATACTATGACTACCCAACACTATCCAGAATGAGGTAAGGTCTGAATTTAAGATAATGAAAATCCTTGGCAAATTATACGACATACTAAGAGCCGGTGAGTGTCGCCTTAGGCTTTCAGTAGGTTCCGGGTGTGTGGTGGTGCCACTTGTGGGAACTACCCAGAGAGCACTGACTCATGACAAGGTCTTTTTGGTGTTGGCTCCCCATTTATGAAATGCCCTCCTTGGTGAGGTGTCTCTGTCTCCATTACTAGCATTCGGGGGGATTTAAGAGCATTCCTGTTCAACCAGACTTTGATAGCTAACAGATACTGTTCCCAGCAACCTTGAAATGATTAGCTAGGAAGATACTTGACTGGTTTTAGATGTTTTTAATGCATTTAGTATCTAAATAAATGTGTTGCATTTTGCTGCTCTGGGCTCCTCTGGGAGGAGCAGTGGGCTATAGGATTAAAATAATTGTTTTTCAATGCAGTTGTGTGCCATACACAGAATTGTCTGTGTGGGTAGAGAATATGATGAATCATAAACAAATGTGGCATGGTGCAAGATTCAACTATCCGTTCAGCCCAGTCTCACAGGACTGCTTCTAAAATGTAGGCATTTAAGGAAAGAAGGTTTGGACTGAGGAAAGAGAGGGCTTTGCCTTTGCTGGTATACTTACTAGGAGGAAACAAGCACCAATCATTACAGCCTTGATTTTTACGTCAAGGTCTACAGGAACCTGAATACCAAAGTTGGCTGTATTGGTAAAGATGTTATTGACAAATCCAGACCAATACTTGGAAATCTTGCCAATAGTTGACATTCCGTTTAGAGATTTTACCTGCAGGAAAGGAAAAGAACATATGAGAACTGAAAGGAATGCATGGAGAACATTCCTCAAATATTTGGAAGTGTGGGTGAGTGGGATTAAGTGGTGGTTAACTATGACATTGGAGCTATTTAAGAGAGCAAATGAATTTCAGAAATGAGAAGCTGCGTATAACTGAACATCAGAAAAGGAGAGTTCAGTTAAATGTCTAGTGTTTAATCGCCAGCTGGCTTAAATTCAATATAGGTATTTTATCTCCAATGAAACCTTATCAAGTAATACAAACCACATTTTAATCTGGGCTGAAACTGACATAGCCATTTAATACAATAAATACATTGATTCTAGTGAGAGAGAGAGAGAGAGAAATTCTTTTTTATTGACAGAGCTGATGGCACTGATCATGTAATGCATTTGTGGTGTGAATACCATGGAACCCTTATGCAGTTGTCACCACAACCACCCCCCATACATCCCCTCCTGCAAGAGCTGCTTATGGAAGCAGTAGAAAACAAGGCATATAAGGGAGTGAAGCACAAGCCAATAATTTAAGTGACATTCAGAGGCTGCAAACTGCAGTCAGCTTAGTTTAAATATTTTGAAAATGTGAACATTAAAAAAAGCAAACCTCATAGATAGCTTTATAGCAGATTTTAAACGTGTTTTTGTTCTGCTTGGCACTTGATTGATAGCTTTCATGATTTTAATTGCTGCTGCTTTAGTTCTTAATTTACTGGTCTTATTTTTAATGCTTTTTTGAAATATGTGTCTTACAGCACGTTCAGAGTTCAGTGGGGCTCAGGCACAGGACTGAAGTCTTACTGACTTTTGTGAACTGCTTTTATAGTCCTAAAAGGTGGACTAGAAAATCATTAAATAAATAAATTACATTATTTTGATGTGGACATTTCCCCCTCCCTCTGAAAATGCAGCACATAAGACGAATAAATTGGTTTAGTGAGGGCTGTCATTTTAATTCATTCCACCTCTCCCCGTATTTTGCGAACAGAAAACACACAAATCACAATGTTATCAAAAGTACCTCAAAGTCAACATCTCCAAAACAACCGCATGTTGCACAAGGGCCAATTATCTTCAACACATCTTCATTGCTTTCATTCCTGATAGTGAACTTGGGCAGGAGAGGGTCCCATTTCTGCACCACGTAGCCAACTGTAGTCCCAGGAGGAGACTGAACTTCTAACTATTGGACAGTGAAAATAAGAAGTTAATCTAACCAGTGGCTTTCGAAGATAATTGCTGAAGGTTTTAAGAAAATGACATTTGATGGGTTCCCTCATTGCGAGAAGCAAAGCTACAGGGAACCAGGCAGAGGGCCTTCTCGGTAGTGGCGCCCGCCCTGTGGAACGCCCTCCCATCAGATGTCAAAGCGATAAATAACTACCTGACATTCAGAAGACATCTTAAGGCAGCCCTGTTCAGGGAAGTTTTTAATCTGTGATATTTTACTGTATTTTTGGTTTCTGTGGAGGCCGCCCAGAGTGGCTGGGGAGGCCCAGCCAGATGGGCGGGGTACAAATAATAAATTATTATTATTATTAGAGCAGGGGCAACCAATATGGTGCCCTATAGATGTTGTTGGACTACAACTCCCATAAGCCTCTGCCAGCATGGCCAATACTCAGGGATTGTGGGAGCTTAGTCCAGCAATATCTGGCTATTCCGGGGATGGCTACCCCTGGGTTAGCTCTCCCAGCCCCCTGCTCTGGTCCCAATGCAAATCACCCCTCCCAATGCCCATAATTAAAGGAAGGAATAAATATTGGTGTGCTTCCTAGCTATGCAATTGAAGCTATGCCTAGTTTGGACATGAATCCTGTCACCAACACCAAAGGAACCCGGAAACTGTAAGTGAGGCTGCCCCTTCTCAGTCTGAAAGACCATGGAGGAAGAAAAAAGCACACTCAGTAAAAGCACAATCTCATGCACCCATTCCCTGTGCACGATCCCCCTTCTGCAGGATTCCTTCAAAGAAGGGCAAATGCAATATAAAGGGAATAAATGGGGTGCTTATTCTGAAGCACATTCCGTCTTTCAGATGAATGCACACTCAGGCGCAGTTCTAAACCGTCGCCATCAGAATGCGCATACAGATGTAAAGGAAACGTGCAAACTGATAAAAGGGGTTGCTACTAGGATTAACCAACCTTTTGCAGGTAACATGGAAAGCAGCAGCTATTACACCTTAAAGGTCTGTTCACTGTGATCACCTCTTGACCTGTGTTGTCTGTAATCCTTATGGTAAAAGACCTCAGCGGTGAGCAGAAGTTACGATCAAAGCAACCATTTTCTTCCACTGCAAAGTAAACTCTTTGTCCCAGGTGGTTTTTAATCTCATACTTGCTGCAGGTCTCTGTCCCAAGTATAACTAAATAAAGCCAAACAGGTAGAAATGCATTTAGCCTAAAAAAGAGATATTTTTGATGACCGTTTTGATTCATTTGAATTTGATCCAAGGCTAATTCCTTCTGGATTAGATTTTTATTTTTATTTTTTAAAAAAACAACAGAAAATATGTTTTATAAGGTGTGTTGTTTTGAGAGAGAATGTCTTCAAAAATATTGTTACATGCGGTTTTTATAGAGGTAGAAATAGACATTGTATCTTGGTGCAAAAATGAGGGACCAGGTGGATGGGTCAACATAAGCAAAAGTGATATGGGTTAGAAGTAAATGGATCTGGCATCTCTAACAAGGGCTGAGCTGGAATGTGCAGTACCTTGGAGAAGCTCCACTTGCTGGTGAATAATGATCTGGTCCAGCTGTTCAGAAATGAAAATAAATAAGAAAACATGAGAATTGTGGAACATTGAAAATATCTGGAGATTTTCATACTCAACATCATCAAACACTAATAAATAATAGTGTGTTGCATAAAATACTAGATGCAGTATAGTATAGTATTTATTTGTATCTGGCATTTATACAGCACCCAATTAAACTACAGTATGTCCCCTGGGCTGTTAATACCTTTATGTATTTAATTTAAAAAACCCCAACAAAATTAAAAGACAAGCAAAACTTAAACAGTCACAACAAAAGCAAATGAGTATAACCAGTACATACATCAGCAGTGTAAAACCATAATAAAATCTACATATGGCAGCAGTGTTGCTAAACTCAATATCCGTCATGTCGGGTTTCTGCTTTTAAATTTGGGCTGAAAGTGCTTTTAGGGTAATATTACAGTTTGCTCAAGCCGGGGTAGAGAATAGAGGTTTGTGTGTGTGTGTGTGTGTGTGTGTGTGTGTGTGTGTGTGTGTAAACTGGCCTACTGTACACATTTTTTTTTATTAAACAAATAAATGCTAATATGATCAAGGAAATGGAATAACTCCCCTACCAGGAAAGGATGGTCAATTGGGATATTCTTAGTTTAGATGAAAGGAGAGTAAGAGGGGACATGATAGAAGTTTGTAAAATTATACATGGCATGGAGAATGCACCACAGCTATGGAGCACAGAGAGGCTGCAACTGGTGCGAACTGACCTGGAGCAGCACCCCTGAGGCCAATCCTAAAGTCCAGGCACGTTCACATGGAAGCAGGGCATCCTATGCCTCTCATGGAGATAGTGGGTAGAGTTTTTCTCCTTCCCTCATAACACTACAACTCGTGGGCATCCTATGAAGCTGAATGTTGAAACATTCTGGACAGATAAAACAAAGCACTTCTTCATGTGCAATGGAATTTGCTCCCCAAAAGTGGCAGTGATGGCTGCCATCTTGAATGGCTTTTTTAAAAGGATTATATAAATTCAGGAAGGACAAGGCTATTGTCCATGATGCCTATGTTCTGCCTCCTCTGCCAGCGGCAGCCCTGGATGCCACCTTCTGGAAATAGCAGGTGGGCAGAGTGCTCTTCCACTTATGCATATTTCCCAAATCCCCTGGGGAAAAATGAGACATCCGAGGATCTTAGCGGCTGTCTTGGGTGCCATGATCTCACACTCTCTTGCGCGACACTCTCACCCTTTTAAAAGTGCTTTGTTGGAACCACGATCTTGTGTGGCGCCCAAAACACAAATGGGCATTTGTGGGTACTGTGCAAGTTCTTGCACCCCCAAAAGCAGTTTTTCAGGGCAGGAGCGAGGCGCATGTCTACATGACTCGCCCTGGAGCACGTCCCAGAAGACGCAAGTCCTGGTTTCACACTGGAAAAAGTTAGAACGTATGCTTTTGTCCTGCTTGCGGGCTTTCCACAGGAATCTGGCTGGTCATTGTGAGAGTAGGGTGTTGGATTAGATGGGCCACTGGGATGATCCAGCAAGCTGTTCCTTTAAAAAGTGCTTTGAAAATTTACATTCCTTGTCTAATTGAAATATACTTTTGCCTCTCACCCCGCCCACCATTGGCACTTGACTCCAGTAATGTTGCCCAGAAGGGAATGTGGTCTTCAGGCTGAAGCATGTTCCCTACTCCTGCCTTAAGACCTGAAGTTATTCCTCAGTGCAGTCTGAGAAGCAGGGAACTCAATTCTATCCCATTCTAACCACATATGGGACATATGAACATTGAAAAAACAATACCACAAAAGTAAGGAATTTGATGTACAGTGGTACCTCGGGTTACATATGCTCCGGGTTACAGTCACTTCAGGTTACAGACTCTGCTAACCCAGAAATAGTACCTTGGGTTAAGCACTTTGCTTCAGGATGAGAACAGAAATCATGTGGCAGCAGCGGGAGCAGTTTTAGGTTAAGAACGGACCTCTGGAACGAATTAAGTTCTTAACCCGAGGTACCACTGTATGTCCACATCAGAACCACATCAGAATCAAACACATGGTTACAAAGAATAGCAATTCATTTTCCAGTAATGCCCTTGGCACAAGCACTTTTGACAAGATGCAAGTTTGTGCCTTTTGTTGTCTCTAGGTTCACCCCGTTTTATGATACAGAAAAGGCAGGAGAAAAATTGGGGCAACCTCCAATTGCAATTCTAAAAATTTGCTCTCTGAAGCAGCTCTTGCCCTTGTTGTCGAACAGGCTTTCTATTAACAATTTTCATGGAGTATTTGGAAGTGTTTGATCACATATGATATTTCCAGGCAAGAAGCCTCAGATCTAAGTACAGTGATGGTGTGACAGGAGTTCTAAGGCTCTGTAATTTAGATTTGATTTCACCAGAGTTAGGGTCCAGCTAGAAATCAAAAGTTTTGCTTTTCAGAAAACCTCAAAGCTGACTTCTTTCATTCTACAAATCTGAGCCTGCAGCAGAATATCAGATGGAATAAGTGGGTCCTTTGCAAGACTAGCTAGACAACAGCAAAATACCTAAGAAAGATGGTTCCCTAAACATTTGCTCAACTCAAAACAACAAGCAAAAAGACACAAATGTAGGTAGTGGTGTTGGTTCATTATGGGAGGGGCGAAACCCAAAATCTACAGGATAGTAATATCTTTATTAGATCAACCAAGAGCTTTCAATTTATTCAGAGTTCTTCATCAGACTAGCTGTTCAGCAAAATTGGGGAGAGAGAAAAAGCAGGGCACAATCTATACCTCAAAAGTCTGCAGGTGGATTGCAGAAGGCTTGCAGACAAGCTTCAAGAGCAATCCAGGTCTTGGGGTGTTTGTGAGGTGGGGAGAGGGATAGGGAATCTGTGCCCCTCCAGACATTGATGGATAATTCCCATCAGTTCTTATTTCCCATCATACCTGACCACTGGTTGTGCTGGCTTCAGCAGATGGGAATCTGGAGAGCCACAGTTCCTCTGTCCCTGGTTTGGCAACTCTAGAAAAAGTCGTATTTCAGAAAAGAAATAAAACAAAAATTTTGCATGCATCTGCGCAACCTACCTACGACACTTCATCAAACCAAGAAATGAGAGCGAGTGTTTAGTTACCTACTGTAGAGGAAAGGTCAAGCAGAGGATGGAATTGTCCAATAGCAAAAACACCACTCCATCCCCAGTGGAGGAAGCAACACTGGCCAACACAGTGCTCATGCTGTGTTGATGTGTGGCATCCCTGAGGCACTTGCAAAGGTAATTCATAACTACCCCAAAGGGGGGAAAATGCACCATCTGGAATTGCTATGCTTCTGAGGAGAGAAAAAAAATGTTTTGAGCAGATCTGGAGTGAAATGTGGAGTAAATTCAAGGGAAGACAGATCATCTCAGGGAATCCCAAAGTGAAAATTATTATAATCTGTTACTGCATTTTACAGAAGCACAAAAAGATAAAGGCACAACAGATCATTTTGGAAAGGTGGAAGTAAATCTAAAAGGGGGCCCTTCAAACACATCTAATATATAATTTTACAGTTACAGTAGTTGGAAGTGGAACAGGACCTGGCTGAGGTATTCCAGACCAGGAGGCAAACTGGCAGGAGGCTGGGCTTGTTTCCAGACAGCGGTAGTTTCTGAAGTCTTTGTTTGAGCTGGAGGCTCTGGAGAACCGGGAAGAGGATCTTGCATTGGTTTCTGAATTTGGCCTGAAATAGCTGCATGAAAACATTATAAAAGTTTTTAATAAAAATAGGTCCTAGTTTGGTCAATAACAGCAGCCTGATTGAGACATTCCACCTCC
This sequence comes from Podarcis erhardii, assembly GCF_964252035.2. Taxonomy (NCBI): domain Eukaryota; kingdom Metazoa; phylum Chordata; class Lepidosauria; order Squamata; family Lacertidae; genus Podarcis; species Podarcis erhardii. The sequence continues at coordinate 75,305,475 of NC_138509.1, forward strand.
ATCATGTGAGACTCACATCCGCTGGTCACACGCCCTCTGTGACATCTTTTAATCTGTGATATTTTAGTGTATTTCTGGTTTTTATGGAAGCCGCCCAGAGTGGCTGGGGAAACCCAGCCAGATGGGCGGGGTACAAATAATAAATTATTATTATTATTATTATTATTATTATTATTCAGTTCACCTCACGCTGCACTGTAGCTTTGTTGCTGAAAAGTCTGAAGCAGGGAGCATGGTCAATCATGCAGACTGGTCCATTAGGGTGAAAGGGGCACAGCTCTGCAAACCTCAGCCAACCCCCAACTGCCTGCCTTCTTACTTACATCCACTCCAGGATGTACAGTACTACCAGCAGTCAACTTCCTTCTCCTTAGTCTTACTGTTGCCCTCGTTGAACTTAGCAAGGAAGAGGATGGGGACAAAACCAAAAATTATTTGACTCTGCCTGTCATTTGCTCTTGCTCCATCTGCCTTTGGCCTCTCTGCCTTCTGCCCTACTAGTCAAAGGCAGGCAAAGAATCCCGGGAATCCCAGTGTTCCCTGGGAAAAGGCATTGCATACCATCCAGCATTTCTCCAATGAAAATAGGGATGTCCTATTCCATTATCATCATCATTCTATTTATACTCCACCCATCTGACTGGCTTGTGCCACCCACTCTGGGCAGCTTCCAACATATATAAAAAACATAACATTAGAGCATTAAAGCATTAAACGTTTTAAAAATTCCTTATACAGGGCTGCCTTCAACCAGTGGCGTGGGAAGGGGGGTGCGGTGGGTGCAGGCTGCCCCGGGTGTAATCACTGAGGAGAGTGACAAAATGCCAAAAATATGTGTTTTGAAAAAATAACTCCCGCACCCACTGCATGCCCCTTCCTATGCCACTGCAGAAGCACTCTCCTCTTGAGTGATTTCCAGAAACCAGGAGCATTGCTGTCTCCAACTTTGCAGGCAGAGCACAGCCTTTAAGGCTAGTAGCCTTTGACAGCTGTCTCCTCCATGAATCTGCCTAATCCAGAGGTGTAGCTAGGTGAGACGGGGGGTACTGGGCGGCACACCGCAGGGCCTGCAGCGTGCCTGAGCCACATGTCTCTCCTGAGGGGGAGGAGGCAGACGGACTGCCTGCAAGCTCCGCACTGATTTTTCAAGCAGCGCGGGGCTTGCGTCTGCCCACCGCCTCAGCTGCCCTACAGCTGAGGGGGAGGCTGCATAGAGGCTCCACTCAGCCTTGGCTTGCCCTGCCCCCATGGGCAGCTTGCTCCGCCCCCGGCTGCAGGGCAAGCACACTGCCCCGGACACCTGAGCAGCTAGCTACGCCACTGCCTTTGGCTCGAGGGTTGGATAACTCCATACCTTCTAACATTTCTCCCATGAAAATAGGGATGTCCTGAGGAAAAGCGGGACATTCAAGGGTCAAATCAAAAACCAGGACAGCTTCTCTGAATCTGGGATTGCCCATGGAAAATAGGGACACTGGGTGGGTCTGGCGTTTACTGTTAAACCACTATGAGGATTGTAGCTCTTGGAGGAAATAGGGGTTTCCTAACAACTCTGGGAACATGCTACAGTTCCCAGAATTCTTTGGGGGGAGTCATCAAAGTGGTATGATACTGTTTTAATTGTATAGTGCAGATGGTGCCGAATACAACCTGCATAGCCTGTAAAGGATCTTTATCTTTGCCAGTCCTGCTTCATTCTATTTTCACGGCTTGACCAACTCTCTTCTATCTCCTTTCATGTCAGAGGATGCTTCATCTCTGCCTTCTCTGATCATGCTCACCTCGCTTTTTAGAGACGGAAGGTAGCCCATCTGAAGAAACCTTGTGTGACAATGATGTGTCTTTTACAATTTGGACATAAACCACCAAGTTACAGTTTTCGGCTGTTGTGGGTTTAGAAGAGGCCCCTTTGCGTTATTTTCCATTGTGAGCATGCCTGTTTCATCGTGTAATTGTATTTTGATCTTAATTTATCATTGCAGCCACAGCTTTCCTTCAAAAGCTCGAGACCCCAGGAAGAAGGAGGAATCCCTTTGAATTTCTATCTGGCTTTTGAAAAATGCATAACCGGGACATAAATATTTCATATGCTCTCCTGCATCATTTTACCTCACAGAATCCTGTCGTTGGCCAAACTTGTGTTTCCTGAAATGCCGTGAAGTTTTATTGGCCAAGTACAGGTGTCATTTTTAAAGAAGGGGCTGGTGGGGGAAAGTGAAGTCTGCCCTGTCACTCAGACTTAAGCTAGAGAAAATCAAGCAGCAGGTGCACTAAATATTCATGGAAATCTAAGGCAATTTGAGGAGTGGTATACATTATTTTGTGCATCTGCAAAGGTGGTACATGAAGGGATCCCTATTCCAGTAGTTTTCCACACACTTATCTATGCTGTAGATAAAGCATATAAATTGCAATATTTTAAACCACTGGCTGCTGATTAGATGTAGATTTATGCTTTATGTTCCTTTTCTTTTGGGATACTTTGCTCCAAATCATTTTGCTAACTCCATTAAACACCATTCTACTCCATAGCATTTAAACAGAACATTACATTTTGCACAGTGTTTTCCTGTTGTCTTCACAATAACAATGCATTCCCCCCTCCCATTTTACAGATGGGACAACTGACCTTCTTTACTGCATCAGAAAGTACCTACATCCACACACCCCATCCACACAATCTACTTAATTGCATATGCCAAGAAGTGCCATAAAAATTACCCAGAAATTAAAACTATCCACATTAAAATAGCATTTCATGTATAATTTTTTGGCGTGTGATCTTGTTAGTACTTCCAGAGAACCCTCTTGCCAAATTTTTTAACACCTGTGCTATTTGAAGAGATGGGCTGGTAGATGTGAGAGAAGAATTTGACTTCATTTTTAAGTATAACATTTCATTTTTATCCTTTTTAAAGGGAAACGGTTTGAAAGGATTTCCAGTTGCTGGCAATTTTCACCTTTAATGAGGAGTTAGCTGTCTCAAACTAAAGGGAAGACATGGCACGAACTAGCCCCTTCAGTCTGATTGCACTCAATTGTCCTTCAGATGCTTGTTAGTGGGGATTTTGTCAACCATGTTCCAAATGATCAGTACTTGCTGACGCAATAATTCTCTGGTGAAGTGTGCTTGAAGGATGTGAAACTTTGAATGGAAGCATGACCTTTCTATGTTTCCTATTGTTTAATAAATAGCATGTATGCAAAAGCAGACAGGTGCCGGTGTAAGGATACAACCAACACCGCACATCTGTGAAGAAATGCACGCTGAAGTTTATATATTATAGCTGACATTCGATTTTATTCCGCCTCAGTTGCAGCATAGTCAGAGCAGAAATTACCACTCCTTGGAGTTGTCACTTTCCCATTTAATCAGATGGCTGATTGCTATATACCATTAGGGGTGGGTTTCTTTTTTATTCCCCCCCTTTTTAAGTAAACATCCCTTTATGGGTTATATATAATCACTTACCTTGAGAGGCCATGAAGCTGCCTGATTCACTTCTTCAAAGGAAGCCAGGTTAAAAGAAAAGGCTTTTCTTGTTGCAGCAAGGGAGGGGGGAAAGCACAGCATGCACAAACTTCAGAAGGTGCCTGTCTACTTCATGTCAGGTTACAAAAGAACGGCAAAGAAACACATTGCCTTTCTCGTATTTCTGATCACTGCATTTTATGGGTATGGACAACAGGGGGAGACGATGCTTGCAATCAAGATACACACACACACACACACACAAACGCGCACACACAGGAGCAAGAAAAATAAACAGAGCACATAAAGAAATTAAATTGGCCGATTCTGTGCTTTTATTCGCCTGGAATTCAAACCAACCTTTTGATTCCGTGTGTTGTTTGTTTTTAGCTCTCAGTAGTCTAGCTCCAGAAGGAGCATCAGCAAAAGAAGCATGGTTGGTGACTTGATGTCTACCCAAAGCTAAACACAATGTTTTCAATAGAACAGAAGCATGTGGCACATATGTGCAAGATGGGAGGTTTCATCCTCCTGTCATCCTTTACGGAATGAAATTGTTTTCCAAGGTAAAATGCCCTGCACACTGGAATTCAAGAAACTGCTATGGAAATGGCATTTAAGTATGGAGATCTGGCTTCACAATAGAGACCAAATCAAAAAGCTAATGGTAGCTCTAAAAGCATTGGGAGAAAGTAACCTTGAGTTGTGCCAGCTCGTATTTCTAACTCAAGTGACCAAGTTGCCATGGAGATTGTATCGTATCTGTGTGAATCACACAGGCATGATTCACAACTGTTAAGTGACCACAAAAAGGGCAACGCAGGAAAAGGCTGTCATGTAATACCTGGCAGACTGAAAGCCACAGTAATTATCATTCATAGTTATCTATCCTCATATCTCTTTGTACCTTTAGTTCCCTCTCAAGGTCATTATATTTAAACTGAAGTCCCATTGCAGATGATATGGCAAGCTCATATTGCTCTCCCCTCTTCCTGTTTATTCATAAAATAGTATGGAATTCATCTTTTCCCCAGTCCAGTGCGTAATTTATTTAACCTACTGAACTCATTGGCACAAGATGCCCGCTAGCTTAGGATAACAGGGTGGCACATTCCTTTTTTTATTATTATTCACCATTCTAAGTAAGAAACAAATAAACAAAATCAGTGCAGTTTTGAAATGTTCATGCTACCATCATGATTCAAAATGGCACCCAGTTGTGTCACAATATAGATTAAAACTTGCTCCTTGATCTCAGGACGTACTGTGCAAAAATATGGAACGGAACACTGTGACAGAAACCAGAGTGCACAGAAAAGCCTCAAATGAAAGAGAGTTCACCACTTACCAAGGGAGTCTGCTCCATGATTGTACAGCTCTGTCTCAGCCAGCATGGCCAATGGTCAAGGGTGATGGAGGTTGCAATCCAACAGAAAGGCTGAAAGTTTCTAGCTAATCTTCTGTTACTAAGGCTTCAGTTAAATGATATTGAAACATCTTGGAATGGGTTGACGTGGGTCAGCAACAGAGTCCTTGAATCCCCATGATGGGGTGAGCTCCCATTGCTCTGTCCCAGCTCCTGCCAACCTAGCAGTTCGAAAGCATGCCAGTGCAAGTAAATAAATAGGTACCACTCTGGTGGGAAGGTAAATGGCATTTATCAGATGGCCATCTGTCAGTGATTATTTAGTTGTGATTCCTACATTGCAAGGGGCTGGACTGGATTACCCTTGGGGTCCCTTTCAACTCTACAATTCTATGATTTATTGGAGTAAGAGAGCTAGAATGTATACTGCAGATTAGGAAGGATATCAGCATATCTCAGATGGTATCATTGTAGTTATGCAGCTGAGTTAAGGAAGTTGTATAAAGCAAGAGTTCTTTTTTTAAAATGGAAGTTCTTTATGAAGAAAATTCTCAAATGAGGAAAATGCCCCAGAACTTCACTTCCTGCACAACGCAATGCCATCCATGGAATAAAACCATGGTGACTTTGATAAAGTGGCTTCATCAAACAAGAAGTTGTATATGAACTTGTATAGGCTTAACAAAAACACTCAGTTCAAAATCCGACCTTAGTTTCATTATTATAATTCAAGGAACATCAGTAAGTTTGGTAAGCTTTGTTGCTAAGGCCTTTCAGCTATCAAACCATTCAGCACTGACACAGAATACTTATATCTACAAAATTTGCAGTTCAAACATGTTTTACTAATGGAGTGATTTGCTCTTGAAGTGTCAATATGATTTGTTATCATTCGTGGCTAATGTTCATTTGATTATTTGGAAACTTGGTTTCTTTTTTTCCAGCAAAAAAATAATGAAAAAATGAAAGCCAGCATGGAAATGAGTAATAAGAATTTAGCTTTTGCATATTTTTGCATTATTTTAGTAAGCAAAATTTGAAGCACCGGATGCTCATTCTTTCCTACAAAATGTGCTTATTTTCTGCAAGGCAGTTTTCTGGGTATGTTCCCACATAGTTCTGCACAGGATACACAATTCATTTATGGAATTCACTTGGGGAGAAAGGTTATTATGGCTATGAGATTAATATCCTTTCTAAACACAAAAGTAGCCAGCATCACAGAGGACAGAACAGACAAGGGCTATCTGGCATGGTAGTTAAATGGAATGGCTGTGTTCAAAGAAAGACATGTTTGGAACAAGAAAAGGCTATTGCCATCATGCCTTGCTTGTGGACTTTCCAGAGCAATCAGGATTGGTAGCATTGGAGACAAAATATTTGGCTAAATAAGACTTTGGTGAATCAGATAGGCCTTTGGATTTACCAGACTGGAAATCCTTGGCTGTCCTGTGTAAGAACCTTTTCCTTTTCCTCAGGTCTTTCTCATGGTCATTAAAGAATGCCACATCTCTTTTTATCTCCTGCTGGTTTTCCCCCATGCTCCTTATAAACAGTAGAAACAGCATGAGATTAATACATAGCACATAGTCCTCCATACTGGAACAATGTGCACAGGATGTTTATCCGCTAAAGCAAATTCTCTTCTTACAGTAAGGGCAGTTTGGTCAATTTGTACTTGCACACACAAAATAATATAACTAATTTCTATACACTTTGTTACCCTAGTAGTTAATTGCATTGATTTTGATGAATGACAAGCCAAACATTGCTGGTGTGTGTGTGTTGCAGTTTGACTATTATTATTATTATTGTTGTTATTATTATTATTATATCCTTTGATAATTATTAACAATAATAAACAGGGGAAAATACTTTAAATCATAATATTCTGCAAGAAAATATGACTTGGTATAAAATTACAATATTTCTTCTATTTAAAAAGCCCCCCTCAAAACCTACTTGAATTTTCTTTTGTGGAAGATAATTATTTTTATTGACAATAATGCCAGTTTCCCCATAATTTACTTTTATAGTCATGCCAAATATTATCATATTTAGTAAGCTAGAACTAGTGGCCAATGACTTGCCATTGTTCATGAAACTGATTACAGACGGATCAGTTATTTTGTTATTTGATTAATTTAAATGGTCTGGACCATTCAAATAACAGTGTCCCTCTGAAATCTGTGGAATATAACAGAACAGTGCACTTAGTTATTTTGTAAATCATGAAGATGATATGCTGGGGAAAATATCTAAGGCAAAAACAATCCAAGAAGCTCTGTGTGATGACAATACTGATGCAGCTTTCAAGGGCAACAGCTACCTCTAGAGAGAGGGCAGGTCAAAAATGACACAAACTTCACAGATGGGAACAATGCCTCAGATCTTAGTGAACTGATGGGAGGAGTTTGCTCCTTGGTGCCTGGGATGCAGGGCTTCTGGATGAACCTCTCTGCCACAGGCATGAATGTTGGCAAGAGGAAATGCTGTTGGCCTGGACCATGGATGGGGAACCTCTGGCCCACAGGCTAAACTTGGCCTGCTAGGCCTCCCAATTTGGCCCATGAGGCCATTTTGGGGAAGCCACACCACCCATCCTCCTAATGGAAGCTTTTTTTAGCTTACCATTTCTGTTTTGTAAGAATCATAGGGCCAGATTCAGCTAACACATGGGGTTAGTGCAAGGATTCTTGCTAGTGCTGTGGTGCTTTGTCTCCTCATGTGTCCCCTGCACCCCCACAGTACTGCTCTGGAGGGCTGGGAGAACTCCAGAATGGCATGCATAGGGAGGAGAAGGGAGGTTGTTCCATCTGGCAAGCAGAAACACTTGCATTGGTGGGACAACTGTATTAGTCTGACATTTCATTCCACCCATAGTTTGCTGCCATGTCCAAACTTGGCAAACTGGGGTTTGTTCAGACCAGTTAACAAAGCTTTGCTGTCAGTTCACAATTTGCCTTGCCAATGCCAAAGGAAAAACTGAAAACTGAGAGGAGTATCTGTTTAGAAAATGTATAGTCTTATGCTTGGGAGAGGACCTCCTCAGTTCTTCCTTCGCCCTAACAACTCTGCTTTTTTTCGTATCTGAAGAAGTGTGCATGCACACGAAAGCTCATACCAAGAACTGACTTAGTTGGTCTTTAAGGTGCTACTGGAAGGAATTTGTTTTGTTTTAACTCTGCTTTAGAGTGCCATCAATTCCTAAGTCATATCAGCAAGAAATGCTCCAATCCCCAGCTTCCATTCATATCGATCTGCAGGCCTAGCAGCCAACACTCCACTTACCCTGCTTCACAAGGCCTGATCATGAATGTTTTGGGCATGCAGATGTGAACATCAGTGAGACCAACCACTATCTGGAAACACAACTCTCTGGCTTTCCAGGACACGGGGAAGAAGGAATGCATCCACTAATATTTGAGTCAAGCAAATAAAGATATAAGATCAGCTCAAGAGGCATCACCTAGCCATATGCCGCATTATAGTCATCTCATTTTAAAGGCTTCTCTGCTGCTGAAAATGCAGAGTACGAACTGAATCTAAGAATCAACATGCAAGTTGGAAGCTCCTTTCTTTTATTCCTAGAGATCTTAAACAACCTTCCCTCCCTCTGCATCTAATCCTCGTCTTTCTGTCAAAAACATCAATGTACAAAAACGTGACATTTGCTTTTGTGACTCACCTTGAATTTTGGTTTGTCTGATGTGTCTTGCTACAGCTGGTACCCACACAGTAACTCCACTGATGTGAGCCTGTTTGCAGAGATACTGCAGTTAGCCCAGTAATAGCTAAAGATGCGGCACTGCTATGCTGACTCTCCATCAGCTGCATTTCAACTACACAAGTCACACACACTGCTTGTGCAGCAAGTCCTGGGTAGTTCATCACGGGGAGAAAAAGTCTGCCTTGCTCTTCTTCGGCACTGAAATCAGGAGTTTTTGCAAAACATAAAGCAGAAAATCTTTAAAATAACAATTAACAGTTTATTGCAAATTTTCTCAGTAGCTAATTCACTATTTATGTTAGCAATTAACTGAAATGAAGAACTAGGTCATGACAATAATTTAACCATAGATTTCAAATGGCAAGGCAGGAAAAAGAGAGAGCGAGAGCAAATGTTTAAATCCTATATCCTATAGTAATGAGTTTTAGATAAGGGAAACTTTTTGCAAGCTTTGTTTTCTATCTTCTGTAATGGCCTGGGAGGGTTGCAATCTGAAAATGGCTTTGTCAGAGCTTCTAAAGTTTCCAGGGCAATTTATCAATTGTCCATTTACTTTTATTCCACACAAAATACCCAGCAAATCAGACCTGGCGCCAGGGGTTGGAATGATCAGGAATGGAATGGTCAATGACTCAAGCCCTGAGTGAGGTCACAAACCTAGGTCACCTGAGCTTGTCAGCAATACTTTCCCTGGAGGCTGGGCAGCTGTGAACACAAGAAGGCCAAAGACCCATTTCCCCCAGAATCCTGTTCTCACAGTGGCAAACCAGATGCCTATGGGATGCCTGCAAACAGGATCTGACACTCTCCTCACTTGTTATTCTCAGCAACTTGCATTCAGAGGGATGCCACCTCTGATGCTGAAGGAAGGACATAGTCATTGTGGCTAGTAACCATTGATAGACTTTTCCTTCATGTAGTCGTGTGGTTGATACACACTTTTTTACTTTCCTTTGGGGCCCTAAACTAGTGTCACTCCGAAGCGACTCCATAGGCATTGTGGGAGTATTAAAATGGTGGGTGACATGGGTAGCACTGGTTGTCTAGACGAGTCTTTTTTGCTGCTGCTGTGCATGCCTGAGGATAGTAAGGTAAGGGGAGGAAGGGGGGCACTCTGATGGGGTCCCTGCCAAACCAGGTGCCCACCTTGCGTCCAATTCTTGCAGAATTGAAAAGGGCCTTTTCTGTCAGCGTCACCCCTGAGCCAGTGCCACCAACTGGACTCATCCACTTCAGCCCCGACTGGGCTAGGCGAGCGGGGTAGCACTTGCAGAGACCACCTTCTGCACAGGAACAGGTCAAAGTGCTGTGGACTCACAGCTTAGAGTTGTGAGCACCAGAGTCACTTCCACAAGAAGACAGTCGTCGCACAGCAGAGTATAGCAGAGCATAAACGACTCGGAGAGCAGCTCTGTAGAATATCTTCTTTATTCTATCTACAACTATAATACAAACTATATACAGAGCTAAATGAGGTCTAAACGAAAATGCTGAACTGCACTGAGTGTCTGCAGCTGCTCTTAGCAGCAACCTTATCTACAGAGATCACACACAGTCTCTCTCTAACACTCAGTCTCTCTCTCTCTCTCTCTCTCTTTGATCAAAACAAAACAAATTCTTTCCAGTAGCACCTTAAAGACCAACTAAGTCAGTTCTTGGTATGAGCTTTCGTGTGCATGCACACTTCTTCAGATATCTGAAGAAGTGTGCATGCACACGAAAGCTCATACCAAGAACTGACTTAGTTGGTCTTTAAGGTGCTACTGGAAGGAATTTGTTTTGTTTTGACTATGGCAGACCAACACGGCTACCTATCTGTAACTCTCTCTTTGATGTGAGGCTGGAGCGGAATAAGTAGAGAGCAGAAACCTCCCCCTCCTCTCTGGAAAATCAGCAGAGAACATCAGCAGATTCTTGGAATGGGAGGGGTGAAATCTCCTCACTTTCCCCCTTCATCCAGTTAAACACCAGCACTATTCTACCAGCACAGCAGATTAGCACTGACCACAAGAAAGCCCTCTGTTGTGTTGTAGCAACTTCTCCTTTATATTCAGAATCCACTAAGTTGCCAACTGAGGAGAATCTAGGAGGAGGAAGTGAGCCACAAGTCAGGGATGACGAGCAAGAGTCAGGACCAGATGACAAACCAGGAAGCAGAATTAAGGAGCAAGATGGCAGCCAGAACCAAAGGATGCAGGTGCCTGCCAGATCTCAGGAAGGCCTTATTACCTCAAGCAAGTTTTAGTTGGAAGAGGACACCCACTTGCTTTCTGTGCTGTCTAGGGGGAGCCAATGACCAGCCTTGGTGGATGAGGACATTCCAGGAGCCTAAGAAACCTAGTTATCATAAGAACATACGAAAAACCTGTTGGGTCAGAACAAGGGTCCATCTAGTCCAGCATCCTTTACTCACACTGGCCACCCAAATACCTTTGTGTCAGCTTCGTTCCGGAGCTGACAGAGGCTGGGAATCTAAGCAAGACAAGGGAGATAAGGACACTGGAATGTGAACTGGAATGTGAGAGGGAGGAGGGGAAGCCGAGTGGCATAGCTTCAGAAAAATTCAGAGAGCAAGCAGAAGATAGCTCAGAGATAGAAGGGGAGAGGCTGGGAAGAGCCAGCCCAAAAACTCGAAGGCGCGAAAAGGTCAGTGAGAGGAGGGGAAAAGAGCAGAAGCAAAAGGGTTTTTTCCTCTGTTGAAAGAAGAGGAAGGGGTGGAGTTTAGACTCAGCAACTGCTAACTTGGAGTCAGACACGGAGTGAAGGAGCTCTGGAGTGATTTATGTGTTTGAGCAATAAACCTGAGATAATTACTGCCGGTGTCTCGCTTCTGTGGGAGAGCCAAGCCATTACACTTTGGGAAGCCCACAGGCAAGACCTGAGCACAACTGCACTCTCTCCTCTTGTGGTTTCCGGCGACTAGTCCTCATATTCTCATATAGCCACTATTTTATTTTATTTTTTTAAAAAAACTGCACTGGTTGCCAGTTCATTTCCAGGCCCAATTCAAGGCGCTCACATGAGAGCCTTAAACAATCCAGGCCCCAAATATCTGAAATACTGTTTCCTTTTCTGCAGACCCTCTTGGGTGCTGAGATGGGCAGAGAGGCCTCCCCTTGATAGTTCCCCCACCCTCAAAGCCTTGGGGTTGGTGGCCCAGGAGAGGGCATTCTCTGTGGCAGCCCCTACGCTGTGGAAATCCCTCTCCACAGCTTCTGGTGAACGCTGAAGATGCACCTCTTTGCTGTGGATACCTGGAGTGTACGTTATTAGGAACCACCTTGCTTTTTTGTGGTTTTTAAGCAGTTTTTAATATTGTGGCACCACCTGACAGATTCTGGAGAGCTGCTGCTAGTCAAAGTAGAGTTTACTGGGCTAGTGGGGAAACAGTCTGGCAAATGGTGGGCAAAGAGCCTGACAGCTTTCCACGAGCTGTTTCCACCTCAAGACCTGTCAGAACTGTTATATCCAGGGTGTTGTTTTTTTAAGATGGAACTCACCGTAACTCATGGTGTAGTGGTTAAGAGCTGTAGATTCATAATCTGGGGAACCGGGTTCACGTCTCCATTCCTCCACATGCAGCTGCTGGGTGACCTTGGGCCTGTCACGCTTCTCTGAAATATCTCAGCCCCACTCACCTCACAGAGTGTTTGTTGTGGGGGAGGAAGGGAAAGGAGAATGTTAGCCACTTTGAGACTCCTTAGGGTAGTGATAAAGCAGGATATCAAATCCAAACTCTTCTTCTTCTTCTTCATTTCCAGCTCCTCTCAGGTGGGCACCATTGCCATTCTTAGAGAACAAGTGAGCCATTCATGGTGAGTTCTGGCACCCCTTTTTCTAGAAAAATAGCATTGATTATATCTATTCAACCAGTATCCTTGAGTGGGAAAGCTCCTTAAAACATTGGCACTATATGGAGCATGGAGATGAAGCAACAACGGGACAAGAATCTGCCAAGAGTGGATTATGGTCCCTGACTTATCCAGATTTCCTTTCTTGCAATTCTCCTGACTCATCACATTTGCACAGATTGCAGTGGTGTCATTCCACAAATCTATTACAAATGCAAACTAAATAAAAACATTTACTCTCTCTTTAAAAAGAAAAGAAAAAGAAAGAAACAACAACCCAGAAACATAAAGTATTGGGGAAGATTTAATCACATAATGGTAACTCTATTAGGACATCAAAATTAATTTCAGTTTCCCTGAGGTATCGTATTTTAATTAAGAAATCCATGCTTTTACTCTATTAATTAGCATACTGAAAGAATAATAAGTTTCAGATGAGTTTAATTGTAATAAAGCATTTCATCTCCTAAAAAAATAATAATAAAAGGAAGTAAGGGTCTCAATCCAATTTATTTTCTACATTTAATAGCAATGTTTAGAGACGCTATTCAGTATAGCTGCCGAGTAATCTTTTTAAAAATTCATGTAAGTTTTTTGTGTGTACTTAATTCCTTTTGAATATCTTGCTCATGGATACAGACATTATTCTGTCCCCCCCAGCAGTCGTTATTTCTGCTAGGCATCAAATCAGTTCATTCTTCATATTGTTTTCCTTGCTATTAACATAGATAACCAAAAAGAAGGTTGTTAAAAAAACCTTTTGCACTGATCAACTCAAGTGGCTGTTTCCCATTAACATTCCATTAGAATGAATAGCAGGTTTGGATGAAGCAGATGCATTCCCTGCACAGCATGTTCTCTACGTCTGATGATACCTGGTAAATTCAGTGGTCAGTAAGCAATTGATAAATTACCGGACAAATCCCAGAACATTTTTTTTAAAAAAATGCACAGAGCAGGCTTGCCCATTAAATACTGTGCAATGCACAAGAGGCAAGCCTATCTCCTTAATTTATCTTTGAATGCATCCAGTTTTTCTTTTCCCCATGTGTAACCCACAGGGAATACTTGCTGTACTCAGCGATATTTTCAAATGCGATCGGTAATTTTCAAACATCCAAGCTGAAACACAGCAGCTTCTCCTATGATTCTGCCCCTGATTATTTATCAGGCTTTACCAACAAAGTCTCCGCAGAGTGCAATGAAAACACCTCCCCAGTTTGGTGGGCCGTCAATGGGGCTGCCGAAGGCCGGAGATGTTTTCAGCAGAAAATTCATCCAAGTGCCATTGATAGGCAGGCCAAGAGCATAATCTCCACAGAAAGAAATCTCCACTGGAAAGAGAAAAACTGGTTAAGTTGCCAAATGGGGAAAAAGTTGCATCTCTGGGAGGGGGCATTTAAATTAGTGTGGTGCTGAAGACTGTTCTGAATAATTCTCTGAATTTGAGTCTGTGTCTGTGTGTTAGGTATGGGTTGAAAGGGAATCCCATTTGGGGGGACGTATTTAAATAGATGTGGGAAAGCTTTAACCCTCCAGATATTGTTTAAAATCAGCACCCATAATCACATTTGCTGAGGTTGTAGTTCAGTGACATCTGGAGGGTCAAAGCTTCTTCACCCCATTTTAAATTGTAGTGTTAGTTGGCTATTCATTTCCACCATCTTCTTTCTTCCATGTCATTGATCCACTGATGCAAGTAGCTGTACTTGTTCCCCCAAAGTGCCTGTTAGTCATAGCTGTCAACTTTTCCCTTTTCTTGCAAGGAATCCTATTCGGCATAAGGAAATTTCCCTTAAAAAAAGGAAAACATTGGCAACTATGCTGTTAGTCTGATGCTCTAACATGGGTATGCAATTTAAAGCACATGGCTTCCCCCAAAGGATCCTGGGAACTGTAGTTTGTGAAACATGCTGGGAATTGTAGCTTCCCTGTATGAAGTTTACAGGGTGTTTAATTGAATCACTTCTTTGATGTGTCTAGATCCAGCCATAGACAGTGTGATCTGCCTCTGGTTCTTCAAACCTCTGCTTGCTGTCTCTGGAATGTGACATGCTTCTCATTTTAGACCATGCGTCCTGCCTTTGGCATCTTTCCCCCCTCCCACCCACAAGAACTGTTCCTGCTACCCACCGGAAGAAAGAAGCTTTGAAGATCCCTCCACTCCAGTCTCTATTGCCCTGTCTGACTTCCTCAGAGAGTAATGAAGTGCAGGAGACTATGGGAAATGTCGTTCTCCTAAGTTCTTCTGCCATCAACCTGATTTGTAAAGCTTGGATCCTAACTCGGCATCTGCAAACAAGGGTTCTTCCATGCATGGACTGAGGTACAGAAGAGGATCCTTCTAGCGGAAGTGGGAAAGGCAATTTATTGCTGATTATTCTTTCTCCCTGCAGGCACCTCTACTCTCTCTCATGCCATTCTCTCATGAAAGCAGAAGTCTGTTTAGGGCAGCCTTTCTCAGCCTTGGGTCCCCAGATGTTTTGGGCCTACAACTCCCATCATCCCTGACCACTGGTCCTGTGAGCTAGGGATCATGGGAGTTGTAGGCCAAAAACATCTGGGGGCACAAGGCTGAGAACCACTGGTTTAGGGGAAGCTCTCATTAAGAGAAGTCTAGATAGGTCAAAACCTGTCTATCTATTCCAGGAGCAGCTAATCTGTGACCCTGCAATGTTGTTAGATTCCAACTCCCATCTGCCTCCGAAACCATGACCAATGATTGGAGATGATGTGAGCTGGAGTCAATCCGGAGAGCCAGAGTTTAGAAAATCCAATCTAGTCCCTCAATCGAGCTACAAGCTTTACATGCAGAAGGTTCTACGTTCCAGCCCTGTCATCTCCAGTGAGGGCTGAGCTGGGAGTCCTGCCTGAAACCTCATAGAACTACTGTCAGTCAGTGTAGACAAGTACTGAGCTGGACAGACCAAGGCCTGACTCAGTTTAAGGCAGCTTCCTATGTTCACATATACCTGCTGTGCTGGTATATGTAGCTGCAGCACCTGTGCTGTGTATTAAGTTGCCGAGGCTGGAAAGCAAACCCTGAGGAAAAGAATTGCCTTTGTGCACCACGGCACCTGCAGAATACTTTCTCCCTCGCCTTCATCTGGCATGTTGTATTTCTCACAGCAGCGCTCAGTGGAATTCTACACTGCCCATCTGCTAACAATGCCATCAATTATAAGTGAGCCAAAAGCACCATCCAAGGCTGGCCTCATCCAGCCTCTGTGCCACGTTTCCATCCTCCACATTTAATCGTGATCAAATTTTATATTCATCATCGAGAGAGAAAACCTTCACATGCTGCCATGTCACACTAGCAACACAAGGCTGCATTCGCATGGCAGTTTATTCCATTGCCATGACTTTCCCCCTAACTGTTAACACAATAACTCAGCTGGTGTAAAAGCCTTTTCTGGAACTATAATGGAATATATTGTCGTAGAATTCTACTCAGTATTGATCCAGAGCAGATTCCAATGTATAGTTAGCAGAATAAAAACTGAAACATGTTGCAGGATTCCCAGAGGCAATTGTATTTCATCCAGCATAGCTTTACTGCTGCTGAAGGCAAATGAGCATAATGGTCACAAATCCAATACAGTGGTACCTTGGGTTACATACGCTTCAGGTTACAGACTCCACTAACCCAGAAATAGTACTTCGGGTTAAGAACTTTGCTTCAGGATGAGAACAGAAATCATGCTCCAGCCTCGCAGTGGCAGCGGGAGGCCCCATTAGCTAAAGTGGTGCTTTAGGTTAAGAACAGTTTCAGGTTAAGAACGGACCTCCGGAACGAATTAAGTACTTAGCCACTGTACATTCAGGATTGGCACTGTCCATAAGTAATCCAGTTGCAGCAGACTTAACTTAAACTTACAATAACTTATAATAATTCTAAACCTTAACACTAAGCACATTATGTACAGAACACCACACCAGAATGAAAAGAAATAGAAACCCAGGCTCCTTCTGGCCTTCCTTTTATAGTCAGCATGACCTTGACAGAAAGAGAAGCTTAAGCCAGCTGTACTCAACTTCTCTGAAGGAATAACCCAAATATCACGAACCTTTTGCTTGTTTCTTTCACACAGAGAAGCTTCCAGAACCCTATTGAATTAATTAGAATAGGAAAGATCTCTACACATCAGATCAATACTTTCTGTACTAAGAAATGCAAACGGACATATATTACAAATTTAGGGTTCATTTCCATGCTCCTTGCTTCCGGAATAAATCCATTCACAAATAATATGGGAAAGGAGTGCTGCCAGTGGGCACTTCTAGACTTTTGCTATTTTGGGTGGGATTCAATCACATACCTGCAAATGTGGGTAATTCAACTGTTGTTGATTTGGATCTCCTGTGCAACAAACTCAGTTCTCCCCAAAGATCGGGCTATTTGCAATAAGGAAAGTGATGGGGACATGCACTGGAAAGCATGGAGTAGCACTAACGTCCCCGCAAACAAATATTATTGTTCATTAAATAGTTGATGCCATTTCCAGAGTTCAGGATGAACATCAGCGATGGCTTGTGCCTATTGGAAAGCAGGCAGAGCAGCAGTAGGTGGCGCCAGAGCCAATGACAGGCAAAGCCAACAAATTCTTGTTTTGTCCCCATCTTCCTCCTCCCTTCTGAATTCTACAAGTTGCAACACAGAGACTCACAGCCAGGGCCACCTCCTGGACTTGCTTGTAAGTAAGGGATGCGGGTGGTGCTGTGGTCTAAACCACTGAGCCTCTTGGGCTTGCTGATCAGAAGGTCGGCAGTTCGATTCCCCGCAATGGAACGGGGTGAGCTTTCATTGTTCGGTCCCAGCTCCTGCCAACCTAGCAGTTTGAAAGCACGCCAAAAGTGCAAGTAGATAAATAGATACCGCTCTAGTGGGAAAGTAAACGGTTTTTCCGTGCGCTGCTTTGGTTTCAGTGTTCCACTGCGCCAGAAGTGGCTTAGTCACGTTGGCCACATGACCTGAAAAAACTGTCTGTGGACTAACTCCAGCTCCCTCAGCCTGTAAAGCAAGATGAGCGCCACAACCCCAGAGTTGTCTGTGACTGGACTTAACTGCCAGGGGTCCTTTACCTTTACCTTTTTAAGAAGGCAGGCAGACGGGGGCTGGCTGAGGACGACAAGGGTTGTATGAACCAGCCTCCACGGATGCATGCTCAATAAACAAGTTGCCTGGGAATGTCCAGTGAGTGAGATTTCTCCACTGGCTTCCAAGCCAGGGGGGAGAGTGGGAGAATCTCACTCGCTGGCAGCCAGACTCCAGTCATACCGGTGTCCTTCTCACTGCATCCTTCCTTAATAGCCAGTCATGATCAGTTTCCTTTCTGCCTCATCCTCACGACACACACACACACACACTCCGCAGGGAAAACATGGTGTGAAATTGATGACATCTTTAATAGTATCTTAAGCAATGCAAAAAAGATCAGGTGGTTGAGTGCAGCCATAACGTCAAAGTCCTCTCTAACACCTTCCTTTTTGTGAAAAATTGAATTCCATGTGTGCTCGTGTGACGTTGAGAAATAAGATATAGGAATGTATTAGATAAAATGTAAAGAAATATACAATAATAAGAGTACATTCATTTGTAAAAAAGGAATATACAATGTGATAGGCAGGAAGTCCAAAGTGTTGGTACATATATGATTTTGGAATAGTTTTTGTCCTTTTCTTTAGGTATATAAACTTTGTATATAAACTTTGTATACATGCTGAAAATTATATTATTATAAGCCTTGTAATAATATATTTATAATATATTATTATTATTATATAATTTATAATATATAATTTATAATTTATAATTTTTATAATTTATAATATATAATTTATTATATTATTTATAATATAAATTATATTATTATAAGCCTTGTGATGTAATATGATAATATTTACCGATGTAACATAAGAATGTTAATAAATAAATAAAACTCCAAAAAGGAAAAAGGAAAAAAAGAAAAAAAGAATTCCATGTGTGCTTATTATTATTATTTCTAAAAGAAAGAAATATACCTCTGCATACCTTAGGGTTCCCTTGGATATGCAGAAATCTCTTCCTTGCTTCTCAATGAGCTCATTTTGCATATAAAGCGGTTGGCAGAGGACTGCTAACTTTTAGAGGTGATGATCAGAAAACAGAGCAGCTCCCATTTTTACCAAAGAATGGCCCAAATTCTACCACCTGTCAATCCAATTCAAAAGCAGTCATAACGTTTGGATTTACTTGGATAATTCAGACATAAATATAGATTCCAAAGAACAATAGATTGTTTAGGCTCTAGCATTTGGTAAATGGTTATTAAATCTAGGCATTTACAAAAGCATTAGGGAAACATCCTTGGTATTTATGTGCCATTTTATTTCCTTCTAAGTGAAATGCCGAATCCATACAGTTTTACAATGAAGATGATTATGGCTACTAGACAAGGAGGCCTCCTGGGAAACAAAAATATCAATAGCATGTTTAACTACATGAACTTTTTTTTTTTACATTATTAGTTCTGCTGTGCAATACCCTCAGAAAGCTAATGGCATGATTTTGAAGAAGCTTTCTAGATTATGGAAAAGCAAATAAGCTTCAGGGCTCCCATTGACCACGCAACTCATCTCAGAACTCTGGCATTATATCTATGGAAACTGCTTTTTTGCAACTTTGAAATCCTAGGTGGTATGCAAATATATTAATGTGACATTTTCCTCCTCCTCAGATCTGGAGCTCCGTAGGCACTCTGCGCGGTCTATGGCAGACCAATAGGATGGTATTGCTCCCTCCATTGATGTAAAAGGAGAATGAAAGGCAGCACAGTTTTGTTTTTGTATTTTGAGGCTCCTGCACCTATATACAAGGATGTGATGACTTATTTGATTTAATTTAGTTCATACACTTACATATCAGCTAGTTTGGGTTCCCTCAGTTTCTCCTTTTTCCATTCTTAATTTCAGTTCTTCATATTTTGCAGTAATTATTACTTTATTTTTAAGGAAAAAATTCTCCAAATTAACACATTTCTATATGCAGTGTTGACTAATGTACACATTTTCCCCAAGAGTATGCATTTTTGTGTTATTTTGAAGGATGGTTGTGTTTTGGCATATTGTTCTGGAAAGTGCAAATTTGATAAATCTGGCTTCACATTTCTCCCCCAACCTTATACGTCACTGATATCAAACAAGATATCAAGGCAGTTTACAATCACTGCAGCAACCGCTTAAAATATTGTGATATTTTGTGAGAGGAAGAGAATAATACTGCACAGTGCTGTTTTCTAGAAAAAGAGGGGCCGGAATTCACTATGAACACTGACTTCGTTCTCTTAGAATGGCAATGGCACCCACCTGAGAGATGCTGGAACTGAGTTTCAGTGAGTTCCAGATGAGGGAAAAAGCCCTGATTCTGCACATCATCTTCCTTTTAAGCTTCTCATTGCACTGACATGGATGGGAAAGGCATTGTTGGCAGAGAGCATCTCCTTAAGGCAAGAAACTGTTAATTAAGCTGAGGGCTTGCAAAACACTGCACTAATATTTATTTACTTTTATTTAACAAAATTTAGATAGTGCTTAAAAACCTGTAAGCAATTTGCATCAACAATATGTAATATCTATAACTAAAAAATATCGACAATACAATTCATAGCTAACCTGTGAAAACAAGTTGACAAATAAAATTGATCAAGATGCAGATAAAAACAGCCATTTTAAAACAAACGTACCGTATTTTTCAGTGTATAAGATGCCCCCATGTATAAGATGACCCCTAATTTTTTAATGCCAAATTAAGAAATTAAGTTGTTTGGCTTTTTGGGGGGTGGGGGAGGTCACTTCTGCCAATTGCTCACCTACCTGCCCGCCACTGCCAATCGTTTGCCATAGCCAATTGTCTGCCCACTCGCCTCCACCAACAGCCCACCCGCCCACTTGCTTCAGCTGCCAATTGCCTGCCCGCCTCACCACAGCCGCCAATTGCCTTCCGAACTGCCACAGCCACAGCCAATCACCAGCAGGCCTTGCCACAGCCACCAATCACAGGCCACCAATCTCCTGCTTACTGCTGCAATTAATTGCATGTCCCCCTCTGCATTCACTATCTGTGTACAGTGGTACCTCAGGTTAAGTACTTAATTCATTCCGGAGGTCTGTTCTTAACCTGAAACTGTTCTTAACCTGAAGCACCACTTTAGCTAATGGGGCCTCCTGCTGCCGCCGCGCCGCCAGAGCCCAATTTCTGTTCTTATCCTGAAGCAAAGTTATTAACCTGAAGCACTATTTCTGGGTTAGCGGAGTGTGTAACCTGAAGCATATGTAACCTGAAGCGTATGTAACCCGAGGTACCACTGTATAAGGCAACACCCAATTTTTGCTATTTTTGTTAGCAAAAAGCATCGTCGTATACACGAAAAAATACAGTAATAACTAGATTAATAAATTATATGTCTGGGAAGGCTTTTCTATACAAATACGTTTTTCACAGTTACCAAAAACAATGAATTGCGGGCACCTGTCTAATATGAATGGGCAGGGCATCTCAGACAGCAGGTGCTGCCACACGCATGGATCAATTACTTGCAAGTGCACAACGAACATTGTAAACGTGCCAGTTCCACAGTCTGAAACTATCAGATGCACCCATGTAACGTAAGGTGATACCTTAAATGAAATGGTCCCAAGCTATAACACTTTGCATTTGCATACCCTCTGACATTTCTCTGATGAAAACAGAGACATCCTATTGGCCCAGTACTTAAAAGTGCTGCATCGGAATTCTCGATTTTAATGCTCTAGGCTCCACTGTAGTGTTGCATGTGACAGGGCAGAGCTCCTCTCTCGGCATCTTACCTGGATGGTTTTGGAGTGGAGCAGGGTGTACTGGCTGGAGTACCAGGCTGGTGGCAGAGCTCCAACCAGTGCGACTGTGTGCTCCCCATCCCTTGTCTATTGACTTTTTAAAGGTACAGAAGCCCTGCCCACTTTTATCTCCAGTCAACCCGCAGCCCTGCTTTCTCAGACAATATAGGAATACAAAATATTGCAATTTTTATTTATTTATTTATTTTAGTTTTAAAGAAAGGCAAGACTGTTTATTGGCAGAGCACATGGGAGAAAAACGAGGGGAAGAGCGGAAACCTAGACGTGAGTAAGGCACAAAACAGTATCCTGTTCTGGAATGCCCTGAGATACAAATATGTCTAAGCTTATCATTTGTCTTGAAATTTTAGAATTTCTACAGTCAAATACAGCTGTGGTTTCCATTCCCTAAGCAAAATGATGCCACCAAGTGGTTGCTTTAAGATATCATGTCTGCTGTGTTGGAGGAGAATTAACAGGGTGGAAGGACCTGTAAGGGCCTGCATTTTTCTGACATAACCATGTTGAGTAGACTATGCTAATCCTTTGGTTAAAGCCCAGAAATCATATCGTCAGAGATCAACTGGAACAATGGAGCATTTTAACTTAACTATGCTAAGGTAGACAGGATGCTAGGACATATAGATTTGCAGGACATATAAATTTGATTGACTTAAAAGAGTCAAAGCACAACACATATAAAGTATACTGTGGTTGCCAGATCTAATTGTATATATGCCATCTTAAACCATATGGTGCATTAAGAGGCCATAGTGTTTTTTTTAATAATGCATTTCTCTCACACACACCCATTGTAGTGACTGAATCTTATTTTCAAGGCTTCCAAAGTCCAATATGGCCAAGGAAAACGTTCAGAGCATGCTCACAAAAAGCACCATTGATTATATTTAGATTTGATTTTCTGGTCCATAGAGCTCATCCGTTCTGTATACTCGCTGAGAATCCAGTTTTGTTTTGCGGTTCATATTTGGCTGCAGTAGTCCCCATACATGCACATTTGAATATGACCCAATCCACTGTTGACCCTCCCTACGAATGTTTCCTTGTCTGTTTGCACTTTGCGTGTTTGCCAACACCTTCTCATTAGTTAATTCCACTCCTTCTGTTGCAGCGCAAAATGGGAGTGCATGTAGGTTTTTGCTTACCTGCTTACACACATCTTTTTTAATGTTTCTGCCCAATACCAGACTTCCATTTTATTAATCCCCTTTGAGCATGCACAAGTGGCTATTTTTCTCTGTGTGCTTGAATTGTAAAGAAATTTCCTGCTTCAGATTAGTGCTAAAGTACGTATCTGCTCATAGATCATCTTGAATCTACACCCCATGCTATTTTGAATCAGCAGTAATCTTTGGTATGGACAAGCTCTTGGTCTTCTCCCAGATGATCTCTGTGCGAACACAGAGTATGGGGAATAGTCAAGTTTCTATTGTGTAGCTAGTGAATATGCTTACTGGTATCTTCCATGTTAGTTTCACTTCACATTCATCAAGGAGCTAACTTTCTTATATATCTTTTGAGCCTATTTATTCCCACCAACAGAGCTGGGCTGAGTTTGCATGACTCTTTTTGGCAAGGAAATGTCAGCACAAGATGATAGTTCACTGCTATTCTTCTGTGGTTATTCATACTTGTGCCTGCCCCCTTTGTGATAAAGTTGAAATTTGGCTGTCTAAAATGTAGTTTATGATAATTCCATTTCTCGAATCTTGACTATACCAGACTCAAAGACTAACCATGGAACAGTCAGTTTGTTGCCTCGCTTTCAATGGAAAACATGATATTTATTTTATATTATTATATTACATTACATTATATTATACTATATTATAAACAAGCAGCTTGTGGTGAGGGCCCAAAAGTAAGGGGCTGTCTTTGTTGGACTCTATTATTTGCACCCTAGAATGAACATAAAACATGTTCAAAGAGATGAATTAGTAAGGGAATGCCATTCTCTAAATTGTTGTTTGACATTGGTAAAGGGAGAGTGAACACCCTCCCCTCCCCTCATCAAATAGCCTTTTTGTTAGCAGTGGTAGGATCCAGCAGGACACTGGGTGTATTCCACTAATCCATAAGTGAGTGAACAAGTAGATAGTTCAGTGCTCTTGACACCTACGAAAACATTATCAACTGGAAGAAAGAGAGATGGGGCCATCTAATTGTATAATATTGGAAGAATACATGCATAATTATAGAGTTGCCGTGACAGCTGCTTACAATGTCCGCTATCATGCGCTGTGGGTGGTAATTTATCTTTGGGTTTCCCATTCATTTGTATAGGGAGCAGCAGGGGGTGGTCTCCTGGCATCCCATATAATGGCAGACATTTTAAGAAAGTACTATTGTAGATGCTCCTGTTTTAGACAGATTTCACACGTGCCACTTAAAACACTTTTGAGCCTCTCTCCTGCTGCTGGTGTGCATGTGTGAAAGAAAGAAATGCAATTTTAAATGCACTTTCTGTTTCTAAATCAGTTGATGGAAAAGGTGCATTTGCAATCACATTTTAACTTTCCTGAGCACTGTGTGTGTTTGTGTGCACACTTATGAACACATGTGTTCTACTGAAAACACATTTATTCCACTCTTCCCCTATGGAGTTGCATATATTTCTCCCCACAACAATGCCTACCGTATTTGTGCATTGCCTTCCAACTTTAATGGTGCTCATTGTCCTTGGTCCTGACTAGAGAAGACAAAATGCTTTAGACCCTCCCACAGTCCCTCTGAACTCAATGCAATTTACTTTTGAGAAGACATGTGTAGGATTGCACTGTTTAACCTGCCATCCCTAGGGAAGGGTGGGCAGGCACTTGCCAGGGTCCTTAAGAGAGGGAATTCTATAGACATGGATCCATTGTGGAGGAAACCAAGTTTCAAGCAGCTGCTGAAGATACATCAGATATAAACCATGAACACTAGATGGCTTTACAGGGGGATAAGACAATAAGGAAATCTGGCTACTAGTCACAATGGTTATATAGTTCCTTTGATATCAGAAGAAGAAGAAGAGTTTGGATTTGATATCCCGCTTTATCACTACCTGAAGGAGTCTCAAAGCGGCTAACATTCTCCTTTCCCTTCCTCCCCCACAACAAACACTCTGTGAGGTGAGTGAGGCTGAGAGACTTCAGAGAAGTGTGACTAGCCCAAAGTCACCCAGCAGCTGCATGTGGAGGAGCGGAGACGCGAACCCAGTTCCCCAGATTACGAGTCTACCACTCTTAACCACTACACCACACTGGCTCTCAGAGGCAGTATGCCTCGGAATACCAGTTGTTGGGTATCTTGAGAGGGCAAAGGTTCTTGTTCTTATGTTCTGCTTGTGGCTTCCAGTTGCCATCTGGCTGGTCACTATGATAACTGAATGCTGAACTTGATTGAAAGCAGCCCTGTATTGGGAAGTTTTTAATGTCTGATGTTTTACTGTGCTGTTATTATGCCCAGAGTATCTGGGTCAACCCATTCAGATGGGGGGGGGGAGGAATAAGTAATATATGATGGCGTTGTTGATAAGGATGATGATGTCTGATCTAGCAGCATTCTTCGTAGGTCCTTATGTAGTATCTCAAGCTAGCAACACCTTTTAGATACGTGCAGAATTTTTTTCATAGAATGCAATTCCCAGTCACTATCAAGTAGCATCCAGAGTGCTTTGGGAACTCCACTGACTTCAAAAGTAACTTGAACTGGAATATTATGTTTTTGACTACTCCTGAGGGGGCTGGGATAGCGATATTCCCACTGAACATGATGCACACATATTCTTTCTTACAGCCCATCCTCCTGATACAGTTATTTCTCACAGGTATGAAATCTCTGGTATGCACATGGCATTCCCAGATCTAAAAGGGCTGTACCATACACATTTCAGTAAAGGAAATGACCCTCATTTTCAGTCATATTCTTTCTTTCCCCCCCCCACCCACCCACACCCCAGGCTCTGTTCACAGATGGTTCTGGAATGAGGTTATGTGCAGATCAAAAGCTGTCTAAAACAGCATATTTGCTGAATATGCTTTCACAAAGAGCTATTCCAATGGAAAACCTTATTTTTGAATCAATGATCAATACATTAATGAGCCACCCTGAGCAATTAATTCATCAGACCTTTTAAAATTCAAACAACAACCTTGTTTGAGTGTACAGACCACCTGTTTGTAGTTTGACTTTAAAATAAATTCTTCTCCCCAATTCACATATTTTCCCCCCTTCTCTCAATTAAGACTCTTCTACAAATATAACTTCGTACGCCAGTGCATGTGTCAGAGTGTCTCCTTTTGCTTCCTTAATACATAGGGGTATACAAAATGAACCACAGGGTAGGCAAACAAATAGTGATTATAGCTTCAGAAATGACATCTCCTATATAATGCCTCATGGTGCCTCACAATATATACTCTTTATCTCTTCAATTTCCATCCACTTCTTTGTTAATAAGCACTGAGCACAAAGCAGAACAAAGCCTTAACCCTAGAATTATTCTGAGCCTACTGTGGGCTGCTCTCACTCATTCAACCTTTACTGTCGTAGTAGCAGCATCTACAGGGTCAAGTATTGTTTCAAGTCCTATCCACTCTCATTTAAGTTGCTGGGTGTCAGTACATTGAGTGTTCTTTCTTTTTTTAAAAAATAAATAAATCTATATTTTCCTCTAGATTTGTTCATTATTTATGGAGCTTTAAATCAAAGTCCCTGTTCTATCTGTGCTACAGAGACGTGTGTGTGTGTGTGTGTGTGTATGTGTTTGGTGCTTCAGTGAAACAAATGATATTTTAAAAAACATTTTGGTATGTTTTATATACGGCAGAATCTAATCAAAATAAACTAATTTATCAAGAGTCCTATTAATTTGTAAACCTTTGCAAGGAACTAGGAGATGGGCTTTTGTCAATTTATTTATTTATTATTTATTTATTTAGTATCTGGGGCAACATTGGTGTTTTTTTGTTTTTGCTGTATTTCCCAAAAAACCCCCTGAAAACTCACGCTTTAATTGTAGACATGTTACAATTCTTTATTGTATAGTACATAAAGTTAATGAAATGCTCATGAACAGATAGATCATGATGTTCAGGCTGATTCATTATAAACTGCATGCCTCATTTACATGGGTTTCAGTCTATTTTTCTGAGAGATGGAGAAGCGTGGGTCTCTTCTGCAATCAGATGCACTCGTTCCTCTTGCATGCAACTAATCATTTGCATGATGCCAGCAGAAGAATTAGATAAAAGAAAGCTTCAAGATGGATGGAGTAAAGCATAAATGAATAAAATGAATAGGCAGTGCTTCCTAAGTGTTGTTCATATTTTCTGATCAAACTGGAGCAGAACAGGAGGAAATGATGCTTTTCAAGACAAGACTCTGGTTCCCACCTTTGCTCATATGTGCTTACCTTGTGCGTACATAACATGGCTTCCCTTCCCAAGACCATGTGCAGCCATATGGGTACCTGGAACACTGGAATGAGCAAACATCCTCACTGAATGGGAGCTGCTAGTTGTGATGTCTATAGCATCTCCAGTCTCTGAATACCAGTTGTTGGGGATCATGAGCAGTGCTATTGTGCTCATGTCCCGCTTGTGGGCTTCCCATAGGCATCTGGTTGGATACTGTGAGAATGGAATGTTAAACTAGATAGGCCTTTGATCTGATCCAGGAGGGCTTTTCTTAAAACCTTGCGTTCGCATCACCTTCTGCATATGGAGCTGCTATCCTATTGAAGAGAATGCAAATATCCTTGTAGGTAGGGGAGTTCGAGATGTGCAGCAGAGCTCTCCCATTTGGGGAGACAGAAAACAATCTCTGTGAGTGGTTGGGTATCAGCCATTAATGGTTTTCAGTCTGGTTCAGCACCTGAATTTTATTAACCGTACAACATAGTTTCAGCACAGATTCTGCAGCTAGCATTATCAGAAATTCCACAAAAAGCCAGTTTGGTATCAGTTTTATAAAACTCCTAAAGCTCTCTTACCATTGTTTAGTAACATGAACTTCAACTGCACAAGCACACATCCCTGGCGTTCCCTCTCTTGCCATATAACATTTATTTGAAGAGATATTAAGATAGAAAATGCACACCTGAAAGTTCAAAGCTAGGGGAAAGTTAATGAAGTAGCACATACTTCTCATTATCCATGTAGTAAAAGACATTTTTGATTTTATGGTTTAATAGTATTTTTATTTCCCATTTCTGGAAATTGTGAACATGTATATGAATAAAGCAACAACAATGTTAGAAATGTCTGCTCCCTTATGCTATGTTTGCTACTAATAACATTTCCCAAACTTTTAAGGTTACACAGTTTAGAATATAAAGAATCTTCTTTAAGGGAGGGGGAATTTTCATGTGCTTTTCTTAGTTCACATTCCTTTTATCAATCCAGCTGAACATTCCTCTTCAGCCCAGAACATATTTCTTAACTTTTACCTGATATAGCCACAAGTGAATTGCATGTGTGAGCCTCAGACCTGGCCATTTCAGAAACAGGAATAAATCTCCTAGGCTCCCTCCCCATTTGGTTTTGATCCCTGGGGCCAAAAGCTGAGCTATTTGGAGACTCCAATCTTTCTTTTTCTTTTGTCTCATTTTTGCCTTTTCCCAGAGGGCTGTTAGACAGTAAGGTCAATATTTAGGCAAGGAACTAAAATGTATTACCATCTGTGCATAATGGCATATTTATAAGCTGTATAGGTCCTCAGTTTTCTTCCACCTATGTTCTTCAACTATTTTCCGGAGGACTCTGTATCATTAAGGATCAACTCTTTTTAGGAGAACTTTCTGTAAACAAACAGTGGTGAAGCTTACTATGGTGACTGATTGCAGCAGCCTTTGGTTATAAGCAATAAATTTGACTGACTGACTGACTATGGTGACTGTAACATCCAGGAGGTAAATCTCCAGGGCCTGAGGAGCTGCACCTAAGGGTACTTAGGGAGTGTGTGGATGTAATTTTAGAGCCTCTGTCTAGAATATTTGAGAATTATAAGCAAACAGCTGAGGTCCTTGTGGGCTGGAAATTAGCAAATATTGCCCCCATCATCAAAAAGGCGGGACAAGGGAGAACCGGGTACCTATTGACTGGTGAGCATGAAATCAATAGCATGAAAAGTCATAGAGCAGATCATTAAGTAGTCAGTCTGTGAGCACTTAGAAAAGGATGGTGTGGTTACAAAGACCCAGCATGGGCTTCTCAAAAACAAGTCATGCCAGAAAATGTGTTTTTCTTCTTCTTTTTATATAGAGTTCCAAGGTTGGTGGGTCAGGGGAATGCTGTGGGCACAGTGTATTTTGATTTCAGAAAGGCTTTTGACAAAGTCATGATATTCTTCTGGAGAAGCTGGTAAAATGTGGGTTGGATGAGATAACTGTTAGGTGGATTTGTAGCTGGTTGACTGACTGAACCCAAATAGCGCTCACTAACGGTTCCTCGTTATCCTAGGAAGAAGTGACAAGTGGGGTGCCACAGGGTTCTGTCCTGGGTCCGTTGTTGTTCAACATCTTTATAAACAAATTGGAGGAGGGTATTGAGGAGGTGCTCATCAAATTTGCAGATGATACTAAACTGGGAGGGGTAGCCAATGCTGCTGAAGACAGTATTGGGATTCAAGATGACCTTAACAAGTTGGAGAACTGGGCCCAAACTAACAAAATGAATTTAAATAGAGACAAATGTAAGGTTCTGCACTTGGGTGGGAATAACCACCTACACTAATAAAAGATGGGGGACACCTGGCTTGCCAGTAGTACATATAGAAATAATCTAGGCGTCTTAGTAGGCCACAAGCTTAACATGAGTCACCAGTGTGATGCAGCAGCCAAAGAAAGCTTACACTATTCTAGGATGCATCTGGTGTCCAAATCAAGGGAACCAATAATACCACTCCATTCTGCCTTGGTCAGTCCACACCTGGAGGTATATTGATAAGTTTGAGCACATGCAGAGTAGGGCGATCAATATGATCAAGGGTCTGGAAACCAAGTCTTATGAAGAACAGTTGCGGGAATTGGGTACGTTTTCCAGCTTATCAGGTAATCTCCAGTGAGAAGACCAATCACCATGGATGAACTTATCTGAAGAAAGGCTTTCCCATTATGACCAACCATCACTGAAGGTGTTCTGTGTCTTCTTTAGGTTTCCCCTTCAGTTTGCACAGAACAATTGTGAAGCCCCATAAACTTGGCCAGCTCCCTGTGTGAGCTGAATGCACAAACTTCCAGACTCATGCCTAGAAGACAAATCATGACCCCGTAGTTGGGAAGTTTGAAAACCACTTGCTTAGACAAGTATTACCTGCCAATTTTAATGCACAGGATTCATTCCAAGTACATGTATTTAGTATCAAATCCCAAGTCAAAACCTATTTGTTTAGATATACATCTCAGCATCACATGAATCATAGTTTCATGCAAATACAATAAGAAAGGTCAGGGGCTTCCTTCTCTTTAATGCAAGGTGACCCACAGAGGCTGATGGGATATTATTGTCTGTTCCAAAACATTGAGGGTTCCAATGACTAGCATTATTTGGCAAACACATATGGATGCATTGCCAGTGATGTTATTCTAAAAACTCTCCTGTCTTTAAGACAAAATACCATCTCTGAAGAATCAGGTGTCAGCACACCCTGACTTCTACTGATCAATTACAGCTGTAGACTAGCAGCAAATTTACAAAGAAATTTTTTATTCCTTAACAGTGCAATGTCTCTGTGGCTGCAAAGTAAGGGGAGAGGCAAGTGGTTGCATGAGAAATTAAAATAAGCAGAATAAAAGAATAAACAATGAAAACTATCTTTTCCATCTTCGGAAAGAATTGAAAGCAAGAAGATCAAAGCAGACCTGCTTGTTTTAGTAGTTGTCCAGCCAATCAGTTCCATTTCCCTGCAACAACTGTATAAACACATATCCCTCCAAATGAATGCTTTGTAGAACCACCTGCACTCAACTCAACACTGAACCTCGTGACATTTCAAACATTCTCATGAGAAGTCTCTGTCTTTCTCATAAAACAGGATATAGTGTTGCTCAACAGACTAATAGAACACTATTTTCCTAATGGGTTATTGCAGTTCAAGCTACATATTTTTACAAGCCATGTTTTCAGAGTTTCTTAAAGACCCATCTACAAGTCAGACCAACTCATGTAGTTTAAAAGGAAAAGAAACTTTAGGGGTGTTCCCCCCCCCTTTCATGGTGTCTACTCCCCATGAGTAGCATAGTGCAAAGAAAATGTATTGCACACACTGTTGATGCACACATTCACACTGTGAAGATTTCAATGGCTCCAGCTTCTCCAAAATATCCCACTGCGGTTCTGAAAATGTACAAAATACTTTGCCATGTACTCCTATGCATAAGAATGGGGACTGTGTGGAGAAACTAGCTTTTTTAAAATGTTGAATCAGTCTGTAAAGCATGTACTGTACCACTGAATCTTTCCCCATTGTCCATAAGCTTGTGTTCAAGAGGAACCATCACTCAATCCACAATTTTGCCATGTTTGGGATGACCTACAAATGATGACTTTGACATGGAGGTGGCCAAATGAATTTCATATTGCATTTTCTTCATGAAGGGGCACATCACGTTTCTTCACTTTTACTATGCTAAAGTGTGTGTGTAAATGCATGTATTAATGGAAAAAAACATACAAAAATGTCACTTTGCAAAAAGATGTAGATTGGGCAAGGTTGCGTAGAAGATTGTGAAGATTTGAGAAATTCACACTAAAATGCAGATTAATTTTCATAAGGACTTTCTTTTTTACTAAGCAGAAACTGATATGGAAATATGGAGAACTGGACTTAAGAATGGGGAAAAAATTATTCTGTGAACTGCTCTGAGACCTCCAGATATAGGGTGGTATATAAAGTCAATAAATAATAAAATAATAAAAATTTAAAAATGGGAAGCTCAAATTGTCAGATTCTTATATCCCTATGACAACAGTATCATTGGACTCTGAGAACGATCATTTCTCAGTGGGCTGTGCTTAGCCTGTCCCCTGATTTTGGATTTTTTAATCAAAATTATATTTGTACTTCTGCAAACCTTGGAGTTTTCCCCAAGTTTGCTGATTCCTCTTTCTTGTGTAGTGGTGGTACTCTTTTGACCACATAAGCATCCACACTCCTATACAGTGGTACCTCAGGTTAAGTACTTAATTCGTTCCAGAGGTCCGTTCTTAACCTGAAACTGTTCTTAACCTACAGCACCACTTTAGCTAATGGGGCCTCCTGCTGCCGCCGCACCGCCAGAGCACGATTTCTGTTCTTATCCTGAAGCAAAGTTCTTAACCTGAAGCACTATTTCTGGGTTAGCGGAGTCTGTAACCTGAAGCATATGTAACCTGAAGCGTATGTAACCTGAGGTACCACTGTATGTACCTTGGAAATAAAGGGGATGATAAATACTTCCTATGTGGTGTCTTGGAACCAATGGAGTTCTTTCCTCACAGGGCTATGATTTCAGAATTTCATCTTGCCGACAGTTTAATAGCCATTAGTTTTTATCTCCAAAATCTTCTTTAACTATAACAGCTCCCAACACAGAGATACAACCTCTTCTGATGAGCTATTAAATGTATTAAGGGTACAATACTATGCACACTTACTTGGAACTAAGTCACATTAAACACAGTGGGACTTGCTTCTGAGTAAGCTTCAGCAAGATTGCATCGTCAAGATGCCTTTTGTTGACACAGTTAGAACGTTTGTTTGTCTGGCTATATTTTATAGCTGTCGAGTCCCTTTTGCTGCTTCCATCATTTTAATCATCTTTCTCCTTTGCTGTTTCTGAAATGAAAAGCTCTTCTGGGGGTTTTTTGCACATGAGTGTCTCACACACACACACACATACACACACACACACACTTCTTGTATAAGGATTCGGTATGCAAAACTTCTATATGATAAATGCATTGATTCTCTCTTCCTTCTCAGCAGCTCTACCTCACCAGTCACCCATAGTCTATATTTCTGACAACAATTCTCTGGAAGCTAGATGGTGTGGAAAGGATTCCCTGAAACAGAGAAAAAACACAAAACTATGGATATAGAGTAATTACTATCACACTGAAAGAGGGGAGGTACAATATCCTTTGTGAGGATTTAACTCTTTTTGAACAGCACCAGTGATAGAAAACTAATTTAGGGGTTTCTTTCTAAGAATTTTAAACAATATGTACATGGAAACAAAACAAAAAAGTGGAGTAGACAAGAAAGAGACTTGTTAATCCAATGTGTTTAGCATCAGGAAAAATCAGAGAACAGTGACTATAAAGCCAAATATGCTACCTCTTCTGTTTGTGATGTTTCCCTTTTTTGTCTGTTCCATTTTATTTTATGCTTTTGCATTGTCTCCAGTTTCACTTTTGGTTTCCCATTTTTGTTGTACTTGAGAATGAAGCCTGAATTGATGGATCGGCCAACATTTTGTTGCATTTATGGTGAAAGACATTAATCCTGATATATTTCTCTTTTTCCCTCTGCAGAAGGAAAAAAATACTGTCAAGATGCACTTTGAAAGTAGAGAGCAATTCTCAGTATTTAATATATATATTAGTAGAAAAAGCTAAGGATTGCTGCTTGGAAGATTACATATTTCTGGACAAAATCAATGATCATATCCCAAATACATTTTTAAAGCATCTTTCTCCTTCCATCACCTTGCCTGACAAGCTTCATGTATTTTATTTGTATGAAAGTGAAAGGCATTTTATTGTGTCTCAGAGGATATGGTATTAATGATCATTTGCTTCCTGCTGTGTGGCCTGTCATAATTTTGCAGAAGTAAGACTGACAGGAATAACAGCCAATCAGTATGTTAATATACCATTTGACAGTGGATAGTCAAGTCCGTTTTATGCAAGGTTATCCCACTAAACCCTTAATGTAATTTTCATTGGGAATGGGGTGGGGGGAATCCGCTTTTGAGAAGATCTGCAAATTGCTAGCTAGAAGTCATATATGGCAGTCAGATGTGTCTCTCAGCAGGTGTCTTCTGGGATTGGGGTAGTGATGAGGAAAGGCGCGGGGTTTTTTTCCTCACTGAAAGCCCAACAATCAATCTTTTTTAAATAAAAAATCTCCCAGCAATTTGTTATATCAATATCTTAACATGGAAAAACTCCTTGCAGAACCTAAGAATTAAACCCACTCACTGACAAGTAAATAGAAGGCAGAATCTTTAAAAATGATGGTGGAAAAGTCAAATGTCAAAAACCCCTACAGATTTCTCCAATGGGATGCCATTCATTCCCTCTTCAGCATTTCATTGTCTGCATCATTTTGCTCTGAGGCTGGCGGAAGGGAGGAGAAGGAAAAAAAAACCTAGCTAAAGACAGTTGTTACCAGCTCTGACATATAAATAGCCTAACATTTTGTTAGTCATTTTGTATCATGCAGTCCTTTGCTATACGTGCTCCGAGCCATACAAAGTGGGTTGTGAAAATTATTTCTGAGTGTTTGCACAGCACGCCAAGGCATGATTACAGAGAGGATTAGTGGATTTAGGTACTGATGGTCAGCTGCTGTCAGACAGCATGCAAAACATGCTGGAATCCTCTCCATAAAACCATTTTGTTGTTTGTTGTTGTTGTTACTGTTGTTGTTTAAAAAAGACTTCTTTTCCAACCAGAGAAATTATGGAGAGTCCCAATATTACAGATTTGGTAAACAAAAACCATTGGTAGCTCAAGCTATCCACTTAAAGAAATAAACAAGTGAAGAGGAAGCAGAAGACATCTGTTTAATGTCCGGAATCCGACAAATAGGCCTGAACAAAATTGTTTCTGTTGGGCAAGCCATGGGTGTTTCACTGTAGCTGAGAAAATTGCTGTTCTCACCAATGAGATGCTGATCAACGATGTGTGATGTCTGCAGAATGGCCCAACTAGCCTGGATGGTTGGCCAACTTGCACGATGTCCCAACAACCTGTAACTCTGCATTGAGACAGACTTTTCCTTACTGCTGTTCCTAGAGTAATGGAACATCTCAGGGGAACAACCCAATTGAAATGCACAGATTCCCTCCCCCCAAATGCACTTTTATTGCCTTCCCATCCCTCTCAGCTTTCTTCTGGCAGTTCTCTCCTGCCAATGGTTGGCCAAGCAGTTCAGGGACACAGAGGCAGACATGCAGACAGGCATCTGGCATGTTGTTATAGCCTCCTACAGTACAGAATCACTACCTTCATGATCTCACCTGCAGGGGTTAACACAAGCCTATAGCTAGGGATGAAGAATCACTTGTAAATGGATTTATATACACAATTTGGTAGTTTTCACCTGACTGAGCTTTAGAATGTCTCTTGCATTGAGGGCCTGTTTACGGTTCAGCTGTGCATTTATATTCTGCAGTACTGTATTTCTGCAGAATATATATTAATTATACATTGTTGCATATATCTGCTTATGTGCTGGGGTGTATATGCATAAAAAATTATATGTATGATAATGAATACTATAACAAATATAATATGTGAAAATTGTTTGTCTTTTAGCAAACCTGGTAAAAAAGAGCTAATTTTTCATCAAGATCAGGGGATGGGAATTAGAAAATAATTCTATGCAGATAGGATTGAAAGCAAGATTTTCAGAAAATTTCCATTAGTTTTTGTACCAAAAGTCATAGGGAGTGGATGCTTGGGGGCAGTTATCCAATATCAGTGATATTCCACTTTCTATAAAAAAGAAGAAGATATGGTTTAGATTCTTGTTGGATGCCTGGAGCTTGGCCGTACAGCAGATGTCTGCACACGGAAAAGGTCCCAGGTTCAATATATGGTATCTCCATGTAGGACTGAGAAAGGTTTCTCTCGCCAGGAAACACTGGGCTAGATGAGTCAATGGTCTGTATTTCCATCATCCTGGATGTCTTTAGTGTTGTACTGTACCTGGTTATGCACACGCCCAAGTTCAAAAGAAAACCCCCCACTATTAATAAAGTTTCTATATGATGAAGTGATGCTACTAAAGCATTTCCTACATATATTGTTTTGGGTCCTCTCCTGGAGAAGAAAAGAGAAGAGTAGTTTGAGAAAGTGAAGCTGCAATCCTAAGCACATCTCCTGCAATCCAACCCCTACAGGACATTGTGGGACTTCTGTCATGGCCTAAGCATGAATAGGACTGGGATGCACATCAACAATGTTGTGCAACAGAATTCACGATCCTATTTATTTCTTAGCTTCCTGCTAAGCAATCCAGTGTTATACGCAAAGGTTTGAACCAGCCCTTGCCAACTCACAGAAATGGGACAAAATTTCAAATGCAGTTTTGCAATGATTAAAAAGTCCACAATGCCTGTGCAAATGAGACATTTTTCCAAATAGCACTATAATGGTGCACTTTCAACTAAGATGAGAAATTGGGGCTACCAGAGTAAAAAAGAAAAAAGGCATAAAAATACAAAGAGAACTTCAGACTTTAGCATCCCCCCTTTTTAATACTAAGATACAAACGGATAAAAAACATATAATTTGAAAGTGTGCTGTTCCACTTTACCTTTCTCTCACATAATTGTGTTCAAACAACAATCTGAAAGGAATTCAGAGGTGAAAAATTGAACTGAACCTTATATTCCATTTCATTATAGATATCAGTGATTTTACTCCCAACCTGCACTGATATCAACACAGAACAGAACTTGATCCTTTATTTACGGCAACATCTGAAGGATTGGGATATATCACAAGTTGAAGATAAAAATTGCCAGAACACAATATATTTCCAGATGGATGGGGTATAAATAAAATAATAATTATTTTATTATTAAAAATAAAAATAGAAGTATTATTACTGAATGAATGCAAAAAAAACCCCAACGTTGCAGAATTAGGTTACATTTCCAGTTCTTTTGTCATACAATCGTCATCACTGGAAAACAACTAAGGAAGCTATGGGGGGGATACCATTTTTTAATTTTATGTGCTGCACTCATTTCTGGAATTAGAAAGGGGGGCAGGCAATCAAAATAGACATTCAACTGAACCCCTTCTCTGGACAATTTCCTGAACACAGGAAGCTAGCTTGACTTGTATTTTAAGCTGAAGCCCTGTAGATGTTTCGTTATATTTCTCATCAGCCTCAGGCAGTATGGCCAATGTTCAGGGATAATAGGATTTGTATTCCAACAGAGTCTGGAGGGCTACAGCTTCCACATCCCTGTTGTACAAGATAACCTCCAATTTCTAAAGGCAAAATGAGGGACGGTCTTGTGTCATCTAACACTTCTTTAGTCTGCCACTAGAACTCTCTGCCTGAAAATTCCATCCCTCCACTATCACATATTGCTGGAGGCTCTTCTTTGCCTGCTGTTTTGTTGTTGTGATGACACAGGGTATATATCCTGCACCCTGAGTGAAAGAACGGGCTGGTTAACTAGCTAACTTAGATCCCTGATTGTTTTCATATCCTGTGGCCTTCACCTTGCCCCTGCCATCAAGTGAGCATCTTCACTTTTACTCATTGTTTCAACTAAAACAGCCTTTGATCCTCTCTCATTTTGTCACTGTCCCAGCCAATGCACTGCACTGGAGACGCCAGTAGTGCAGTGAGGAACAGAGTGAAAACTAAGGGCTGCTCCAAACTTTCTCATGTCCTGCCACCTCCCTCTCCCCTGGAGAAAATCACTCTTTAGCATTCAATCAGAGCAAATGTGGATTGCTGTTTGTTCTGATTTATCAACAAAGAGCGAATTTTCTCTGCGCAAGGGGAAACTGCTCAGACCCATGCCTAAAAGGTATGAGATAAATGGAAGCTGGATGAGCCCTAAGGCATCAGCACAAGATTAAACCAGCAACAAATGTTGTTGTTTTTACTAATGGTTTAACAAAGCAGAAAACACTACTGTAATGATATTGTTGTGAGAGGGGGAAGGAGGTTTTAAAACACTTTTAGCAGTTAACTGTAAGAGCTAGCAGGATATGAAAACAACATGGGAAACACATCTAACTGAATCTAATATATTGCCCTACTTCTCAGTAGTAGCACCCACCCTGTGGAACATCCTGCCATCAGATTGCAAGGAAATAAAGAACTATCTGACTTCTAGAAGACATCTGTAGGCAGCCCTGTTTAGGAAAGTTTTTAATGTTTGATGTTTTATTGTGTTTCTAATATTCTGTTGGGAGCCACCCAGAGTGGCTGCGGAGGCCAGGACAGATGGGCGGGATATAAGTAATAAATTGATGTTGCAACAAAACTAATTTCATCTCACCAAAGGTTCTATTAGCAATGGTGTGGTTTTTTGCTTTCAAACTCAGCTTTTGTCCCTGGAGTCTGGGTCTTCTACAATACTCTTGGTTGTGACTTCTTTTTCTAGTTTCTAGCTTTTATGCTGACTGGCTGTGTTGCAAGCTTCACTTGTATAAGCTCAGGGGAATGTAGGTTCACTGCTTAATGTGCATAATAAGAAGGCCCCGTGGATAATGTGCACATAATCCTTCCAGGAAGCTAAACTTTGGCTTTTATTTGACCTGTGCTATTTTTCTAGAAAAAGAGGTGCTGGAACTCACCATGAACACCTCCCTCAATCTCTTAGAATGGCAATGGTGCCTGCCTGAGAGTTGCTGGAAGTGAGTTTGACAACTTTGAAAGATTAGCACAGCTCTCTGTATCTTACTCCCACCCCGATATCTTAGTTGGATTGTAGCAGCCCATTACTGCTATTCTGCATAGGCAGAAGGTTAGAAAGAGGGTTATTAGGTCCTTCCCTCATTTTGAACCTATGCTTGCCCCTGAAAATCCATAGAGTTAATCATAGCTTTGTTCCAATAGCTCTGTTAGGACTTTTCCATGGTATGATATGATATGATATGGTATGGCATGGAAAACTAAACTAAACTTCAATAATTTATAGCCAATTCCAGTAGGCTATGGCTTGACCAAGCTTATGTCCTGTTAATCATAAAACATAACAACATAACATAACATAACATAACATAAAACATAACATAACATAACATAACATAACAATATACATAGTAATCTCACATGGGAAACACCTATCTCTTTTCAAAGAAAGAACAATCCTTTGGTGCTTGCTGTTCCCAATGCACCTGTATTGGTACATTATGTGGCAATATTTTTGGCTTCCAATGCCATATAAATGGTTTTAATGTTTTATGAGGTGTTTGCAATAAATGTGATTGATGATTTTCTGTAATTGCCTACTAGTAATTTACTATTTTGAAACACAACCTTTGAGAGATATTGGTTTCCAATCCAGAAAAGGCAGACAGGGTTTTGGTACTGTGAGATAGATGGTATTACTGCCAAAATATAAAAGAAAAACACTGCTTCCCCCTACAGTCCATTTGATTTTATTTATACAGTTTTTAAATATGTTAGCAATGTATCTTTCTTCATGTTTGCTAGGTTTAACATTTTACAATCAATTGCGGGCACATGTAGAAATACATTGCTGCTGCATCACTAGGCACAGATATAGCTTTAAGACACAGAGAGAGAGAGTCACCAAGGGTGGATAGCTATAATTATATTGGAGTGCCTTGGTGGAATCAGCCATTCTGTTTGTACATAGTGTATCTTTAAATTTATGTACACATCAAGTAAACATAAAATGATTTTAATACTAAAATTGTTGACCTTCATATTGCATGTTTCCTTCTGATTGCTGTTGTCCTGAAAATATATGAAATCTAGGTGTGCACTGGCAAGAGGGAAACTCCTGGTGTCTTCCTAAATAATCTCAAGAATTGCTGCTGATAGCCTTTTAAATGCACGACTTCCACAAAATTTCTGTGCCAAATATTCAGATCTTGTTTCTATATTGACATGCAGGTTAAATAGTCCCATCCTGGTTTCAAATTATAGCTCAGAGCTGCAGCCCACAGCCAGCTGACATTTTCGTTTCATTTTATTGGTTCTGGATTACCTCTTAAAATAATTTGATCTAGAGCTACTCTTCTGGAAGGATAGCTGGATAGGAATGATGGGTGTATGGGAGGGAATGTGAGATTTAAGGACAAGAACCAAGGATTCGGTTTTCTTTGGCTCAGTTTAGAATGCCTGTAGTCTCTTCAAATGAGTTCCAGTGAAATTGTTGAGGCATGTCTGGAGGGGAAAAATTGAGGATTGCAGTCTAAGGGGATGGATCATTGAGCAGTGGGAGAAAACATGCTTTTGCAAACAGAATGGTTGTGAATCAATCGCCAGTGAAAAGAATCGGATAGCAGGTGAAGGGAAATAGACTTCCCTGCCTGAAACCCAAAAGAGCCATTGGCAGTCAGACAGTGACAGCTGTTGCCTATTGCAGCTGGTAGGGCAGAAGACAAGGAGACCAACAGCAGATTGCACTAAAGCCAGTAACAGGCGGAGCTAACTTCTACCTTTGTTTCCATCAACCTCCCTGCTGAGGTCTACAAGGGCAACAGTGAGACCAAGAAGGAGCAAGCTACAGCCAGGGCCACCCTCTGCTCTGGTTGTAAGTAAGAATGTGGGAAGGCAGGGGCTGGTTTAGCTGACACTGGTGGGGAACTACCCCATTTGTTATGGAATCTTAGAATTGTAAAATTGTAGAGTTGGAAGAGTCATCTACGCCAAACTCTGCAATGTAGAACCTCAGTTAGATCATACATGACAGGTGGCCATTCAACCTCTATTTAAAAACCTCCAAGGAAGGGGAATCCACCTAATGGACCAGCCTCCACTGCAGTAAAACAACCACAACAACCACCACCACCACCATAACAACATTTGTTGTACCCCACCCATCTGACTGGGTTGCCCCAGCCACTTTGGGCGGCTTCCAGCAAAGTATAAAGGAATACACCAAAACATAAAACACTAAAAACCTACCTCTACAGGGCTGCCTTTAGATGTGTTCTAAAAGTTGTGTAGTTCTTTATCTCATTGACATCTGATGGGAGGGCCTTCACAGGGTGGGTGCCACTACTGAGAAGGCCCTTTTCCTGGTTCCCTGTAATTTCATTTCTAGCAGTGAGGGAAGTGTCAGAAGGCTCTTGGAGCTGGACTTCATTATCAAGGCTGAACCATGGGGGTGGAGATGCTCCTTCAGGTATACAGAGCTGAAGCCGTTTAGGGCTTTAAAGTCAAAACAAAATAAAAAAAAATTCTTCCAGTAGCACCTTAGAGACCAACTAAGTTTGTTATTGGTATGAGCTTCCGTGTGCATACACACTTCTCCAGATGGTATCTGAAGAAGTGTGCAGATGGTATCGAAAAAGTGTGCATGCACATGAAAGCTCATACCAATGACAAACTTAGTTGGTCTCTAAGGTGCTAC
Organism: Podarcis erhardii; assembly: GCF_964252035.2. Classification (NCBI taxonomy): domain Eukaryota; kingdom Metazoa; phylum Chordata; class Lepidosauria; order Squamata; family Lacertidae; genus Podarcis; species Podarcis erhardii. The sequence continues at coordinate 75,346,047 of NC_138509.1, forward strand.
TGGAAGGAATTTTTTTATTTTGCTTCAACTACGGCAGACCAACACGGCTACCTACCTATAATTAGGGCTTTAAAGGTCAGCATCAACACTTTCAATTTCCCTAGTCAGCCTCTACTGCAGTCAGATGAGCCAGAACTGTGGAACTGTGCTAAATGTACAAATAGTGTGACATGGGAGAAGGTTGTGTCCTTTTTTTCCAAAGGGCATGTCTGTATAGCACTTTATTTATTTATTTATTTATTTATTTATTTATTTATTTATTTATTTATTTATTTATTGCTTGATCTCATTTATGAATTAGGGTCTGCTGCTGATACTAAACTGTTTAGGGTCATTAAAACAAAAATGATTGTGAAGAGCTTCAAAAGGGCCTCTACAGGATGAGTGGATCAGGTGGCAAAATGGCAAAATCAATTCAATGTAAACAAGTAGTAAGTGTTGGGGCAAAAACATCTTAATTTCAAATATATGCTTGGGGGATCTGAATGAGCAGAGACTAACCAGGAGCAAGACCATAGGACTGTAGTAGATAGCTTGATGATGATGTCAACCCAGTGTGTGTCAGTTGTGGAAATGGCAAATTCCATGCTAGGGACCATTAGGAAAGGAATTGACAATAAAACTTCCAATGTAATAATGTCATGGTACAAATTTATGGCATGACCTCGCTTTTAATACTGTGTATTGTTCTTCTTGTTGTTGTTTAGTCATTTAGTCGTGTCCAACTCTTCGTGACCCCATGGACCAGAGCACGCCAGGCACTCCTGTCTTCCACTGCCTCCTGCAGTTTGGTCAAACTCATGCTGGTAGCTTCAAGAACATTATCCAACCATCTCATCCTCTGTCGTCCCCTTCTCCTTGTGCCCTCCATCTTTCCCAACATCAGGGTCTTTTCCAGGGAGTCTTCTCATGAGGTGGCCAAAGTATTGGAGTCTCAGCTTCAGGATCTGTCCTTCCAGTGAGCACTCAGGGCTGATTTCCTTAAGAATGGATTGGTTTGATCTTCTTGCAGTCCATGGGGCTCTCAAGAGCCTCCTCGAGCACCATAATTCAAAAGCATCAATTCTTCAGCGATCAGCCTTCTTTATGGTCCAGCTCTCACTTCCATACATCACTACTGGGAAAACCATAGTTTTTACTATACGGACCTTTGCTGCTTCACCTCAAAAAGAATATTATGATGTTGGAAAGTGTTGAGAAAAAGGGCAACCAGAATGATCAAGGGAATGGAAAACCTCCCCTGGGAGGAAAGGCTGCAGCACTTGGGGACTTTTTAGTTCAGATAAAAGGTGACTAAGAGGAGACATGATAGAAGAGTATAAAATTATGCATGCCATGGATGAAGTGAATAGAGAATAGTTTTTCTCCTTCTCTTATAGAACTAAAACTCATGTTTATCCAATGAAGCTGAATGTTTGAAGATTCAGGACAGACAAAAGAAAGGCTTTCTTTACACAGTGCACAGTCAAACTATTGAATTTGCCCTAACAAGAGGCAGTGACAGCCACCAACTTGGACAGCTTTAAAAAAGGATTAGATATATTCATGGAAGATAAGCTGATCGATGGCTATGTTCTACCTCCACTCAACACTAGTTCCTGGAAACCACAGGAGGGGAAATTGCTACTGCACCAGGAGAGGACTTTAGTAATCTTTTGCAATATTGCATATTTAGCAATATGGCAGCCTTGTGAGGCCAAAATTTGGCACTTCCAAATGGAATTTCTCAATTATGGGGCTTTGTAATTTTGTGCCCCCTCTGCTCAGTGCCCTGTTGGGAGGAACGACCTCCACCACCCTAAATCCAGTGCTGGTTGCAACCAGGTCCTGCTTGCAGGCATCCCCTGGGCATCTGGTTGGCCACTGGGAGAACAGGATGATGGACTAGATGGGCTATCAGCCTGATTCAGCACTAGCTCTCTAATAATAATAATAATAATAATAATAATAATAATAATAATAATAATAATTTATTTATACCCCGCCCATCTGGCTGGATTTCCCCAGCCACTCTGGGCGGCTTCCAACAAAATATTAAAATACAATAGTCCGTCAAACATTAAAAGCTTCCCTAAAGAGGGCTGCCTTCAGATGTCTTCTAAAAGTCTGGTAGTTGTTGTTCTCTTTGACATCTGGGGGGAGGGCGTTCCACGGGGCGGGTGCCACTACTGAGAAGCCCCTCTGCTTGGTTCCCTGTAACCTGGCTTCTCGCAGAGAGGGAACTGCCAGAAGGACCTCGGCACTGGACCTCAGTGTCTGGGCAGAACGATGGGGGTGGAGATGCTCCTTCAGGTATACTGGACCGAGGCTGTTTAGGGCTTTAAAGGTCAGCACCAGCACTTTGAATTGTGCTCGGAAACATACAGGGAGCCAATGTAGGTCTTTCAAGACCAGTGTTATATGGTCTCGGCGGCCGCTCCCAATCACCAGTCTAGCTGCCGCATTCTGGATTAGTTGTAGTTTCCTGGTCACCTGCAAAGGTAGCCCCACATAGAGTGCATTGCAGTAGTCCAAGCGAGAGATAACCAGAGCATACGCCACTCTGGCAAGACAGTCTGAGGGCAGATAGGGTCTCAGCCTGCGTACCAGATGGAGCTGGTAAACTTTTCCAGACCTCTAACCTATGATCTTTTTAACTGGGTTAGAATCATAGAATCTTACTTCATTTGTTTCCATTTGAAACAGTCATAAACTCTATTTTTGAGCTCCATGGATGAGGTTTTAAGACTGTTATTGCACTTGATACAGTTTTCAAGAGGGGAGGGGGAGGCAGATCAATAGCCTGTTAAGAGTAAACAGAAAGCCCTGTGCTATAGAGTTGTATTAAATTTGTACCGTGTAATAGAATGTGATGCATCATCATCAGAAGGAAAGATCACATTAGTCATTTGGGTTACAAGATTTCATAAAAGCATGAAACACTTAAAACATAGCACCACACCTTTTAACAAACTTTTCAAAGGTGCTAGGAAGCAAACCAATTCAGGCAGCTACCTTGAAGTTGACGTTAAACCAACAATGAAGGACTTCCACATCTGTGAATTATAAATCACTGATTTCTATAACAATACATGTATTTTCATTTCTAGATTAATTCAATTAAGAGTAAATTTGTCCCTTTTTTGCCAAATAAATTGAATTTAACATATTAACTTGGGAAGACATGAGAACAAATTTACTAGGTTCATTAAGCTTAGTAAATTAAATTACAGAAAATTGTGCTTCCCAGTAATAGATTTCAGCTGTAATATTTAGCAAGTCTGCCAAAGGCAGCCATAATTCTCATGCAAATAGGTATTATAGTCTAAGAACAGCCACCTTGTATTTCGTAGCAATACAATTAGTCACCTCCGCTTTGCAAAACGTTCCCATTTTAAACAATTCCTCAGTGTCAAACCTCTTAGTGGAATGATGAATGGAAAGAGATTGACAGACATGCGCATGAAACTGGTGCTTCAGTATTTAGATATTGACATTAAATATGCTTTAAAAAGCACTTTGGGCTGTATTCAAAGTAGACATAGAAAAGAGCCATTGGGGGAAAAACTGGACTTCAGGTAGTCATGGAACTGGCACAATGATCATGGCTGAATGGAACCTGCTGCCATGATGGGATGGCAGTGAGGCCAGCTTGGGAGCCAACAAATCCCAGGCCAGCTTAGCTGCAGAAGCCTGATGGCATCAACTTCTTCCCATCTACACATTTGTTGGGCAGAAGGGGGAACTTCAGTGGAATGACAGTGGCACTGGTCATCAGGTGGCGGCCAATGGGAGGCCAACAGAGGAAGATAGGGCTGGTGGAGGGACACCTCTACTCAATCCACCCTGCCCCTCTAGGAGAGCCAGTGTGGTGTAGTGGTTAAGAGCGGTAGTCTCGTAATCGGGGGAACCGGGTTCGCGTCTCCGCTCCTCCACATGCAGCTGCTGGGTGACCTTGGGCCAGTCACACTTCTTTGAAGTCTCTCAGCCCCACTCACCTCACAGAGTGTTTGTTGTGGGGGAGGAAGGGAAAGGAGAATGTTAGCCGCTTTGAGACTCCTGAAGGGGAGTGAAAGGCGGGATATCAAATCCAAACTCTTCTTCTTCTTCTCAGTGTAGAAGCAGTCTGGGTTGCTTTGCCAGTCAGACACAACCCTTTAAACTTAGAAAAAATAAGCAACTCACTCAGGTCACCAGCTAAGGGCCAAACTAGGTGTGACAAGATTGAAACCCTCTCTCTCACACACACCACCAGTAAGAATGATGAATCCAGGAGAACTCACAGACTACATAACTCCTTCAGAGGGAGGGCAACCCCATCCAGAACAGGCACCCTGCCTGATTCCCAGACCTGGAATCACTCAGCCGTAAGTCCTCCATCTAACTAGGCTTCATTTTCAGTTTGCCCTCATCCTGCCCAATACTGCATCTAAGCACCAGTTTAGGACCTGCACAGCTTCATTGGACTCATATGTTACAGTGAAATATAATCAAGTGCCCTTCTCTTATTGGTGACATCTCACTCCAGATAGCCCAGTGGCCACTCCCAATGATAAATAGTACTGGAGACAATTTGGAACTCTGTGGCACTCCATGGCATAACTGTAAGGCAGTCTCCCAGTGCCAGTTTCTTGAATCAGTAAGAAGGAGCCAAACTACTGAAACACTCCTAATCCTCAGAGCTGATACAGCAAACTACCACTGTAAAGTATCTCTAAGATCCACATTACTTGGCTTCAGCAATGTAACAACATTGATGACTTCTCAACCACTCATTGGGACCATTATTTTTTTTTCATCCTTGCAACACTCCGGGGGGGGGGGGGAGTTGAAATCTGTCATTAGCATTTGGAAAGTGTTATGCTATAATGAGAGAGCCTTAATGATTTCTCCCCACCCCCACCCCAAATTATTTTAGGCCTATAAGGCTTTTCTCATTAAAATAATAACTATCTGGTTCCTATAGTCTGATGCCAGCACAATCATTAAAATAATATGTGTCATGAATGCCTTATTAAAGGGATACATCCTATATCGACATTTCCATCACAAATTCAGCCCCAACAATTTCCAAAGTGATTTCCTTGTGTAAACAAAGGGGAAGAAGAAATAATCTCTTGAATGAAGTGGATTATAATAACAAACACATTTGTACCAGCACTGAAATCTAAATTAAGATCTCTCACACTTAGTTAATATACTACAACACTTTTAAAGCAACTTGCACAAAATGAAAGCAATTAACTGTACATCTAAAACCATGTTAGACCATTATTTTTATCCAGATTTTTAACATTTTATTTTATTTTAAACCTTGGGAAATGTCCTTACACTTTGAAGAAAGATTAGATTCTGCGCGCGCACACACACACACACAGCCTCCGCTTAAAGAATTATTACAAGGTTCTGTAAATTTTTAACATTGCCCTTTATAAATGTTGCAGGGGCTATAGAAACGAGGAGAGGGCTATAAGAAGTTTAATGGGTCCCAGTTTAGCCATTTGTAATGGGGATTTAACAGCTTTGTTTGTGAGCCTCAGCCAAGAAAACAGATTACCTTCATCAAGTACTAATACTCCAGAGTCAATCTAAAACTCTGTTCAGCTATGGAAAGCTATCACGGGATATCAATAAGCGCTATAAACACTAATCCAGCAAACCTGTCAGCTTCTATATACAAAGATTATTTCTATATCATAGCTCCAAGTTAAGTGCTTTTCTTCCTCACGTAAGAGGTATGTATTTAAGAAGTAACACTGGGGATTAATTGCAATATCACAAAGAGCTTAATTGTTACAAATCTAATTTTTGGAACAAGAATCATGGGTGGGATTCACCTAATCAGTTCTGTGAGTGGAAGCCTTGCACAAGGATTTCTGCTTATTTAATTGGGCTTCGTCTTGCATGTCCTCCCCACATTGGCTGGGGGGGGGGGAGAGATCAAGCAGAGGAACCCCCAAGACAGTGTTCAGGGGGAGGACAGAAGCAGGGGCGCCGACTTATAAAAAATATTGGGGGGCGGGGGCCCATACCGACTTATAAAAAATATTGGGGGGGCCCAAGACCTCCAAACCGCTGCTGCTGGGGGAACGAAAGGGGCGAGCCCCGGGCTGCCCCGACCTTAAGTGAACCTGTGAGGGCCCGCCCTTTGTGGCAGCCGATTGGCTGCCGCCGTGGGCGGTGAATATTAATGAGCTAGGGGGAATCCCCGCTTCTCGCGGGGCTGACGCCAGCCCCGCGAGATTGTTGATGGGTCGAGATCGGGAGTGGCTTTGTTTTAACTCATTACTGAATGTATTTTAAAGGGTAACTATCGTCAAACAAGGAAAATAAAAAATACCAACATAATTTTGTGATTTTACAAAGCATAATATAACTAATAATTTTCTTAAATTATTGGGGGGGCTGAGCCCCCCCAAACGAATTTTTGAGGGGGCTCGGGCCCCCTCAGGCCCCATGGAGTCGGCGCCTATGGACAGAAGATAACTTTCCATGGGGCAAGCTTTCACAGACAAAACAACTGGAAGAGTGCAGGGTTTAATTCTATCCCTTATCTTCCACATTTAGTCACACCAAAGGGCACTTATTAGAGACAATGGGCAAAAATCGGCGTTTCATTGAAATCAGCAAAACATCTCCCCAGGGCTTTCTTTCAGCTGGAACTCTCTGGAACTGAGTTTTGGCACCTCTCAGGTGGGCATCATTGCCATTATAAGAGAACAAGGAAGGCATTCATGGTGAGTTCCGGCACCTCTTTTTCTAGAAAAATAGCACTGCATCTCCCAGGACATACAGCGGTTGTTGGGTACCCTTTCTGACAATAAACATATTGTAAAGTATATCTTCAAAACAAAATAAAAAAATTCCTTCCAGTAGCACCTTAAAGACCAACTGAGTTAGTTCTAGGTATGAGCTTTCGTGTGCATGCACACTTCTTCGGATACCTTCAGGTATTCAGATATTCTTCAGATATTCAGATATTCAGATATTCAGATATTCAGATATATTCAGATATTCAGATATCCTTCAGATATTCTTCAGGTATCTGAAGAAGTGTGCATGCACACGAAAGCTCATACCTAGAACTAACTCAGTTGGTCTTTAAGGTGCTACTGGAAGGAATTTTTTTATTTTGTTTTGACCATGGCAGACCAACACGGCTACCTATCTGTAACTGGAAGTATATCTTCATTACTGATCCAGTGACCACAGGATTTGCCCATATGTTCTATATCAGAAACACGGGATGGATTAATTCAGGAATGGATTACTCCAGGAAAGGAAGAATCACATGGCATGGGATTTCACACAACATTTCATTTGGTTTTCTGTGATATCTGTCACTGGATTCTCAGGTGACCTCTGTGATAAGGAGCTTAGGTTATCATCCTAGGTTTATCTTAGCCACTGTGATATATGCATCAACCAGACTACAGTAATATGCTCTATAAGCAGCTCCCTGATGATTGGTCTGGAAGCTACCACTGGTACAGAAACCTGGCCAGGTTGTTGACTGGAACACCTGGCCAGGTGTATATTACACCTGTGCTGAGAGAATCACACCAGCTGCCGATGTTCATGGTCTTCTTGTTAAGATATAAAGTGCTGAACAAATCAGGGCCAGGTTACCTGAAGGTTCACCTGTAATATGACTTAGATTGTGTTTGTGACCCCAAAGTGGGCATATTTTTATTTTTGCTGTTGCTCCTGTTTTGTGGAATGCCCTGCCTTCCCTCTGCCATACATGGAGCAGCAACCATCAGATGCTTCAGATGTTTTCAAAAGATGCATCTCTTTTGCCCAAGTTTTCCCAGGCTCATAAGATTGGACCCTTATTTACATGTATGAATCCCCCAAATGTCTATTTTGCAAGCTTTTGTATGTTTTATATTGTTTTATTGACTTTAGGTTGTCTTTTTGTTTTAACCGATGATGTTTTTAATACTGTAATACTGTACACAGCATACAGCATTTGGAAAGTTTTAAAATATTAAGCAGCTTAGAAATGCTTTTAAAGAAATACTCTGCTCTGATCGCCTCCATGATTGGGGAGCTCTGCTATCATTGAGGAAAACCCACTGACAAGGTGACCCAATCCATACACCCAAAGACCAGGTGGGGGGCTGCTGATGTTACCCATGCTTGTAATAACCCTCCCCAAAGGACTTACCTGGGGGTTGAGGGCAGGGAGAGAAGACACTGGGCTAGTAAAGGATCTACTAGATCCTGTGGTGAGCCTGCTGCCATCATGTGATCTAGGCCTTTTCACTGGGTGCCTGCCCCGATCTTCTGCCCTGACCATTGTGAGCACTGGGGCACCAGTGGTCATGCGGCTCCATCAAACCCCATTTAACAGCAAATGACTCACTTCTCAGTATAGGATTGTGCTACAAGTCACCCATACCACATCAGTTCTGTATAAATAACCTGAGCAGTGCTGTTTGCTTTCTTCCTAAAGCTTTGCTTATGAAATGCATCTCCCTTGTACAAGACATTATACTAAAAAAGTATGCATGATGGGCATACATAGAAAAATATAAACAGAGTGTTATTTACTTCTGAGACCATTAGGGGGGGAAATCCCACATCTTTTATGCATATTCTACAAATGCTTCCTTAAATATTTTCCTCCAAACTAAGCAATTCAATTTTCTTTTTAAATGTTATTCCCGGTGGCTTAAAAACTTAATTAGCTTCCTAAGCTTCACATTAATTTCCATTTGAGCTAAACGTAATCTCTTGTCTATAACTTTTAAAAATCAAAATGTGGACTCAAAAGGTGCAAGCATGATCAGCGGAGCAGATAAGCCAGCAATAATCATAGCAGTAAGACATTAATTGGTGTCTGGGTGATTCTATTCATAGCAACAATAGGCCATAATAACACCTAGTGTCCTCTGCTACTCAATAGCGTTTTACCACAGCATTTATTATAATGACAGCTATATTGTATTTGAATTTCCTGCTTCTTCTTTAACAACAGACAAGTACATCAGATGAACCAAGCACCTGTGTGACTTCATATGGCCAACTGTTTGCTGCTGCTTACCCAAAGAGCCCTGCTTCTAGGAACTGACAAAAGAGAAACCTGTTTAATAGACAAGGTTTCATTCCAGACAGCTTACTCATATAAAATGGAGGCAGGGGGACCATTTTGGTATTGTGCCTCCCTGCCTTTAAGGTCTGTGATGCATCAAATACAGGATATCAAGAGAGAGAAATTAAAGGCATTAATTAAAGGATCCCACCCTTGCTCTTCTTCTCATACCACAAGAAACTTGTCGGGCTGGCAAAAAAGAGAGGCCTTGCTGGAGTCTCCTTCTGGTGGCAAAGACCAGCTGATAGACAGATGGTAACATTCCAGATCCATAAGATCTTTGGTGTGGTACGTTAGCTGAAACGTTTTGAAAGTCTAAGAATCCAATGTGACCTGGTTCACCTCTGTCTCTATGTTTGTTACACTCTCAAGGAGCTTCAGAAGGTTATGGGGTGATCAACCGGCATTTAGAACTATCATAGAGACTGTTGTCCAGAGCAGCCTGAAGGAGTCACAGATAAGAAGAGCAGAGACCTGGAAAATGGTTCTGTTCAGGGAGATGCCAAAGAGAAAGTAACACTTTGGGTGATCCTTAAGGGGAATTTGAGTCCCAGAAACTGCTTTGCTGGGGATACAGTGAAGAGCAATATTTGGAATATACTATTGTTCTTGAAAGCTAAAGCAGAGACATCACCTTGCCGACAAAGGTCTGTATAGTTAAATCTATGGTCTTCCCAGTAGTGATGTATGGAAGTGAGAGCTGGACCATAAAGAAGGCTGATCGCCGAAGAATTGATGCTTTTAAATTATGGTGCTGGAGGAGACTTTTGAGCGTCCCATGGACTGCAAGAAGATCAAACCTATCCATTCTGAATGAAATCAGCCCTGAGTCCTCACTGGAAGGACAGGCCCTGAAGCTGAGGCTCCAATACTTTGGCCACCTCATGAGAAGAGAGCACTCACTGGAAAAGACCCTGATGTTGGGAAAGATTGAGGGCACAAGGAGAAGGTGACGACAGAGGACAAGATGGTTGGACAGTGTTCTTGAAGCTACTAACATGAGTTTGACCAAACTGCGGGAGGCAGTGGAAGACAGGAGTGCCTGGCGTGCTCTGGTTCATGGGGTCACAAAGAGTTGGACCCGACTAAATGACTAAACAACAACAACAAAATATGTGCAACCCTAGAATTTTGCAAGTCTTCCTCTCTGTGATTCATGATTTGAAAACTTTCCTAGTCTATTTGACTAAAGCTAGATTGGATGACATTGCCTAATAAAAGATATATCACCAGGTCTTTCTTTTATTACTACAGTGGTACCTCGGGTTAAGAACTTAATTCATTCTGGAAGTCCATTCTTAACCTGAAACTGTTCTTAACCTGAGGTACCACTTTAGCTAATGGGGCCTCCCGCTGCCACCGCGCAATTTCTGTTCTCATCCTGAAGCAAAGTTCTTAACCCGAGGTACTATTTTTGGGTTAGCGGAGTCTGTAACCTGAAGCCTCTGTAACCTGAGGTACCACAGTAGTGTAAAAAGAGAGAAAAAGTAATGATAAGTGATGTTGCCATTTACTTTCTATATTTTAGTCAGCTTTACTGTGTGTGTGTTAACATCAAAGGGGGAAAATGTTCCTTAGGATAGTAATTGATTTTAAGGAGCTGAGAAACTGGAGGTGCCTGTTGGATATGTAGCTGGCAAATGTCCACTTTCCTATGTATTGCAGCTTTAAGTAGAAACAGATCTTGCCAACATAGGTGACCTTAGACTTAGGATGGACAAACTTGTCGGATTCTCAATTTTCCAACCATAAGTTCAGTTCTACACATTTCCACTTACCCCCTCTAGTGGAATGGCTTCTAAGGAAAACCCAGTATTCTGCTAGATCTCTATATAATATCTAATAAATTAATTATGTGCTTTGATGAACAGGAACATGTAGAGAGCAGTCTCTTTCTCTCCTTGAAACAGCAGAGAGAAAATGTGGAGTAGTGGTTAAAGTGTTGGACTAAGACCTGAGAGACCAGGCTTCAAATGCCAGTCAGCCATAGAAGGTCACTGGGTGCTTAATTTACATATTTTTGCAATGCAATTTTCCCAAGCATAACACATTTGTGTATGTTATCTCTCATTCATATATATATATATATATATATATATATATATATATATATATATGCAGGTTTTGGTGTCCTCGGGTGTCTTCCCGTGTAAAAGTTGGGGTGTCTAGGCGACGTTTCGACGAGGTCTCACTCGTCATCTTCAGGCTGGTGCTTTCGGCTTCTTGTTACTGGAACAGAGTAACAGAGTACTGTTCCAGTAACAAGAAGCCGAAAGCACCAGCCTGAAGATGACGAGTGAGACCTCGTCGAAACGTCGCCTAGACACCCCAACTTTTACACGGGAAGACACCCGAGGACACCAAAACCTGCATTCCTGTACCCGTGAAAATCTACGAAAGCAAATATATATATATATGTGTGTGTGTGTGTGTGTGTGTGTGTGTGTGTGTGTCCATTTTTGCTCACATTGCTTGGGTAGGGATTGGTATTGCAAAATTCTGAGAAGTCAGTTTGGAAAGCATGGCTTTGTTTCAGTTTGTGTACTGCTTTGGAAAATGTGGTTTAGGAAGGTTCACGTTTAAATGAAAACTGAATCAATTTTTTCCTCCATCCCTATCTCAGACAGAAATGTTTTGCTTGATGCAGTGGCATATTTTAAGCACTCAGAGCATCAGACAATTTATTATAACTCTAGTTTTGACAGGTACAAATCTACCATAAATTAAAGATGGCTGCAGAAAAGCAAATTTTATATGTGCATCAAGTTGGCACATTATGTTCTTTGCATTATAATTCTTCACAGGAATGTCTGACAACTTTATCATAACACACTGAGGGCCTCTCCAAACACTGCATCTAGGAAGTATATGTATAGGGTTGTGCCACCTCCCTTTAGCCATCCTGCCACTAAACTTCACAGTGCCTCCTAGAACATCTTGCCATTCCATTTTCCACTTTTCAGTCCTGAGGATCCCTGTCAGGCTGCATAGTTTCCTTCTTTTAAAGCAGTACAATTTCCCTAGCAGCAGATGTTGCACTGCCATCACAAAATCTATTGATGCATTCCTCTAAGCTTTCACTGAAGACCATCAAGGAAAGGAATTCCAATCTGTTCCACTGATGTATGGCTCTGACAGGGAGGACAATATGCCTTGATCTTCAGGTATTTGTGGTAGGTAGGTACACATTCCATTTGCTAGATCCATAAAGCTGAGCACAACCAAATCTCTTTCATAGAACCCTAAGAGTGAAACAAGGTGACTGGCACATGACAGGAATAAACCAAAAACTATATGAACGTGCGTTGATCTAGATGGTATGCAGGATGAAACTTGATGGGACAATGCAGAAAAGATGATGAATGACCACGCCAATTCTAGAGCAGAGTGCTCATCTAGCCCACTGAATCCTTCTAAAAGCTGGTGAATGCCAGCCAAAGGAGGAATTTCCATACAAGATGGTCCTGCCATTTCATTATACTTTAGGAACATAGGAAGCTGCCATATATTGTCTTCAGCAGTGTTCTTCAATCTTAGGTGCCCAGATGTTGGTATGACTCTGACTATTAGCTAAGCTGGTTGGAGATGATGGAAATTGTAGTTCAACAACATCTGGGGAACCTAAGGACACCAGTGTAAACACTGGTTTACAGTGATTGGCAGTGGCTATCCAGCATTTCAGAGAGGCACCTCTCCCAGGCCTACCTGGAGATGCTGAAGATTGAGCCGGGGACCTTCTGCATGCAAAACAGAGGCTCTACCACTGAGCTATTACCCTTCCGTCTTCTGCTCTTGTTTGTGTTGCCCCATCCAGCTGGATGATGCAGCACTTTGTTCTCTGATGCAAATCAGGACGGCACAGTCAACCTATCCCACCTGTCCACCTGTCCCTCCAATTGCAACACTACTTCTTATGCAATGATTGGTTGTCCTATCCCATTGCTGATGCTGGATCAGATCAAGCACAAATTCCCTGCCATGAGAATCTGGAAGAGTGTTTAAATGCCTGGTGGTAAGTCCCTTACACTGATCCCTCAAGAGACTGTGCCAAAAAGATCTATATACCTAATTTAAAATGGGAACAAAAAGATGGCATAAAGGATAGCAAAAATTCAGGAGCAAGCTAAGATCACCTGTCCCCCCCCCCTTCTTCTTCTTCTTCTTCTTCTTCTTCTTCTTCTTCTTCTTCTTCTTCTTCTTCTTCTTCTTCGTCTTCTTCTTCTTCTTCTTCTTCTTCTTCTCTCTTTCTCTCTCTGTCTCTGTGTGTGATGGAACACAGCTTTCCTAACACTATCCAGATCATTATTATTTAGAAATTAATTGAATTAATTGAGGCATTACTTTGGCATCTTTTACTGCTTTGCCTTGAGCTTAGAGTTATTAAGCATTCCACAGCACAATCTTTTATGTATTTACTTGGCAGTAAATTCGACCAGATTCACTGAGACTTGCTCCCAAGTAAATATGCAGCCTTGGGTGTTTTTTTTTTATTATTGTTTGGTTTTTGTTACCCTCACCCTCCCATTTGGAGCTGTCTGTGTCTAAAATGAGCTATTTAATCCCTTGTCATCACATAGCCATAAAAATTGCAGGCAGACAGAAGTTAGCAATGGCTGCTTCACAGGCCCCACAGCAATGCATGGTAACAGATTTTCAAAGCAGTTCAAAGAGTCCAGTTTCCATCTGTGTTTGGTGAAGGGTGCAAAAAGGGGGGGAAAGGGGGGGGGACCTTGGGGCCATCTGAAAACTCTGCTTCATCTCTAACACTTGGAATAACAAAGGTGTTATTTTTCAAAGCTCCATTCTCCCCTCCTGGGGTGGCTCTGCAGATATAGTTCAGGGAAGGTGGGAAACTTCAGAGTAGATATTCCCCTTCTAGACTTTGCCTCCTCCAGGGAGTTCTTTTGAGGATGTCACAATGGTGGCCTATATAACATGGGTTACTGCCAGCAGAGGCCAACTGTTAATGAACCCTATAGACAAATTCTTTCTTCTGGCTTCTGTGAAAAAAATCTGCAAAGAAACAGCATCCAGGTCCCCCCCCCTTTCTTCTTCTTCGCCTCAAGCCTTGGTGTGTTATTTGATCAAAAGAAAGTAGAGGGTGCTATGCATCCATATTACAATACAAAATGAACACACGCATACTGCAGCTCTCTCGGATTCAGCCATATAAGCTTCTCAAATGCATGGCATTGCTGAGTTATTTATTCTGGGAACTAAGGTCCACTTTACCTGCTCTTGGGAATTCCTCCCCCCCCCCCCCAAAAAAAAGCATATGTGATAATCAGCTAAAAATGAAACAGATTGACAATAAAAATCAGATTCAGGTAGGAAGCCGTGTTGGTCTGACGCAGTCAAAATAAATTAAAAAAATTAAAAGATTGTCCAGTAGCACCTTAGTGACCAACTAAGTTTGTTCTGGGTATAAGCTTTCGTTTACATGTACACTTCTTCAGATACACTGAAACACTGTTTCACACGAAAGCTTATACCCAGAATAAACTTAGTTGGTCACTAAGGTGCTACTGGACAATTTTTTAATTAATAAAAATCAGAACAGACAAAAGCAATCAGTATTTAGCACAATGCAGAATTACATTTTTTGGGGAATTCGCTGCTCCGTGGTATGGTGACAGCCGCTATCTGAGGTGGCTGTCACCATACCTTTCATTGAACACATTCATGGGTGGAAAGACTATCAATGGCTGTTAGTCACGGTGTATGGAACATCCATGTTCACAGGCAGTAGGAGACTTAATTATGAGGTGTGACAGAGAGAAGGGGAGCTGTTGCCTTCATGGCTTTCCCAGAAATATCAGATAGCATGGAAGGGGCTATGTAGCCCATCTGATCTAACTCCCTGCTTGGAGCTGGCAATCCAGAGCTACAGCATTTGCAACAGATTGATGTCCAGCCTCTGCTTACGGTCCTCAGCTCTATTAAGTTTCTCCTAAAGTTTAACCAAAATCTATTCTCACGCAACTTCAGTGTATTAAACCTGCTCCTGCCCTCTGGAACGGCAGAGAACAAATATTTGCCCTCATCCAACCTGCAGAACACTTAATTATTATTGTTACTATTTTTCTCTCTGTCTTTCTCCAATTAGCTCAGGGAAAATGAAATTGTTTTCTCTGCCCTACTGCCATTTTATCCTCAGTGCAACCCATGAGGTTGGCTAGGCTACGAGAAGTCATCCACTTATACCCTCCAACATTTCTCCAATGAAAATAGGGATGTCCTATTCCATTATTATTATTATTATTATTATTATTATTATTATTATTATACTATTTATACTCCACCCATCTGACCAGGTTGCCCCACCCACTCTGGGCGGCTTCCAACATATACAAAAACATAACAAAACAGAAATAACTCTGCAGACTGGCATGTGCAAAAACAAGTGAAGATGCATGGAATTTTTTCTTTCTATTATAAATGCTGCTCTAAGATAGTAAAAGCTGGTTTAGACTTGTATGGCCACAGTGTTACATTTTTTAAAGTGCCATATGACTGATGTGATGAACCATTTGTTTGTAGTACCACATCTCATGGGCTGAATGCTTTTCATTATGCCACTGCAAACTATTGTAAAGAAAGTTTTTACAGATGACATGGCATACCCTCCAACATTTCTCCAGTAAAAATAGGGACATTCCATCCCATCAGGAAAATTTTACTATTTATACCCCGCACATCTTACTGGGTTGCCCCAGGCACTCTGGGCAGCTTCCAACATATATATAAGAACATAATAAAACATTAAACATTTAAAAACTTCCCTATACAGGATTGCCTTTAGAGATCAGATAACTCCATACCCGCCAACATTTCTCCAATAGGGACATCCTAAGGAAAAGTGGGACATTCCGGGATCAAATCAGAAACCTGGATGGTTTCTCTAAATCAGGACCGTCCCTGGAAAATGGGGACATTTGGAGGGTGTGTCCACTGAGTTTCAGGCCTAAGTGAGGATTTGAACTCACCAATATCCAACACTTTGGCCACCACACCACACTGGCCTTAAAAAAGAAAAGGAAAAAAAAGTTTCCAGACTATCTGATTCCAATGCTAGGAGGACGTTATATATTTTTAAATCTAATGTTCATGTTAACTTTCAACCAGCACATCCTATATTTGTATCAGCTTTTGGATATTGCACTCTATGGCTGCACTGAAAACCATCCCTTATCAATATTCTGGACTGTGAAAAAAATCTGTGGAGGCTTTCAAGGTTATCTGTGGTAGATGTAATTAAATAGACATGGAAAGATTTTCCACAGTACAGTGGTACCTCAGGTTACATACGCTTCAGGTTACAGACTCCGCTAACCCAGAAATAGTACCTCAGGTTAAGAACTTTGCTTCAGGATGAGAACAGAAATTGTTTGGTGGCAGTGCAGCAGCAGCGGGAGGCCCCATTAGCTAAAGTGGTGCTTCAGGTTAAGAACAGTTTCAGGTTAAGAACGGACTTCCAGAACAAAATAAGTACTTAACCCGAGGTACCACTGTACAGAACGAGATACAAAGTGGTTAGATAACTGTGCCCATACTGTATTAGAAGACATCTGAAGGCAGCCCGGTTTAGGGAAGCTTTGAATGTTTAATAGACTATTGTATTTTAAAATTTTGTTGGAAGCCACCCAGAATGGCTGGGGAAACCCAGCCAGGTGGGTGGGGTATACATAAAAAATAATTATTTTATTATTATTATTATTATTATTAGTAGTAGTAGTAGTAGTAGTAATGTTTACATCACAGCATCTGCCAATCAGGAAGTAACCCGGATGCTTGGATGAGGCTTTAATTCCATGGCGTTCTCTTCTATGCTCCTTCTGAGGGTTGGAGAAGACCAGTGGCTGGTTAGTAACAACTGTGTTGTAAAATATTTAATGTCTTTCAGGAGCTACTTGCTGGTGAGTGTCTTTATTTCAAAGCCACCACTGCTGGCTACGTTTCAGACTCTCACCTGTCTGACTTCAAACACAAGGTACATTAGCTAATCAATGGTTAAATAAGATGCCAGGAGCAAGATAAATAATGTAACAGCAAGTCAATACAAAAAAAAGTCAAAAGTGATATAAACAGCCAAAAGTTACACTTTACAAAAGAGAATATGAATGGACTTTTGTGCTTATCACAGTTATGCCAGCCTAGATGTTATTGAAACTTATGGGCTCTGTCGATACTGATAACTATACACAGGCACTCTGAATTATTGGAGGGCTATCGTGCTTTGAATTCCTCTTCCCCAAAGAGCCACATGTGAAATCATGGCATCAGCCAATAAGCCTTCATGCATCATAGATATATTTTAAAAGAAACATGGAAATCAGCATCTAAGGGTTTATTTTTTTAAAAGGTAAGAATACTCCCCTCTCCCACATAGCACCATCAATGCTATGATGGATTGGTGTGCAACTCTTATTAGCTTTAACACAGAGGTGGCAAAACCTTTTTGATCTGAGGGCCAGATTCACCCTTGGCCAACCCTTGGTGGTGGTGGTGGGGTGATGCCAGCAGTGGGTGTGGCCACAAGTGGGTGTGGCTATCATAGCTGTCAACTTACAGATTTGAAAATAAGGGACCAGCAGCCAAAATAAGGGACCTGCAGCCTCACCTGTTCCAGGCACTTCAGTCTTCCTGTCCTCTTGCAGTCTGGTCAAACTCATGCTGGTAGCTCCGAGAACACTGTCCAAGCAACTTTGTAACCAGAGGTTCAACTGAATAGAATCTGAATCACATGCACCACAAGGCCTATGCAGCCTCAACTTAAGATGGCTCCCCTGCCTGGCTTTGCAGTGCAAAGTTTGCAGCAGCACGTGCAACAAAATGGCATCCAGCATTCAAAAACTCCCTCAGCTTGCATTAACTAGCCACACACACACAGCCTCCCCCCATCGCCACGAGATCTCCTTTCATTTCCCCCCACCATGTGCCCCTGCTCCAGACAGACGTTTTCGCCGGCAAGGGTGAGTGGGCCGTCGATGACGTATCCATCCGATTCCGATCCGAGCACTCAGCACAGGTATGTTCAACTTCTGAGCCCTTCCGAGCCAAAGGCAGAAAGCCCAGCCAGCAGCCAAACAAAGCCTCAAGGAAAACCACCGTCGCCTCTCCGCTGGGAAGCGCTGAGCAAAGGTGAGTCCCCAGGCAACACGGCCGATTTGATCAGCACAAGGAATGCAAGCTCCACCCCCCAGTCGTTCTTAGACTTCTTATTGGGTGAGCAACACAGCCAAGCAACACAGTTGGAGCCTCCCTCCTCCCTGGCCGGCAGGGAGGGAGGGAGAGGAGCTGCTTCCTTTGAAATTTAAGGGACATCATTTAAGGGACATCCATCAATAAGGGACAGCAGCGGGACATGGCCCTGGAATAAGGGACACTTGACAGCTATGGTGGCTATCTTATGGTGTCACGCACATACAAAGGACACACACAGCTACACAGCTTCCCTCCTCACTTGATCTCTGTAAACCAGCTAAGGGGGTGGTTATTGTTCCCTTTTCACTCATCCAATGATTGATCTGATAACTGGGGAGAAGTGATTTGCACTCCCATTTTGGTGCTGGGCTCTGGCTACCTCAGTGCCGTCCCTTTTTGCCGCTGCTGCCAAAATCGGTGCATTCTTGCTGGCGGAGGGGCATTTGCTTAGGGACTGCATTAAGCACCCCTGCCTTAAGAGTTAATTTTTATGGCTCCTATCATCTACTGTGCATTTGGACACCTCTTATGATAATGTAACCAAATTTGGCCTGATGGTTCCTGGGATTCAGGAGTAGGTTCTTGTCTATGTTTGGATACAATTGGATGCTACCCCCATTTTAAATCAAGAGGGTGAACTGAACCTTTCGAAAAATGCACTGATTTCAACCACTGATATCAAAACTGCACTGGATGTTTGGGTGTGGGTGTGTTTTGGTTTCTTAGAATTCTGAGCAATGCCGGGTACAAGGCTGCTGGTGATACATAAGTCCAATATTTGTTCATCAGACACATTTGCATAACATACAGTGCATTTGTTGGCATCTTAGTGTGACTTTCAGTAAATAAACGCATGTTTGTATTCAATTTTGAGTAATGTACAATTTTTTTTGCAAGCATTTCCCCATAATACAATTCATTTTTGGATGCTATCTTCATCGATATAATCATTTTTATGCACATCTCTGTCTAATATGTGCTTCCTTGTAGACACTGTTGGGTTGGTGAATGGAAAAGTTTAGAGAAGTGTGAATTTCGAGAGATGGTTGTGTTTTGGTTAACATGTTTTGGTCAGGGACCTTGGGGGTCATGGCAGCATGCATGGTTCCATGGCTCCTACAATGACACAGCAGATCAAGTGATCCATACAATGACATCATAGATCAAGTGATCCATACGTCAGACATCAAAATTGGTTTGTAACTACACGAGGTATGGAGAATGGCTAAGAAAACAAGGCATCCCTGATAATCTGATATGCATATTCTAGATGTCAAAGGTTACTGAATGCAAAAGTGCTCTTTCCATTTGATGTGGAATTACAAGACATGGTGATGAGGACGATGAGGGGTCCCTCATGAAACAATAAATATCCCTTAGCTGAGGTAGCAGAATGGAAACTCTTAGATTATATTTATAGATGGAAATTTACCTACAAAAGGTTTTGAAGTCTGAATTCTATGACCATTTGTGCCAATAAAATCTGACCAGTCGTGTCTATGATTCAGCTCCAGGAAACTTCCCATGAACAGCCAACTGGAAAAAGAAGAACAGCAAAAAGCCAGGCTACCTGCTAGTTCTGGGTATGTTTGAGAATTATTTCGAGTGGAGATGGTCTCCCCCTTACTCTGTTGCTGTGTGAAACGTGCAGGATAGGAGGAACATCTGTTGCTTCACTGGGGCCTGATTCATGAGCAAGTGAAATGCCAGTAGGAGGTGTTCTTTTAATAGCAGTAGCAATGTGGAACAGGAGGACCCCATCACTGCTGCTGGCATGCCAACTCTTCTGATCACATCATTTCCAGTAATGCCCTTTTCTGCAGAGCAGCTGCATAGGGAGCCAGGCAGGGAAAGGGCTGCACAATGTGAATCTCAGACCTGCTGGCCAAGGAGGGAAGTGTTGGATAGTATGTGTCAGGAAAACTTCCTCAATCTAGTTTAGAATAACAACTCGCTTGAGGAGACTTGAGTGTCTCAGCCTCCTTGAAGCCTCTAGAAGCCCCTAGAAAATGGAAGCAGAAAGGGGCTGCCAGCAATTTCTCCTGAGAGTTCCTAGGCTATAATGTCTTTCAAATCATTTACTCATTCTTCTTTGACTCTCGAAATATTTGTGTATCTAACCCACTTTGGCCCTGGAAGTAAGACTGAACCATGAGGTCATGGAGACAGCCACTGACAAGCATCTACAAACTCTCCAAGCCAATAAAATAAGGTTGGGGTATAGCCCCAGAGTGATCAGTGATGAATCCTGATTTTTTTTGTCTTCTGCCTTTTATCATTGGCTCTCCCTGTTTGTTTAATAAGTCCTTTTTGGTCATCTGATGAAGTATTTTCTTTTTAGAGTTTCATGTGAATGGACTCCTCAATCAACTTCAGTTTGGAGAAGGAATCCATTTTATGTTTGTTTTTTTTTGCTTTCCCTCTACTTATCTGCAACGAGGTTCATACAATTCCATAGCTCACATTATCGTAACTGATCTATGGCTGTGTACACACTATACCTTTAAAGCATATTCTAAGCACATCTTTCCTTCAAAAAAACTCTGGGCACTGTATTTTTTTTAAGTGTTAGGGGGTATTGTAACTCTTTGAGGGGTAATCTACAGTGCCCAGAATTCTTTGAGGAAAATAATGTGCTTCAGAGGTATAGTGTGTACCTCTCTTATTAAGAAAAGAGAAGCAATTACTGCAAAGTCAGCTAAGAGCTCCAAGGAATTATTTTGTTTATTGGAAATATAATAGATGTCTTATTCATTTTGAAATTGCAAGTGTTCTCCCCCAAAGCAGAATAATTTATACAGTGTTTTTTCTGTGGTAAGAAAGTTGTGAATCAGCATTAGACAAATCTGCATTGTACCTTTATCACATTAGTCTTTCTTAATTTCTGTCTCTGCAGGTTTTATTTTATTTGTAAAAAAAAAAAAAAAACACCTCTTAATTTAATTCGCAAATGAGAGAAAACAGTCAAATTAAAAAGAAAGCATTTCAGAAATGTCACCAATTGCACATACAGGTAAATTAGATAAACTTACAAAAGGGAATAAGGTAAAATGCCCAATTTCTCTCCCGACTCCTTTGAGTTCAAAACACAATTTTATACATGACAGGAAATACATGACGAGACCATGGCAAGATGGTTACACCTTTTTCAATAAACATAAATCAAAAGATATTTTCTGGGCCTAGTGAAGTAACAGAGAGGCCTTATTCACCTCAAAGAAATCCATCTTTTTCTCCTTGATCTATTTTACGTGTCGCTCTTTGGTAGCATAGGGTTGCCATATTTCAAAGAGTGAAAATCCAGACAGAAAAGTTGTTGAGCTTTTTGGCCAAATTCGCAAAAAATAATAATTTCTGGACATATGGCAACCCTATGTAGCATCCATTTATTAGATCTGACTGAAGCACCCAACCAGACAATAGGCCAAATCTTCATTACCCACCGAGCCTTTTGCATGTTGAACAGAAGACAATATAAAATCGAATCTGAATGGTGGAATGGAGAGTGAAAGATGTCTTCATTAGCTGAAGGACTGTACTTCCATAAATTTGAGTTCCTCTCCCATACATACAGCCTGCATGAATCTTCTGTGATTCTGTATGCAGGGATCTGCCCACCAAGATTCTAAATTTAATGTAACAAAATTTACTTATATAGGTCTATCTCTCCGTTGTCATTTTGAAGCAGTTTCCAATACAGTATATGTATTGCCCTGACGAGAACTGCCCTTGTAATTTCAGTTTTTATTAAGTCATTTGAGGTAGACTTTGAAAGTGGGGTGGGAGTGGGGAAGTCTATCACATTCATTTTTGGCAAAGTTTCTGCAAGCATGATTATAGCAGTCTTTCAACAAAGCAATCATGACTGATTTTCACAGAAGCCATCATAAACAGCGATTAGCATACAAAAGCTGAGGGCTATTTACACCTAACTGCTCTAATACATTGTTTTAACTGGCTCAGACTTGCTGACATCAGCAAAGCATGCTCATGCAAAATGTTTTGAATGTTCTTATTAAGTGGTTTGATGGTTGTGCACTTAGCATATTAGCTTCTGCCTTTTGTTCAGTACCTTGGAACCTACTAATGCTGCCTGCTCCACCTTTAATTTCTCAGGAGTGTTTTACAACCTAGGTTGTGTTGACCCAGAGTCCCAACATAGCTGTGTGGCAAGTCACTCTTCGGCTCAGACAATAACTTAAGCTTCAGTTTTGTGACACATCTTTAGTGGCAAAGCAGCAACTGTCAGCTTGTGAATGAGCAGAGGTTGTATGTGGGGAGCAGCTCCTCAACAATTTTCCCTTGTTATTTTGTGGCTCAACATTTCCTCCCTCCCCTCTGCTTTTTCATCTTGTGGAAAACAAATAGTGGCCATCTATCCCAGCCTACCACAGGGGAAAAAAGAGAAAACAAAGTTGCATCTATCTAGGCTATCTTCCACTCAGGGATTTACTACACATTGAGTTAATTATGTGGTTTGCAGGCTTCATGGTGGCAGGGATTTGATACAGTTCATATTTAAAGGTGAACCTACCTAGTTCACCCTGGTTCCATCTGCACTATATATTTAGAGCAGTATCATACCAATTCAAAAGGTAATAGTGCCTCCCAAATTATTTTGAGAGCTGTAGCTTGTTAGGAGACCCACCTAGCCTATTCACAGAACTACAATTCCCAGAGTTTCCTGGGAAGAGGAATTGCCTGTTAAGCCACTATGCCCTGTGCTGCTTTGGGTTTTAAAAACACACGGAAATCCTCATGGAATTCTGTGTAATGTGTAGTTTGAGCTCTATTTCCATCTTACAGATAAGAAACGAAGAAACTGCAGTATTACAATCTATTCAAGTT
Source organism: Podarcis erhardii (assembly GCF_964252035.2). NCBI lineage: Eukaryota > Metazoa > Chordata > Lepidosauria > Squamata > Lacertidae > Podarcis > Podarcis erhardii. The sequence goes on from NC_138509.1 coordinate 75,369,175, forward strand.
CCTCAAATCACTCCCTGATGGAAATGATAGCTGAGTCCAGATCACTCACTTCCAAGTCCACCTTTCAAGAATCTAGATCTAACTGGCTTTTCGCAAATTCTACTAAACTTTGTTATATGGACTCTTTCATCTGTTCCTGATCCTTGCCTGTTCCATGTCAATAAAATTATCAAGTTGTTCCATGCACCGCAATGAGAAGAGATTTAACTAATTAGCAAAGCTACCCATCTGTTTGCAAGGCTTCCTGCGTGCATGTATCCTACATATAACTGAAGCTCAAAGGAAGAGCTTCAGTTGGCTGGTTTGCAAAAGGAGCACACTTTAGTCATTAGCAGCTTGACTACACAGCGCGCTCTTGTTATGCTTCCATTTCCACTCACAGAAAGACACACAACGTCCAGAGCATTCTATTTTGAGTGAGGATGATAGAGCCAGTCATTGCTGCCTTTAAAGTACCACCATCAAAGCCAGAATACTGGACTCAATGAACTGTTCCAGTATGTTTAATCTCACTAATGATAATAATCCCCTGTAATAGGCTCAAGCTTGACCTGCAGCTATCGATCTTGTTCCTTTCACCCCATTCTAACTCTGTGTCGCAGTAGGAGAATCTCTAGCTTTCTTCACTCCTGGACTCGAGAGTGTGTCATTAGGAATTAGGTCTGGGACCTTTGATATCTACCACCTGTATTTCTAATTCCTTAAGCCACATATCCACCCTTGGTCTTTTTATAGTTCATTCAGTGCAGCAGGAAACTATTCATGCTAAAGCCACATCAATCCTAAGCCCCAAAGTTATCCTTCACACATATAGAAATGTTTAAAGTACATCTAGTACTATCACGCAAAGCTTTGTCAGGTGTTAACTGCACACGCGAGCAGATGCTTTTCAGAATTTCAGCCACAGCAAAAATGTAAACGATCCCCTTCTTTATATTTAGCTTTTTGCATCCACACTAGCCCTCTTCCCTGTGCACTGACTGACTGGGTGTGCAGCTGGCAGCAGGCTCTGTTCCCAACCACCCATGGTTTGAAGGCAGTTCTGCAGTGCATATCAGCAGAGCAGAGCCAGGGCTCTATGTGATCAGGAACCCATTCAGAGGTTCTGCTGATCTATGGCAAATCAGAGATCTACCAGCAGGTCCCGATCTGCCTTATGCCCTCCCATTTGAAAGGTAAATCAGTGGGCATGGACTGTCTTGTCGTAATTTGTGCATAGGAATGGACACACCCATTGAAGTCTGAGCCATCCCAGTTCTTATTGGGGATGGGACTAAGTCTGACCTTTCCTGTTTCCATGTGGATTTTTATAATTTTCCATTCAATTGTCCATTTGTTTGAATGGCTTCCATGTGTGTCCTGTACTGTTAGTTTTAGATAGATAGATAGATAGATAGATAGATAGATAGATAGATAGATAGATGATAGATAGATGATAGATAGATGATAGATAGATAGATAGATAGATAGATAGATAGATAGATAGATAGATAGATGATAGATAAATAGATAGATGATAGATGGATGATAGATAGATAGATGATAGATAGATAGAATTGGTCACCTATGAAGAGTGGTGTGAGAGAGATAGAATCAGTTCCTACCCCAACAGGTGGTCAGTGGTGTCAAGGGTGACAGCACTAATCACCAAATTGGTGGTATATGTCAATTTGGTGGTATATCACCCAACATCCAAAAAAACAGAAGTGCTGCACCAACAAGTACAAAATAATCCCTCTGCAGTGCCATAAATCCAACTCAATGGTGTAACGTTGGAAAATGTTGATCACTTCTACCTATGCAGTTATCTTTCCACAAGTGCCAACATTGATGCCAAAATCCAGCATTGCCTGAGCTCTGCGAGTGCAGCTTTCTCCAGATTGAAGGGCAGAGCATTCGCAGGGAAACCAAAATGCTTGTTTACAAAGCTATTGTACTACCAACCTTAGCATATGCTTGTGAAACATGGACCACTTATAAACGCCATCTCCAACTCCTCAAAAGATTCCATGAACTGTGTCTCCAAAAAATTTTGCACATCACTTGGGAAGACAGGCAAACTAATATCAGTGTACTGGAAGAAGCAAAGATCACCAGTGTTGAAGCAAGGATTTGTTCAACATCAACTTCGTTGTTGTGCAGATGCCTGATGATCGTCTTCCAAAGCAACTACTCTATTCCGAACTTAAAAATGGAAAGCGTAATGCTGGTGGTCAACAAAAGAGGTTTAAAGACTGCCTCAAGGCAAATCTTAAAAAAATGTAGTATAAACACTGACAACTGGGAAACACTGGCCTGCGAGTGCTCCAATTGGAGAACAGCCTTTACCAAAGGTGCCATGGGCTTTGAAGACACTCGAACTCACGACACAAAGGAGAAACGTGCTAAGAGGAAGGCACCCTTTGCAAATCCTCACCGTGATCAACTCCCACCCGGAAACCAATGTCCCCACTGTGGAAGAATGTCTGGATCCAGAATTGGCCTCCACAGTCACTTACAGACTCATTGTTAAAACCGTGTTTATGGAAGACAATGTTACTCAGCTACGAGTGATTGCCAGAGAGAAGAGATATGTGCAATGCGGGAACATATCTCATGTATCTCTAGGTACCTGGTGCAGTTTTCTCTCATGCAATGCCCTTTAGTGAACAGAACACGCCAGCATACAGTGGTACCTTGGTTCTCAAACACCTTGGTACTCAAACAACTTGGAACCTAAGCACTGCAAACCCGGAAGTAAGTGTTCTGGATTGCGAACTTTTTTTGGAAGCCGAAACATGCTCCGTTTTGAGTGTTATGCTTCTGTTTTGAGTGCCACACATCTGTTTTCAGTGTTACGCTGAGGTCGGTCTGTTTTTGCTATTTATTTTGCATTTTTGTTTTTGTGGCTCTCTTTTTTTGTTTTTGTGACTGTGTAGAACCCAGTTCAGCTACTGATTGATTGATTGTGTGACTGCAGTACATTATTTATTGCTTTCATTATATGGATCAATGGTCTCGTTACAGAGTAAAATTCATGTTAAATTGCTGTTTTAGGGGTTGTTTTTAAAAGTCTGGAATGGATTAATCCATTTTGCATTACTTTCTATGGGAAAGCATGCCTTGGTTTTAGAACGCTTTGGTTTTGGAATGGACTTCCAGAATGGATTAAATTTGAGAACCAAGGTATCACTGTGCGAAATAATTAGCCACTGAAGCAACATTACATCCTTATATTGCATTAAGAAACATCAAAATATTAACCAGAAAAAAAGACTGTGAAAACATTTTGTAACATCTGCACCTACATTAAAATGGTACGATCTTTTCACCTCTTCGTGATCCATATCAACAATCTAATAGTGATGGATACATTTCATATTGCCAGATAAACCACCTATGTGTTTTGTGTGTACGAGGAGGAGGAGGAAGAAGAGGAAGAAGAAGAAGTTCTCCAATGAACTGTTTCCCTGTCAGTAAACATAACAGCCAGGAAATAATACTTTTGATATTTGCATAGTACATTGTGTCTTTTAATACTATTCTTATATATAGAAGACAACTATTGATCTTACTGAGGCATGGTAAGTGAAGATTAAAGCACTCCAACACTGCTGTCTACAGGTGTGCCATGGTGAATTATGGTCCCCTCATAATTTATAGGATGAAAAAGCTGGACCGAGGAACCAACTGTTAATCAGTGCATTTGCACAGAAGATCAATCTTTGATACTTATATTCACAAATCCTGTTTATTTGGCCATATTAGAGAACAGACGGGTTTGCTGGAATGGATTCTTAGCAATGATGGATGTAATTGTCAAAACTGCCAAGGTCAATGTATAACGTTCAAAAAGAGAACTAACTCATTTTGAGCACCTTCCATTTATCATTCATGTAATTTGACCCCCAGTTCTCTCTGTAATAACAGAGTATGAAGGAACAACTGCTGTGTTCATTCCTATATGCTCCCGCAGACTTCTAAATACCATACAGGTCACAGCCTTTCCATGGGACTATTTGTGTGTAACTTTTGTTTCCAGCTAAGCTGAAACTATTGGGGGAAACCTGACTTTAATAAGGAATAGATTGCCTTTGAATTTGCACATGGTTGAAAGTTTACTGAAATGCAGTATAGTTATAAAATACAGAATTACCTTTTTTTCGATTCATTTTAAAAATTCTATTTACTGTAGCCCATTGAAGCCCATCATTACTTCCACTCCTCCATCACATTCCAGAGATAAGTTCTAGCTCGGTGGTATATGACTTAGTTCTCCCTATTGTAGAACAGAAGCCAAGTGCTAGTGCTTTGGCCCTCCAGATGTTGCTAAACTACAACTCCCATCAGCCCCAGCAAGCATGGCCATTGGAGGAAGCTGTAGTTCTGCAACATCTGGAGGTCCACAAGTCCCCCACCCCATCAGTGGCTGGCTCCTCCAGAGCGCTCAGCCTCCTCCAGATGATGTGACATGCATGATGTCATACTCACGTGTCAGATGCACACAATGCACACTAGGCCCCCTTGATTTGGCGCCTGGTGCCTCTGAGTGGGTTCAACATATTACCAGGCTTAGCACCAGCATCCTCAGCAGCTGCAAATGGTCCACAGGTGCTATAGTCAACCGTGGTCTGCAGGGGAGTGCAGCACAGGTATTGTGGTGTTGCTCACCTGGCTACCAAACACTGAGGGTCACTGCCAGTAATCAAGAGCGAGAAGTGCAAGGAGCTCAGCATGGTGCATGCACCATGGTAGAGCCAATCCAACACACCAACTGCAGTGCTTCCACTACAATTAGCTCCCCTTTACATCAGTTAATACTGGCAATGATGCCTGATGTTGGGAAGCCAGGTGAGCAAGGTTGCCTTGCCAACCACATTTGGTCTGATGGCTGCTCTGGAATGAGCTCATCCACATCCTTTCTCCCTTCCAGCTTAGTTTTTCCTTTTAAAATTTCCTGCCATGCCGTGGAGAGGTGCTTCATCTCTAAACTGATATAACGTATTTAACCTGTTTGTTGTAGGTAGAGACAGAGCAAAGAATCTAAAGCCAAGCAACTTTGGCTCTGTAAGCAGGGAACTATATGTAAATCATTGTGAACTCCTCAGAAGACGAATTAGATATGGGTTAATGATCCAGAAGAGCCACACTAGTATGTAGAAGCAGTGTCTTCAGGCAGGACAAAATGTACCTTCAAGTTTGGGGGGACCTGTCTTGGAGATTCCCAAGGATCTCCCAAGGATGGAAGCAATGAAGGCCATAGATTGATGATGGTGGCAGTGGTGATGGAAAAGGGGAGGTATCATAGTAAGGGGTAGTGGAGAAATTCAATTCAGTTCACATTTAAAGGCAAATCTACTTTATTTGCACTTTCCCAAACAATACTTGAACCAAAGCACAGCCATTCTTTGAAATTTGCAGTTTCTGAAGTTTGTAAGGCAGTGTTTCAGCAAAGTGATGTGTAGAGCAGTGCATAAACTATGGTAGAATCTCTGTAGAAATGCATATATTGGTGAAAATTGCATAAAAAAATGCATTATATCAGGCAAAATTGCATGCAACAGTTTGTACATTTGGAGAAATTTACATGAAAATATTGGTGAATGTAAATGGATGTGGAAATGAGGGCAACAGAGCTAAAGAATGGAAAATGAGAAACTGAGAGAAACCACAATGGACAGATTCAACGATCCCTAGTCATACGATCCCAGGGAAAGGGGCAAACCTGGAAGAGGAGAATAGCAGCAGGTCCATATCAAATGCTATTTAGCCTTGATTTAGTTGAGTCTGCAACATGACGATTGGGCAGTAACACCTAAAGATCACAAAAGGATCAGAAGTCCACAGGGAATCTGAAAATGCCCAAGCAAGCCCCCAGGGTATCCGGGAATGCCACAACCATCATTTCATATAATCAGGTTCATTTAAGTGCTACCACTTAATGAGCCCGCTTACATTCTAGGCACATAAAGTTCATCAGTGCAAGTATGGAAATGGATAATAATTTGAAACCATGTCAAATGTTGCTGCATGTATTCCTGTAGGCTTCAGCGAAACAAAGCTGAAAGGCATTTGGTGTGTCAAAATGGAAAACAGAAGAATCAAGCCACGTTTGAAGTGTATCTATACGTCTACAGTGCAGCACCATCTCAAAGCTCATTTTGGAATCAAAGATGGATCACACAAAATCCCCAGCAATCAGACACAGATTGCTACCTGGAGATGTCACATCAAACCGTTTCATTTCAGCAATGAAAACTTTCGTTCCCCCTTTTATAAAAAATTGCTGCTTTGAGATTAATAGCACAAGCCGATTAGTCACATCCAGAATGCAATTAGCCACAATACCAGTGAATACCAGTACAATGGTGTTCTTTCTTTTTTTCCTTTTTCTTTTGGCTGAGTAGGTGGAGGAAAGCATAGAATATAAAAGCCTGTCATTTTCATGAGACAGTGACTATCAATTCTCAAATCCTCACAGGTATGCTGTTAAAAAATTTTATTTCACCAGGATGATCAAAACATTTTATTCTGCTGTTCCACAAATATCAAAATAATTATGAAGCTACTCAAACTTTTATGTTCAAATAGATCTTGCCCTTTCCTTTCCTTTCCTTTCCTTTCCTTTCCTTTCCTTTCCTTTCCTTTCCTTTCCTTTCCTTTCCTTTCCTTTCTTTCTTTTTGCTTTGCTCTCGTGTGCCATGGCCAGCATCAAATTATTTTGCTGCCTGCTGTAAGATATATTAAGCAGTCTCATCTAGGGAAGTGTGGGAATTCAGGGTCACCCACCCTCCTAATGTTAACACCTCAAAGAACATAGTCGAGGCAGCCCGGTTAGCAGAAGAATGGGGTGCTCTGTGGAAGACTCAGCTACTCCCAGGCATATCGAGTTCAATATTTGTCTTTTGGCCCATCAGTAACACATTACATTTTGGCAATTTGTTAATTAAGATGAGATTTGCTACTGTTAGGCAACCTGTTTTGGGCGTCGTTCTCCCCCCCCCCTTCTTCGAAAAAGGACTTCGTTACCATCTAGCTCAATGCAAGACAAACAAAGCCGCTGTCAATATTCATTTTAATTAAGCCAATGGCATTAGCTGCTTATGACTTCATTCAGCTCAATCCCAGTGGGCAACCTGAAAGGCAATTCTCACCGTTACTTAGCTCCTGCCGTGTAATCCACAAGAGGCTGTCAGCTTGCTGTGGTTTGTGACCTCTGACCCAATCACTTTCTTCCTTTTAACACTACTACTTTTGCACATTTAATGAACTTTGTACATGGTTAAAAAGATGTCAGCACAGAGGAACGATAGACCCTGCTGTGAAGGGCCCCATTGTTTCTATAAGTCTAACTGACCTTTCACACACACACACATATACACAAAAGGGGGGTGGGAATAAAAAAAAATCGATATGGTTACTTAGTCACCAGTCCAATGCTATCTTTTATTATTAATATGCTAAACACATTGCTTTCAGAGCACTGACACCTAAACACCCCTAGACATACAAAAATGACTTCTCATTAATAACCATTATATTAATCACTGTTGCCCAGAACTAGAATCTGGCTGCGAAATCCCCTGGTGGAAATTGCTATAATTGTTCAAACTACAGGAATGAATATTTTTTCCCCAGCATAATTACTGCTGTCTCCTTATTGAAAAATATCCCATTAGATAGCAGCTTTTAGTTACGTAAATCGTGTTGATTAATTTTTAATTTCTGGCTTTTTAATATGACATTGCCCATGTAAAGATCTTTGATAATTTAAATGGGTAGCTGAACAATTATTACAATAACTTTACAGCACTTCAAATAAATATCCATTTACTTATTAAAAGTTGCTTGCACAATTAACTCCTGGGTAAAAGTTTGGGGAATTGCTGTTATGTGCATCAAAGCTGCTGCCCGTGGTGTTGCAACAAGGCCCCAAAATTATGTGACAAGGACCTTATCTTGGCTAGTGACCAATGTAGCTGACCTTTCTGAGGTTCACCACTCAAGCAGTGGTTCATCTACAGAAGAGCGCTATGGTCACACTGGTGTGGTAAGGTCCTCAGAAACTTGACTGCAAACCCATCAACACTGACAGAATACAAACATTTCCATGTTCTGCTGGCCATTTTTGTGGCAATGAAGATTGCCAAGCTTGTGCTGAGGTCATGGTTAGAATGCTTGGAAAGGAGTGCCAAGGTGAGAAATTTCATTAGGAAACAGGAGATTTTAGGATGTCAAAACAGGTAAGAGGAAAGGGGCAGGAGGTGGGACCGCATGCAGTAATGGGAGACAGCTCTATCCCATGTAGCGTCACAGGATCCTTTTACATAACGCAAGGTATTTCAGTGCCTTTAATAGTGCATAACAAAGGGTTCCCTTTGTATACAATTTGTGTGCATTTTTAGGAGGACTTTGGCTAGCTGCCTTTAACATTGGGATTTCATTTACCTTGGTCTGAAGCAACCACTGAGGCCCATGTTGCTTTCCCAAATCACATAAAGATCTGCGGTCAAACAAAGCATGCACATAGGAAGGAGGGTACTTAATACCATATTCAACTATTTGCCATCTAGCTCAGCATCATCTACTGTGAACTGGCACTGGCTCTCTGGAGTACCTGGCAGAGGTCTTTCCCATCACCGCACCTGTTACTTCACCCTTTAACTCAGGGGTCAAGCCCAAACCAGGCCCACCTGCCCATATTAGCTGACATCATTGATAATGTCAGCTGATGGATGGATGGTTTAATCCTGCATTGGTTTAATCCTGCATTGGCTGTGTGATCCTGTTCCTATTAGGAACAAGATTTTAGAGCCAAGGCAGCAGGATTTAATCCCTGCTCATCAGCTGAGCACAGATTGAACCCCTGTGGCAAAAGCACCCTTTGAAGCAGCTCCCATGTGCAAGCTATTTCAAAGAGGCTTTTGCAAAGACTTTAACCTATCTCCTGCTCTTCTGTTTGAGGAGACGTAGATGGGAGTGCGGGGGCAGTATTAAAGCCTTTTGCAACTCTCTTCTCTCCCTCTATATATCCCCAATCTCAGAAGCTTAAAGGGAAGCACAGGGATACGTTTAAAAAGGACTGTGAATCTCCTCCTGTTCCCCCTTGAAGCCTCCAAGATTAGGGACCTAAAGGGGGAAAGGGCGGGAGCAGACTTGAAGAGCCCTTTGCGAGTCTCCCTGTGCTCTCCTTTTAAAGATCTGATAGGAAAGTTAAATAGGGGGGTGCAGGGAGATTTGCAAAGTGCAAAAACTATTGACATATGGGAGGCCCTGGCTACCTGTCCAAATTGGCCAATGAAGTGAAAAATGTTCTCAACCTTAAGTGAACAAGTGAACAATTTTGTGCTGGTCTTCAACATGACATCAGAGAAAAAGAGCAGACTCATGTACTTCTCTGAGCATTGCTGTACATGGCTTTCCTCCAAAGCCTCACATTGGCTTACACCTCCATTTTACTACTTTCTTCATGACCTGTTCTATGGAATCACCCTTCCTGTACCTCCTCCTGTGGTATGGCAAGAATTATCCCCAGGTTACAAAACCAGAGAATGTGTGCAATTCCATCCCAAACTGGCGGAATTCTTATTCTCAGCTCAAACCAGCACTTCTGCTATTATCAATCAATCAATCAATCAGTCAGTCAGTCAGTCAGTCAATCAATATTTGTATGCCATCCTTCACCTGAAGATCACAGTGGTTCACAACTTAAAAATACAAAATGAGAACACAAAATGCATGGTTAAAGCCAAAAACAAACCAATACCCCCCAAAGGACATGGAATATTAATCAGCCAAAGGACTGATTGCAGAGAAATCGGGTCCTCCCTGGAAAACCTGGAAAACCTGAGACCTGGAAAACCGACACCCTGTGTCCCTCGAAGCTGGGTGCAATCTGGCCAATGGGACGCAGTCCAAACGGTTCAAGAGACCTATTTATGCCCATGCACGTGACCCAAAGTGCATGGGTCTTTTGGCGCGTGCATTCGGAACACCCGCCCACCTCTCCCTACTTTTAGGGCTTTGCACTTGACCTTGCTATGCCGTTGTGTGTCGTCTATCGTTGGGACAGGGGCACGGCAGGAATTTCCCCCACTTGGCTGATTGGCTGTTGCCATTTGGGTTTCGCCTGCTGTGTAGCAAATCATCACAACTTGTAAGGTGGCGGATAGGCTCTGATTCAGGTGATAGGGATGGGAGAACGCTCTCGCTATCCCTATGTGAAGGGTATTCTGTTAAAGGAATCCAGGGCCTCGATGGTTTGGTCAACCCCTGAGAGGCGGTTGTGCCAGTGCCTGAGTCCAGGGGGACATTTGGGTGGCAGAGATAGCCTGTTCCTGGCTTTCTGCTTATCCAAGTGTTCACCATTGGCTGACCTATGCTGGAACCGTGGGTCAGCACTACCTGCATGGCAGGGAGCTAGTCGAACCAGAGCCTATGCAACCAATCACTTTCTGTAATCAATAAAGGTGTGGCCTAAATTCTGCCAAAAACAAATCAAAAATTTGAGTCATGTGTGAAATTATTTACTGGGGAGGTTTTTGGGTCTGAACACACAAAAGTTTTAACCTGGTGCCTAAAGACATGTAATGAAGTTGCCAGGCAAGCCTCCTTGAGGAGAGCATTTCACAAACAAGGAACCACCAAAGAAAAGACCTGCTAGCTTGGAACACCTCTGTATATCTGAGTTAAGCTCAATATGACTATTACTAACTTCATACCCTTCAGAACTTGAACAGCTCCTTTGAATCAGTGGGAGAGCCGTAGAGCTTGGTATCCTTAGATTACTGAGGGCACCGCATCCAAAATCTCCAAACAACCTCTTCCAGTAGTTTCATGTAGATCAAGGCTAACCAGAAGTAGTTCAACTCTCATCAGCCCGGCCACCATAAATAAATAACAGTTCAGCAACATCTGAAAGGCCACAGGTTCTCCACCTCTGATGAGGATATTTTAAAGCATGGGGGACATGATAAAAACCCGTGAGACACAACTGTCTAATGACTATGGTAACAAACCCTGGTTCCACAGCACTACCTTCTGGAATCAACCCTTCAGGAATAAACAGACCCCAGATAGCATAGTGCCCAAAATTCACTATCTCTATTAAAATTGTGTTAACCCCTGAGATTTCATACTGCAGACCAAAATGCAGACCACCCAGTTCAGGCATGTACTTCATAAATATCATATTGTCAAGTAACCAACATGTAGAGGACATTTCCTTCTTTTCAATGCAAAGGGCTGGTGGAGTTATTTGAGTACCTTAAACCCAGGAGAAAATTAGTTATTCTTACTATCCTCATTGCTGTGTAATACACAAAGCAGGGAAAGTATAGAAATTAGGTTCTCATTTTCTTTTTCCCCAAACCAAGTTGCTTCGAGGTTTGTTCATTGTTTTACAGTCAAGCAGTATACATAAACCTTATGAAATAAAATAATAAATATATTTTAACCACACTCACTTGTTTTGAGTGAAATATTTAAAGTACTAAGCACATTCACAAGCAAGTAATTGTTTCACGATATGAAATTTTTACTTCTCATCAGCTTTCCAATGCTATGACTTTGTAGAATCATCCCTCCACACCCGTACAGCTTGACATTCAAAATATTGTGGTTTTGGGAACAGTTGGGTTAAAAGAGAGGGAGATTAGAAGAAATTTTGTATTTAGAACACATTTTTTAACAACCCTGTCCAAGATGGATCTTGTCGATAACATCCTTACAGCAAAATAGATAGTAGCAAAAGCTACCATGTCAAATTTAATCTCTGCATTTATTATTCCCATGTCCCTTTTCTGCCCTGTTCTTCCTTGGTGGTCTTCTCCTATTTTTGTTAAACAGAAGTCAAAAAGGGAGGGGCGGGGGGAGATACTGATTGATTTTTTAAAAAAACTACAGTTACAGATAGAGACTTTTCTGTAGCTTAATTTTATTTTTATTTTTTTGAAATTTCAACCCTTGGAACTCTTGAGTGGCTCACCATTCCAGTATTTACACAGATGTGAGCACAGGCAGTTTGTAACCATCTACTTCTGCCCTTGTGGTCACCTCTGCCTCTGAGCAATCTTTGGGAGGTACATTAATAGCATTTGTATTAGATACACCCTCCTAAGATCCAATATTTTTATTTCACATTGTCCTCATGGAATGTAACTTAATACATATTCTGAACGAGGACAGACGTTTACTTAGCATTTTATGATAAATTCAATAGCGCACCAGCAGTGCTTTACAAGGGTGTCTCAAGGGCCCATAGAACAAAACCCAGTCCCAAGGAGTGTGTGTGTGTGTGCACGTGGGCACATGGGGGAAGAAGGGGGGATGTACAAACACATTTTAAAGGACAGAAGATTGTTTTTAAAAGGTGTTTTTCTTGGAAGAGCGAACGCGATGACTATCTTTCAGTCTTGCTCTTTGAAATTAAAGTAAAATAGTTCAAGGCACATTTATGCAACGACGGAGACATATTGGGTAGGAATTATGGTAAAAGATAACATGATCCCTGGATAAGGCGATTAAACTGAACGCTGTTTTGGTTGTATCTCTCCTGATCATCTTTCTCGAGCCTTTTTTTCAGTGCATTGCAAAGAAAGAAAGGGAGGGAAAGGCTCATTGCAACTAAAGGGGTATTAGAAAGCCTTATGTTAAGTCTCTTTTGATGCCGCCTTATGCTCTTATTATATGGTATATGGGGTGAAATTGGCAGCAGCCTTTTTCTGCAGGCTCTTCCTGCCTCATAGAGCTTTGCTCTTTCAGAGACCGCAGATGTCCATGTCCTGCTGTCAGCCCAAGTGCTAGACTCCCACTGGGATTTTTACTCAGCCAGGTGTCATGGCTGCCATGCTGAGTGATAAACACTAAGCAGAACCTGTCAGGGGAATATTTGCATGATGGCTTTTCCTTCAGAATCAAAAGCCTTACAAGATGCCATTGAAAATCTCAAAAGAGTGACTAAGCATTTTAGCACTGCTCTGGCTAACTTACGTAACTAACACGTATGGGTGGCCTCCTGCAAGTAGTTCTAATAACTCCACTTCTTGGGCCCATATTTCTTTGTACCTTTCTTTTCTTTTTACCCTGAAGGAAGCATTGTCTTTCATTGTGTATCAGTCCTAATCCTTTCTCAGCTTGAGTCTTGTTAGCATAGTTGCAGAGAAGAAACCACATACTATATTATGTGTAGATGTGGGTTCTTTCCCTATAATAATAATAATAATAATAATAATAATAATAATAATAATAATTTTTATTTATTCCCCATCCCTCCCCAGCCAAGGCCAGGCTCAGGGCAGCTAACAAGCAATAATAAAAACAAGTTGAATGAATACAGCTTAAAAACAAGATTAAAATACAATTAAAATATTGAAACATTAAAATATTAAAATACAGCCTCATCACAGGAGGTGAAAGGAAAAAGAAAAAAGAAAGAGGGGGAGGGAATCAAATTGGCTCCAAGCCAAAGGCCAGGCATAACAACTCTGTCTTACAAGCCCTGCGGAAAGAAATCAGATCCTGCAAGGCCCTGGTCTCATGAGGCAGAGCGTTCCACCAGGCCGGAGCCAGTGTAGAAAAGGCCCTGGCTCTGGTTGAAGCTAATCTAACTTCCTTAGGGCCTGGGACCTCTAGGGTGTTGCTGTTTATGGACCTTAAGGTCCTCTGTGGGGCGTACCAGGAGAGGCGGTCCCGTAGGTACGAGGGTCCTAGGCCGTGAAGGGCTTTAAAGGTCAAAACCAGCACTTTAAATCTGACCCTGTACTCCACTGGGAGCCAGTGCAGCTGGAAAAGCACTGGGTGAATATGCTCCCATGGCAGAGACCCCGTGAGGAGCTTCGCTGCTGCATTCTGCACCTGCTGGAGTTTCTGGGACAGCTTCAAGGACGTAGAGCGAATTACAGTAGTTGAGCCTGGAGGTGTCCGTCGCATGGATCACTGTGGGCCATTGTGATCACTCTTAGATCACATTAAAATCACTCTTAAATCACATTAAGATCACTCTTAAAGGCCATTGCTGTGAAAGCACCACTGTATTAATGGCTCCAATGCAGCATTTATGGGTCCTTCCATTGCAAAGTAGAAACATTCGTCAGTGTCTTGGGGTTCATCATCAGTATTCTTTTTTTTTTTTTTTTTTTTAAGAAATGAAAGAATCCTGCTTGCAGATCCAAAGGCCCTTCACAGTTGTCATCAAGCTAACATTGGCAGAATAAAAAGGAATTGCCTGAAAACATAGTAGTTAAAAGTTAGGTGTTGTAGGTGGGTTTAAAAAACAAAAAACAAACAAACACAGAGTATTGACTGGCATTAGCAACAATTCCAGTCTTAAAACCCATTTTACTCAGCAGAAATTATAGAGGGCACCTGAGAAAACACACAAGGAATTTTCTGTGGTGGGTGTTTATGGAGCCAGATGAAAGCCTATGACCACAGCTCAGCCTCCCAGAATTTATGATACTTGAAGGATCTTTGTGAGATTGGCATTGTGTGAACATTGGCTGGGGCACTGAAGAGATCTACTGCTCCCCACCAAGGGATTCTTACCTGATTGTAATGATGGTGGTGATCTTATACTTGCAGTGGCAGGTAGTTTATAGTGGAGTAACCAAAACATGATTTCCAGCTTGAAAAGTTTAAATGACACACACTGCTTATCCCATTTTACCTGATTTCCTGGACCACGGAAGACCACTGGTGTGTCACTGTGATGCCATTTTTAAAATATGACTTGTAAGATGGCAAGAAAATATTGCCTCACTCCTCCAAGCCCACCTAAAAAAATAAACCTCTTTGATGTGGCTCATTTGGCCTAGACTAGGCTGTGCAGGGCAGGGATTGATGGCATAATAGTGCCACTGGCTGTTCCTCCACAAAGCTCTTTGCTAGATGCAGCTTATGTACAATTAAAGTTCTCTCATCACTCTTGATCCCATGTGGCCAGTCCTTCATAAGGTTATGCTGGGAAATTACTATTATGGAGATAGCAAAATATTCACAAGATGCTTTGGTTATGGCCTCCATTTTAGACTGCTGTCATGGGTCATAAAGAAATAGAGATCTGCTTTCTACCAAATCAAGCTCTGTATTGTTTACTCTGACTGACAGCAGATCTCCAGGGTTTCAGGCAGGGGTCTAGCCCAGTCCTAACTGGAATTGCCTGGGATTGAACCTGGGACCTTCTGCATGCAAGGCAGATGCCTTACCACTGAGCTACAGTCATGTCAATAGACCTATATGAGACCTCAATTTTCTGATGACCATGTGTTGGGGACATGCAGCCAGGGGTGCTTGTGTTCATCCTGCTCCACTTTTGAGCATCCATGGTCCATCTGGTTGACCACTGCTGAGATGAGAGAGTTGGACCAGAAGTAACTAATTAACCACTTCATTTAAAATGTTTTTGAACCTATCTTTCCTTAGGCCTTGCAAC
Source organism: Podarcis erhardii (assembly GCF_964252035.2). Taxonomy (NCBI): domain Eukaryota; kingdom Metazoa; phylum Chordata; class Lepidosauria; order Squamata; family Lacertidae; genus Podarcis; species Podarcis erhardii. The sequence continues at coordinate 75,384,584 of NC_138509.1, forward strand.
TCTATTGTGGCCAATAATTCTTCATCCAAGAGCTTTGGTCAGTGTGCATGGTTAGTAATATAAGAAGAACCCTGATGGATTAGACCAAAGGGTTTTCTCGTCCACCATCCTGGGTCCCATAATATCTAACTAGATGCCAATAGAAAGCCCTTAACTGGGACGTGAGAGTTACAGCACTTTCCTGCTCCCCCTCCTGAGCAATGGCATTTAGAGACCTATGGCTTCTGAGCCTCGAGGTAGACTATGGTCACCAAGGCTGAGAGCCACTGAGAGCCTTATTCTCCAACAATTTATGTAATCCCTTTTAAAGACCATCTAAGGTTGGCAGCCAGCACCACATCTTGTTCTAGATCCTTTATCCCATTTAACTTCACAACGTTGGTGTAAACACCTTGGGCTGAAATATATAGCTTGCCCGAAAGTGAACCAGTGATTGAATATCATGGTTAAGCAAACATTTGGATAAGCATCTCCTTGGTCAATGTCCAACAATTCTCTTTCTACTCTGGGCCTCTACTCTGAAGCTCTGATAGCTTCATTACAGAAATATAGGGAGAAAATTTCACCTTTTCTTTGAAATACCTTCTCAAAGTTAAAAATGTTGGTGCTGCATATAGTACCTCAATAGATGCCTTTGTTTTATTTATATATTTGACATCTGCAGGAACAATGGGGGGAAAAGTGATATGGTATTTTGTGATCCATTCTACACTGTTGTTCTCTGTGGGCATAATCTGTGTTTCTTGCTGTGGCTGAAACTTTATTACAGACTCAGATAATGCAGTTTGCTGGCTAGGAATCTACCCACAAACTCCCCCTCACGTTTTGTGAAATGACAATGTTCAAAAACTTTTAGTACCTTTACTCCTGCTGTTTGATGGAGTGTAATTTACCACACATATCTGCATGCATATTAATTTTGAGTGTCAGTGACTTTATTTTTTTTTTAAGTTCCCGATGTACATGCCCAATTATTATTTCCCCCTCTTACATTAACCATTTATAGTTCCTATCAGAGGAATAGAAATATGTGGTCTCTGTAACTGAACAATTTATAATGCACCATAAGGGCAAAATCATCTATCTATCTATCTATCTATCTATCTATCTATCTATCTATCTAACATCTATCTATCTGTCTATCTATCTATCTATCTATCTATCTATCTATCTATCATCTATCTATCTATCTATCTATCTATCTATCTATCTATTTCTTAAGATAGTTATGTTTTTGTTCCTAGTATCCTGATTCTATGCATTCTTCCTCTGAACTCTGACCTAGTCCTATGTGAAGCATGTATAGCAGGCACATCCCACTCTATAGAGACTGCGATCTACTCCCAGTATAAAAAAACAGGACATGATCTACCCATTGTCATTGCCCAGAGTTGTAGAGATTTTTTTAGGGGGAGTGACCACAGTTGTTGAACTTATTTTAGGAATGAATGGCAGCAGTTGTGGATTGCATACAATCTTTCACCCAAATGTCCGCAGCTCCCCCTTCTTCCTACACTCTCAGAGAATAAAAGCTTTCTCAGCAGCGCCAGCAGCAGTGATGGTACATAGCGCTGGGGGCGGTGCAAGGCACAATCTCTGAGAAGAAACTGGGTGATCTCTTTTTTCACTCCCACAATTGACCTGGAGAACCCCGGCAATCTACATGTCAATGGTGGTCAACCAGTTGGACAATGCTGTTGTAGAGTGGTACCTCGGGTTAAGAACTTAATTCGTTCTGGAGGTCCGTTCTTAACCTGAAACTGTTCTTAACCTGAGGTACCACTTTAGCTAATGGGGCTTCCCACTGCTGCCGCACCGCCACTGCACGATTTCTGTTCTCATCCTGAAGCAAAGTTCTTAACCCGAGGTACTATTTCTGGGTTAGCGGAGTCTATAACCTGAGGCACCTGTAACCTGAGGTATCACTGTATAGGAATTAAGCATAAGGGACAATACATTTGTTAGTCTTGGGGTTGCTATAGATGCTATTCAGCTAAAAACATAAGATGAGCCTGCTGGATCAGACCAACAGCCTTAAGCTTTCCAAACCTTTCATGTTGGTGACACACTTTTTAGACATGCACCATTTTCCTACAGAGTAATTCAGTTTTGCTAGCAAACCAGAGGTTAAACTAACCGCTTTCCAGCCCAGAAAGAGGAGTGTGGGGAGCATTGATGTGACACACCTATACATTACAGCTGACACACTAATGTGTCACGACACACAATTTGGAAAGCTCTGCAATAGCCCATCTAACTTCTCACAGTGGTCAACCAGATGCCCGTGGGAAGCCTGCAAGCAGGACATGAGCACAAGAGCACTTTATTCACTTGTGATTCCCAACTGGTATTCAGAGGAATAATTTTACTTTGGGTAGACTCACTGAAATCCCTTTCGATTTGTCTGCTCTAAGTAAAACAGCTGAATTCTATCTTGTTGTTGTTTAGTCATTTAGTCGTGTCCGACTCTTCGTGACCCCATGGACCAGAGGACGCCAGGCACTCCTGTCTTCCACTGCCTCCCGCAGTTTGGTCAAACTCATGCTGGTAGCTTCAAGAACACTATCCAACCATCTCGTCCTCTGTCATCCCCTTCTCCTTGTGCCCTCCATCTTTCCTAACATCAGGGTCTTTTCCAGGGAGTCTTCTCTTCTCATGAGGTGGCCAAAGTATTGGAGTCTCAGCTTCAGGATCTGTCCTTCCAGTGAGCACTCAGGGCTGATTTCCTTAAGAATGGATCGGTTTGATCTTCTTGCAGTCCATGGGACTCTCAAGAGTCTCCTCCAGCACCATAATTCAAAAGCATCAATTCTTCGGCAATCAGCCTTCTTGATGGTCCAGCTCTCACTTCCATACATCACTACTGGGAAAACCATAGCTTTAACTATATGGTCTCTACTTTTTAAGATGCTGTCTTGCTGTTTTGCTAAAACAGTCTACCCTTGTTATTGTTTCTTTCCTGGTCACAAAGGCTTGAAACTATGTATAATTCATCCCCACTTTAATTCAAACATCATTATTTTTAGGGGAAGAGAGAGCAAGCTGCCAGTTCCTAAGGTAGGGTGAGACTGATGTGAGAAGTAACCATATTGTCACCCCTAGCCACATGATCACTGTTCTTCACAGGCATCCCACTGGGAGCAGTCAGCTCCTTCACCATGCCAGATATTGAATGTCTTGCACCATGATTCTTTCAAAGGCTTGCTTACTTGCCCCACTCCAATAGGATACTCAAGAGTTTGTTAAGACCATTCAACCTTGCTTCAGAAATGAATAGAGGGTGGTACCCAAATCACACACCCTGCCTGCGCAAGAATTTCTGCCTGTGCAGTGGAACTTTCTCTCTCCTCCCCCATGGGTGCCCTCTACCGTCCCCCAAATCTGCTCTGGAGAGTTGGGGGAACCCCTATGAATAGATTTAGTGGGACAACTGGGAAAGGAGAGGGTGGAATTCCATTGTGGAAGTGGAAATTCTTGCACTGACGGAATGGGTTACTTGTGGGATATTTAAAATTCAGTGAAACCAACAACTCATGTTTTGCTCTATAGGCATGTGATAAGAGCTGAAGTTTACAGAGTCTTCCTGTAAGTTTGCTAGAGAGAACTTGTTTCCTGCTTGGCAGGGGGTTGGACTCGATGGCCCTTGTGGTCTCTTCCAACTCTATGATTCTATGATTCTATGATTCTAACTCCGAGAGACACTCCCACTGTGCCCTGACAGGGAGAGGAAATAGCTATACAACAGGCATGTCCAACTTTCAAGAGACTGTGATCTACGCCCAGCATAAAAAACTGGCAGTGATCTGCCAAAGTTGTTGAGCTTTTTAAAGTGAGCAACAGTTGTTGAGCTTTCTCGGTGGGGGGATCAACCATGGACCCCCAACAATCAACCAGTAGATCACTGTTGGGCATCCCTGTTATATATTGTTCAGTATGCCTGGGCACCCCTTCTTACTCTCTTTCTACTCTGCCAGCAATATGAAAACTTCTGATAAGTCTGAGCTCCATGCTCAGACTGCATTTTAAGCTAGACTTAAGTGCGTCTTTGTAACTGAATTACCATTTTAAGCCTGCCTAAACAAAGCTGCTACATCTGTTACTCTTCAACAAGTATTGCCATGAGAGTGAATGTTCTTCTTACCTTTTACAAGACTGTGTAAATGTTATTTTAAGGGGGAGAAAAGAAGAAAATACCAGGAAAATCCAGTCTGCCTTAAAGCATCCTGGGTTACTTAAACTAAAAGGTTAAAACTAGCCTAACTAAGCTTCCATTTGAAGCTGCAAAAGGGATAGCACTCTGCTGAACTCACAAATGTGAGGAAGGAAAGATAACAGCTAATAAATGTATCCTCCCCTAGAATCTATTCACATCCCAACATTACTTAGTGCTGCAAAGGCTGCAACCCAGAGCATTTTCCATTTGGTAAATAATTTACACTGAAGAGAACAAGTTACTCTAGTGGCAGAATACTTAATGGGACTTTTATCAAAGAATAGCCTTGCTTGGGTATTTTTTTCCTTTCATGGTTGCCGCTGATGTGGCTTTCCTCTTTTACCTTGGCTTTCAGCAGAGCATACTGTGCCTGTGGTGAAGGGCCTTGGGCCTCCAATGTAATATAGAATATAATACTGAATCCTGGAATTTATATTTATTGAGGTTCTTTCCAGCTGACCACAGCAGCTCAAAGTGAATTCATGTATTACAGACACGTTAGCTTAATGTTCTCTAAAACTTGTCAGAATAGAAATGGCTGCCTATCTCCCCTCCCCCAATACATGAACACTATTAATACAGTGAGGAAATGCAGCCAATTGCAGCTCTCTGACATGTAAACCAGGCATAGGCAAACTCAGCCCTCCAAATATTTTGGGACTACAACTCCCATCATTCCTAGCAACAGGACCAGTGGTCAGGGATGATGGGAACTGTACTCCCAAAACATCTGGAGGGCTGAGTTTGCCTATGCCTGATGTAAACCCATGAAGCATATACAGAGGGTGGGAGGGATATATAGCTGCCTCAAGCACTACAGGGGTTTATTTGCCCTTTAGCAGGTGACAGAGTTGATCCTGTAATGCAGATCATTGGGCATAAGAACCTTAGAGAGGCCTGCTGAACCCAGCACTCTTTTAATACTGTATTATTATTATTATTATTATTATTATTATTATTATTTACTACCTGGTGGTTTGCCGTCCTCAGGTCTCTTTAGGAGAAAGAATGGGATAGGAATTCAATCATCATTATCATCATCAAACCATGATTATACTAATAAGATGGAACAAGTCACCAGTGGGGGTGGGAACAGTGGAAGGGGAGGAAGACCATGAAGATAGAAATGTAAGAAGAGCTTTTTGCATCAGTTCAGTGACCCATAAAGTCCAGCATCCTGTTATCACAGAAGCCAACCAGATGCCTACAGAAAGACCGGAAACAGAACCCAAGCATGACAGTGTTCTCTTCCCACCTAAAATTTCCAGCAGCTGGCATTTTGAGGCATACTGCCTTTGACAGTGGAGGTTGAAAAAGGAAACCAACCCAGGGAGGAAAGGACAAAAATCATATGGAAAAATGGAAAGAAAAAAAAAAACTATCACGTATCAAAATGACTATTGTTCATCAGATAGGGACATTGTGGGAGTTGTCTTTGTACAGTTCTGCACCTGTTTTAGAACTGACACCTTTTCAGCATTGTTTCAAACATTAGGAGAGCTCTCAGGAGTTCTGACAGCCAAACAACTTTGTAAATATGAATGTCAAAACCCGCCAGTGTGGGAGTATTTCCAACGATGCTGGTATGTTTGATTGATTTCCACTTTGGAGGTGGACTTTCCTGACATTTGCTATCAAAAAAGTTTGCATGGTTTTAAAGATTTCTGGATGTATGGCTTGGTGTGCCCCTTCCTTTTCTAGAGAGGTTAAGTCAGGCTTCCTCAAACTTGGCCCTCCAGATGTTTTGAGACTACAATTCCCATCATCCCTGACCACAGGTCCTGCTAGCTAGGGATCATGGGAGTTGTAAGCCAAAAACATCTGGAGGGCCGAGTTTGAGGAAGCCTGGGTTAAGTTAAAGAAACTGCAGAAAATAGAACTGTTTTCTGTGAGACATTGTGTGGTCCAGTGGGTTACGAATTGGTATGTTTTCTTGGAGATGCACAGTGTCTACTCGAGAGATACTTTTGGTTCTCAGAGAACCAATCTCTCAGTTGTCCATTTGATAAATGGGATGAATAGTTAACTAATTCATGAGACTGTTGCAAATATTGTTCACACTCAAGTTTGCCTAAGACAAAACTGGAGGGCAAAACTGGAGGGTCCTCCTCAGGGGAAACAACTACAGTAATTTCCAGGAATGCTAAAAGATTTCCAATCTTTGGGATGAGAGACTAAGAGGTGTCATGTATGGTACCCTGAATATCCCATTCCCAATAATCTTTCCAGCTCTGCAAGCCACAAGTATCCTGAGCTATTTGCCACCTATATCATTTTGGCACTAGTTCCCTTATGTTCTAATTTACAGAAATTAACAAAAAACAAATTCCACTGTACAGGCACATGGCTTGGCCCAAGACCCACCCCGGTGGCAGGCAGAAATTAACAATTGCATAATTTCAGAGAAAGCCCTAGTGGCCAAAACTCACACCCCTTGCCTTGAAGTAAAAGAGGTGACTTGTTTAATAGCCAACCAATCACTACCCAAGTCCTCCAGTTTGGTCCCACTCCCCCCTGCAAAATGCTTCCCCTCAAATGCTGAGGAACTGAGGAAAAAATCCTTGAGCCAAAAGAATTCCCAGTGATACAAATTGTCCTAAATGAAACTCTAACTTATAAACTGCTCCCTCCATGCCCCTCCTTCATGAGTCTGAGGAGATCAGAAGCACCTGCTCCCATTTTTAACCAAACTACAAATCTGAGTTATGCCTAAACTCAGAAAAGTGGTTTAAAATAAACTATGGTTGTGGTGGGGAAAGGAAGTATCTGTGGGATTGAGTGTGGGTATGCATGAATATTTTTAAGAATTGTATGAAATGTATATTTGTATGTATATTTGTAATATGTATGTATTAATGTTGAATTATTTTAATAATAAAATATTTGTGTAATAAACAAACAAACAAACAAACAAACTGTGGTTAGTGAGAACAAACCAGGAGCAAACTGATTTCAAATGCGGGCATGTTCACCAGCTAGAGTTTAAACAAACCACAGTTCCCTGGGTTTGGACACAATGTGGAAATGTGCTTTGTTTAAAATCTGAAGCAGATGTTTCAGATCTTCTTACACCAAGAAAAGACAAAAGATCCTCAGGTGCACCTGAGAATCATGGATTCACATAGTGGAAAAGCATGGTTTCCATTACATTTTAACTGGGACTTGAATACTTTTTGGCATTATGTAATTTTGTTGCATAGGTTGAATGATTTTCAGTACTGTGTATGTTTTCAGTATAAATGTGCCAAGGTGATTCGCTCAGCTCTGCCTATTTTGGACTTCAGGACTTATATCCAATGCAGTGCTTTGTAACTATCCCAGCAGCACAAGAATATCCACTTGTGCAACGAGACACTAACCTTTCCTCCTTGACACACACCCTGTGTCATCTGTTTTGGAGGCTTAGCAGGAAACCCAGAACAGATTTAAGGGGCTGAACAATGGAAGAAGAGGGCTGGGAAAGTTCCATTGTGCAAGTGGAAATCCTTCCACTGATGGGATGGTTACTTTGTGCTGCACAGGATGCAAGCCAAGGTCGGCACTCTTAGAAGCGCAGCCTACACTCAAGTAGGACCCCGGGAGAGAAACATGCCCGACTGGCATGTTCTCTCCCTCCTGGTCAATTGTTCGGGAGGTTCAAAGGCTTTCTTCAGCCCGAACATCATAGCGACCGATGCCAACTGACACCGGCACACTTAGGGATCCGCAGAGTCTTCTCAGCTTGCGTAACAGACCTCAGCAACTCGGCATTTTGGCTAATCTACTTTATTTACATATAAACATACATGGAGCACTGCAACATGGCTCCCTCTCTCTCTAGCATCAGACAGCAAAGAGAAAAAGAACAAAGGACAATAGTCCCACTTCACGGAACACAGCAACACAAACATCCTGTCTCCGTCACTTCCCACTCTGTGTAGCCAAAACATATACCGTCATGTGATAGACAACAATCCCATGACTGCAATCGCGGAGCAGGAATTCTAACAGCTACAACCTGTATTCTACCAAGCAACAATAATATGCTGAAGTACTGCATATGGTTTAATTTGGCACAAGATGTACAGGTCTCCCATAGAGTCAGTCCTTTCACTTTGGCCCTTCCTTGGTATTACTAGAATCTTCTGGGAAGAATGGATATGGGAAAGGTTGTACTATTCCCCTTTTACCATAAGATTCAAAAATCTTATGAATTTGTTGATTCTGTTTCAAAGCACAGGTTCATGACACTTCTCCAAAGAAACAGCCAGATCATTCTGTTGGATCACTCCTTGCTTAATCGCAAGCATGAGAAATAGCTGGGAGTTTCTGCTGCCTCTATTTGTTGTAGCCCCTGATAAATTTAGATGTAAATGTCACTTGTACACACCAGGAAGGACTCTTGGGTCTTACACATTTCTCTCCCACTGCCCGGCAGTTAAAATAGGTTTGGTTATTGAAGGATAGATCTCTACGGCTACATAAAGAAGACGCTAGAGACTTTGTTGCCAGAAAACACACATTCCCACAACCGTTTTTTCATGCCGCCATCTATCATATTGTTAAAGCTTTATATCAGCCATTGCATTTTAAATGCCCATAAGAATTTTCACACATCAGATTTTGCTCTTACTTGGGGGAAAGGAAAAAGAAAGAAAAAGAAATCTAGCTTCCCTTAAGGAATGGTGGACAGGGAAACCAGATATCAAACACTTCCTGCTTTTGAGAGGAGATGTAATACTCTATGAATGGCTGACCTGCATATGACCTTGATCATGGGAAGGGGTTTGTTTTGGTAGTCTGCTGTAGCCAGCTACCTGCCGTGAGGCTGGGGATTCCTACTGGAGGGAACTCTTAACACTGTGCTTAAAAGCACATTTATTTGGGTGGAGTTATTACTGTAGAAATATTGCTTTATAGGTAGAGTGATTGATTGTTTCTTTCACTATTCATATATATAATTTTATCCTATCTCTTCACACATGCTGAAAATGGATTATCACCTTTTGTAACCAAACATAGGCTACAGCCTAAAATAGGTTTTAAGCAGATCCTTTTTTATTATTTTTTTATTTGTTCTGTATTCCGTTTACATCCCTCCTTTCATTCAAGGAGCTCATCTGCTGATGTTATCATCACAACAACCCTTTGAAGTAGGTCAGGCTAAGAGACAGTGATTGGCCAAGGTCATCCAGTGTGCTGTGTGGTTGACTGGGGTTTGAATTCTGGTCCCCTAGATTCTAGTCCAGCACTCTAACCACTACACCACGCTACTTACCTGCCTACCCTCCCAATAGTTGGCAGTAAGTAGCATTAACATCCCAAATAATGCAAAGTCCCAGGTACAATGAGCCACTTAGTGTTGAGGGGGAGTGCGTGGAACAGGTCTCGGTGTTTGGATTTCTGGGAATGGAGTTGAGAGATGACCTAATCTGGGGAGAGAACAGCAAAGACCTGGTGAAGAGAGCACAGCAGAGGTTATATTTTCTGAGAATCCTCCGGAAAAACAATCTCTCAAAGGACCTGTTGATGGCATTTTACCATTGCACTGTGGAGAGCTTACTAACTTATGGTCTGTGTGTGTGGTTTGGTAGCTGCACGGCCAGGGGTGCAAAGGGTTGCAAAGACTGCAGAGAGAATAATTGGGTGCACTCTTCCCACCTTAGATCAAATCTATGCTGCCAGGTGCCATAAGAAAGCAGCAGAGATAGCACAGGATAGTACACACCCCAGAAATGATCTCTTTCAGCTTCTGCCTTCTGGAATAAGGTATAGGGTTATAAAGGCCAGGACTAGCCGCCTGAGAAACAGTTTCTATGCAAATACAATTCTGGTTCTAAATGCAGCATAAGGGGTCTCTATAGTATAGTGTATTTTAAAATGGGGTTTTAGAGTTTTTAGGGGTTTTTTAATGTTTTATGTAGTTTTGTAGTAGTTTTATGTAGTTTTTATGTAGTTTTGTGGTAGTTTTATGTAGTTTTTCAATTTCATTGTTTCTGCATGGGACAATGACAATAAAGATATTGTAATCGTAATTGTAATTGTAATTGTAATCGTAATAAGAGCACGCATGCGCACACACACACACAACGATAAGGAAGGCTTTCCTTTGGATACATACATATATATATATGAAGAGTATTCTTATCTACTTCATGCTATAGATGGGGGCCGCTAACCATCATTAACTAAAATAGGATCATAGGAATCTGCCTGATGCCATGTCAAGCCATTGGTCCATGATCTTTCCCACTATTGTCCACACTGATGGGTAGCAGTTCGCCAAGGTTTCAGACAAGGGGGATCTCATTGTCTCAATGCTATATTGGATTCAAAGTTATCAGGGCTACAGAATATTAGTTATATCCACCTGCAGTTAGTTGTAGAGTGACCACTCACTTTGGTAGGCAGCAGACCCAGACACTCCCTGCCAACTTCCGTTACTTAAAATGTCAACCCCCAAAAAGTGTTTGCTTGCCTCACTCCATCCATCCTAACCACACCAGAACTGATCCCCAACAGGGAAGAAATATCTGCTTCTCTGGTAACTGAGAGCCAGTGTGGTGTAGTGGTTAAGAGTGGCAGTCTTGTAATCTGGGGAACCAGGTTCGCGTCTCCGCTCCTCCACATGCAGCTGCTGGGTGACCTTGGGCTAGTCACACTTCTTTGAAGTCTCTCAGCCCCACTCACCTCACAGAGTGTTTGTTGTGGGGGAGGAAGGGAAAGGAGAATGTTAGCCGCTTTGAGACTCCTTAAAGGGAGTGAAAGGCGGGATATCAAATCCAAACTCTTCTTCTTCATCATCATCTAAAATTCTGAGTCTGTTGTCAAATACAGGTCCTGGATCTAGCTGAATACTGTGCATACGGTAATCTCATCACAATGTGCTAGAGATACTTCAGTTGGAGACAGCTCAGGTTCACCAGAAGATTCATCATCGGGAATAGCTCTGCATTTTGCAAACTTAAATGATGAGGTTGGGGAATGGGGAGAGAATCATTATTTTGGGCTCTTCTTGCCATTCCATATGATAAACTGGCTGGGGGGAAAAATGGCTCGAGCATGTTCCAGGTGCTTCCTAAGTTCTGAGAAGCTACATCCCATTCTAATCTGATCCATGTGCTTTGTAAGCCAGGTGACAGGCACTGATGGAATGGCTGAAGAAAACACTTGGAGTGACATCCTGTTCAATTGTTCATCCACATCATTGTCAAGCCCAGCAGTGTGGGTCTTATCCCCAGAGATTTGTGGAATCTAGTCACCTCCATAAGTCTTGTCTGGGGAAAGGTGTTTACCAGCACAACACAACTGAAAACTGTAGATTCATAAGCTAATGATTTGTCCATGACCATAATTTCTTGATGGTCTCAGCAATGAAAGCCCTTCCCTCCAAGTCAATGCAAATACATAATCTTCCCCTTTATGTGTGTCCATTCATGGTTAGATCACTGGCTACTAGACTGGTCAAGAGGTCCTGAACAAGTCCTAAAAAGCTGTCCTTTTAATATACCAGAACAGGCATAGGCAAACTCGGCCCTCCAGATGTTCTGGGACTACAACTCCCATCATCCCTAGCTAACAGGTCAGGGATGATGGGAACTGTAGTCCCAAAACATCTGGAGGGTCAAGTTTGCTTATGCCTGTCCCAGAACAATTGTTGTTGTTTAGTTGTTTAGTCGTGTCCGACTCTTCGTGACCCCATGGACCATAGCATGCCAGGCACTTCTGTCTTCCACTGCCTCCCACAGCTACCAACTCATGTTGGTAGCTTTGAGAACACTGTCCAACCATCTCGTCCTCTGTCATCCCCTTCTCCTTGTGACCTCAATCTTTCCCAGCATCAGGGTCTTTTCCAAGGAGTCTTCTCTTCTCATGAGGTGGCCAAAGTATTGGAGCCTCAGCTTCACGATCTGTCCTTCCAGTGAGCACTCAGGGCTGATTTCCTTCAGAATGGATAGGTTTGATCTTCTTGCAGTCCATGGGACTCTCAAAGTCTCCTCCAGCACCATAATTCAGAAGCATACGGGCAGCATTTTATTTCTTTATGTCAGAGGCTTGCTGCTGCTGGGACTTGTCATAGGCTTGTAGCAGCTGAACCTTATCTCCATAGAGCCTCACCACTGTGTGGGAGGTGCTTTGCCTCCTCCACATACTATAAAGAGAAGTTAGGTAGGAGGCAGCAGCAGTTACAGGAGCGACATAGGTTTGGGAGAAGGGGAATCTTAAAAAGAAGTATTGCTTCATTGTAGCAGCACAAAACAGGGAACTCTCTCTGGGTTAAAGCCCAATGGTGAGTCAGGGAAATAAATTATTTCCAGAAACAGGTATTGAGGAAAGCAAGAAACCCCAGGGAGAGCTTGATGAGGAGAAGGTTCTCAATCTTCCTATTCTGGGAGCCAGGGAGTACCAATATCTCTGTGAAGGTTTTGGCGCTCCAAGAGCCTTTGTAAGTTGGTTATGTGGGGGAGATCGCAGAAAAAGGACGCTTCCCGTTATATAGAAATTTATGTAGCACCTCTCTATTTTATCAACTTCAAAGGCAGCAATAAATCATAACAATGAACTAAAAATGAACAGTAATATCATCAATGCGAGCAAACTCCTCTTTCTGCTCTGGAGCTTAGGACTTATTCCTCATTCCTGTGATGCAATCTCTTTTGTGGCTGATGTCACTGCTGGAATCAGAACCACCAGTTCCTTCCCTATTTCATGTTGCTGAAGTTGTTTGTTACAGGGCACCTGATTTCTCTTTGTGAACCACCCTGAAACCTTCGGGTGTAGGGCGGTATATAAATTTAATTAATTAATTAATTAATTAATTGCAGTTTCATGTTTTTCAAGGACATAATAGGCCATTGCCTTCCTAGTGGGAGAGTAGGGACTCAGCTACATAGGTACAAATAAAACATTTTAAGTGTGTTGTAAAGTGCATTATACAAAAGTGACACTAGATGGTGACGGTTTTATAGTAAATTCAATGTATTCAAAACGTGTGTGTTTTTTAAAAGCATTTTAAAGCATTTTTATATGTGTGTAGATTCCACCTAGATAGATACCACCAAACCATGTTAACTTTGCCATGTTAAAAGGTCATAGAAATAAAATTGGATAAGCTGTCACATTTTGGGGGTATGATGAAAATGACACCTTCCATTTGAGAAGATCAGTGAACAGTGAAAAGGCGCCACCATTTTGGTTCAGATAGCAGAACCGGTTTTATGGTGCCCCCTTAGTTGTAATAATTTGCAGGATGTATCCATTAGAAATTGGGTCACTGAGTAGCACATTACTTTGGTGATAATCATTTTAATGTATTCTAGACACAACAGCTATCTAAAGGAAATATAAGTACTGACTGTAAGAACCCGTTAGGTAAAAATAGAAAGATTGTCTTACAGAAAAAAGATACTAAAAATGTTCCATTTCTTGTATGGGAAAGAATAATCACTTTGCAAGCAGGCTGGGAGGGAAATAATGTATAGGAAAAAACCTTTGTGGTTTCACTAAAAAAAAGAAAGAGAAAAAAAGGTGGCAACCTTAACTCAGCGTGATAGTAATTATGTATAAGGCAAAATGTGTTCTTAACTCCAATGTGATAGTGTTTGTATATCAGGTGTAGTGTGATTTTTAACTTTAGTAGGTTAGTAATTAAATTTAAGATATATATGAATAATACATGTTGAATGAACAGGAGCATTATTTTAAGAAAAGAAGTGAAATAACCAGTTGGAGATGTTGTTACAGAATTTGGAAAGTGCAAACTTGCAGATGTTTATGTTACCCATCTTAAAAGATTCATAAGAACATTGAGGATTTATTATTTCCAACCCTAAAGCAGAATAATAGCTCTTTAGATGTGAATATGGCCATTTCTTGAAACAGGTTGTTTTCAAGCATCGTTGTGATTGCAACTAATTGGCCCATAACTGACTTATCAAGACCAAAAGTCATTTAAATTCGGACCCTACAGTACCTCCTGGGGGAAACTTTGCCAAAGCAAGGTCGATTCTGATAACCTTTTCAGTAGTTCTACAATGTAAACAATATTATTCCATCTCATGGAAGCCTGTTGGCTGATAATTTTATAAGACAAGGGCTGCACAGCTTTTTAAATGCAAGCGTTTCCAGGAAAGAGAATCTGAATTCTGTGTTAACCACTGTGCTGTTTTCAGCCCCTGGATAAAAGGTGGGGAGTATGCAGGTAGAATTCACATGAACAAGGTTAACTAGAATGCCACATTAGAAGAAGAACTGTTGAAGCCTCCTTATGAGTTATTGTCAGCACAGATGAAGGAGCTTTTACCAAAAGTGGCCCAAGGCTGGTGTCTTAACCCAAGGCAGCTCTTTTTCATACAACCATGTGTCGGTGGGGGTGCCAGGTACTTGGCACATAAAAACTAACATGGTGGGAGTGCCCCAAAATGGCAGAGTTCTGAGGGAAGGTATTGAGTCAGATTTCCCTCCCCCTACCTGGCTCTTTTAAATCTATGTGTAGATGTGGATAGAGATCTAAAAAACAGAGAACTCATTTCATACCTATTAATGCTGGTGAGAGCAACTGTGGCAAAATTCTGGAAGGCATTTGATTTAGACAACTTCAATTACTGGTATTCAAAAGTCTGGCAAATTGCTTTTATAGGGAGGAAATCACACAAGTTGAAAGTAGCTAGAGGACATCCTGTAAGAGACTGCTTTTTGCAGTATGGCATGACTTGGTTTTATTTTATTTACAAATGAAGAAGCCCAGGGCCACATGGTACCCCTTACTTGTTCCAAGGTGTAGATATTGTGAGCCATGTGAGCTATCAGGTGATAAATGACCTGTATGAGATAGCATCTTTGCTCTCTTGGCTGCAGAGGTGTATTACTTATCAGTTGTGGCTATTTTTTTTAAAAAAAAGCTTACATTGTGGTCATTTATATGTGAACTGGTTGAAGAAGAAGAAGAGTTTGGATTTGATATCCCGCTTTATCACTACCCGAAGGAGTCTCAAAGCGGTTAACAACCTCCTTTCCCTTCCTCCCCCACAACAAACACTCTGTGAGGTGAGTGAGGCTGAGAGACTTCAGAGAAGTGTGACTAGCCCAAGGTCACCCAGCAGCTGCATGTGGAGGAGCAGGGAATTGAACCCGGTTCACCAGATTACGAGACCACTGCTCTTAACCACTACACCACACTGGCTCTCTAGGGAGCCATAATGTTCCTTGACAGATCATAGCCTTCCCCACTTAGACTACCTACAATCGCTCCTTGGACCAGAGATGGATAGTGATGAGTCCAAACTGATGGATAGTGATGAGTCCAAACATGGTGAGGTAGTACCACATTAGCAGCACACCTTGTTCCATTGATGAACCCTACTGACATGTTCAGTTTAGGGTCCTGTTGATTCCTGAGGTGGAGAAGCAAGGAAAGTTGTAAAATGACTCTGCTGCCTCATGCCTTGTTACTATTCGTTCAGTGCTTCATCCTTTTCAGCTCCAAATATTGGTATGGCTTCTTGGCTGGACCACTGTCCTGCCACTCTGGGAACCTCACTACACCACTGCTTCTGCAACAATGATCTGATGGACAGCTCCCTGACCTTGGGAGTACAGTAGGAATTAAAGCCACACAGGAGAGGAGGCACAAAGGGGGAACTTCCTGGCAATCTCATTTCTACTAAGAAAAATTGGTGTTATTGGGCTGTGAATTTTAAAGGTCTTGTTGCAGCCATCGATAGGACTGGTCTTTTCAAAGAGTGGTCTTTGCAAAGATTTTAGGGAGTGGACAGGCTAGTATGGGAATTGATAGTATCTCCGGTATCGTGGACTCAAACCATTTGAGGTTTTAAAGAGAATCACCAAACATTGACTTGTCACCGGCAATTGGTAGAGCTGTTCCGGAATGGCTGCATGATGATCCCATGAACTCACTACTCACTAACATATTTTCTGCCCCGTTCTGGACCAAGTGAAATTTCTGAAAGCTCTTGAATGGCAGCCCTACAGAGAGAGAACTGCAGTAACGCAGCCTGGGTGTAATGTAGACATATGTCATCATGGCTGGGTCTGAATAATGTTAACAGGTGGCTCACCAGTGGGCAAAGACACTCATCAACACAGCCCCCACATTTTAACATTAAAATGCAAAGCTGGATCCAGAAGGATCCCCAAACTGTAAAGCTGATTTTTCAGGGAATGTTTAATCTAAAACAGGCTGATTGTAGTCTCTTGCAAACTCCAGTCGGCACTCCAGATTAGCAGTATGTTTTTAAAAAGCATAATTAAAATGTTTTCCAGGTTTGAACCATGATGACACCGAGTTTTAATCATGGAAAATGTGTTTATAAGTAATGTCTTCTTTCATTTAGATGATCAGATTTCAAGCCATCTTTTGGATAAAAAGAAAAGAAGTGTAATCAGCAATCTTGATATGTGTGAATCAGAATGGGCTACAGACATATTTTGAGGTCTAGCCTACAAAGAAACTTGGATGTTATATTCTTGAGCTTTTAAATATTGGAGGTTTAATTTAGTTTTAAATGTTGTATATTGTATATCTTATTGTATGCTGCTCTGAGACCTAGATGGTGGAAAGTGGGATGTATTTTTTAAAATTAAAAATTAATAAAAATGTGCAGGGTCTTCTCTTTAGATGGATATTGAAAGACAGATATCTCCTCTGCATCAGCAAAGTAGATGCTCTTCTCCCTAACACATTCTGCATCCTTCCTGCCCCTCTCTAAATAATGATAGAGGTGTCTCCCTTAAAAAATATTCAAGCCTATCTCTCCTTTCCCTGCCCCCAAATCATCTTTCGTTGGCAAAGAAGGTCTCGCTTCTATTTCTCATTCCCATGTTCTGTATCTGGCTTCACCTCCCACCAAAATCTCAGTCTGATCTTCTCTCACCTCCCCCAACACAAACATAACTACATGAGCCTGGACACCTTATACTACCTTTCTCATGCATGTATGCAGACAGGAAATCTGTGGCTCAAATGATCATTGCACATATAGCAGACAAGTTGGCACAATTTTTTTCCAATGTCAGTGTTGCTTTAAGAATGAATCTTGCCAATTTTGGAACAAGTGGCAAAGGAGAGCATTCTTTCTCAATGATTGAAACATATAAAAAATTGTCTTAGTTTTTGCTGCCCCATGACTGTCCTGTCTTCACCTGCACTACTCTCAGTTTGAAAACAAGGTTTTGCAAAAAGAAAAAGAGAAAGAAAAAGAAAATTTAAAAAAAAGAAATTTAAAGTTGTAACTTATGGCAAAGATGAAGAGCCACAAAAATTATGTTTAATGTGTATTTACTATAGATGTATTATACCTGCATGTTCTTGGTTCAGTAAAGATTGAGTAAACTGTTAAATTAATTGATTTTATTCTTTTTAGATCCCAAACTTTTCTATTGCCCTTCAGAGTTGTGTAGGGCTTGGGCACTGTGTTCATTCCTGATGGATAGATAATCTAGCCATGGCTATAATTTTGGTACACATTTAGTGTCAGTGTTTTGATGGCAAAGGCTTTACTGTAGATGAGAATTAACACAGTGTGTGGGTTACAGACAGTTTTCCACAGCTGCAAGAAAATTAAAACAATTCACCAATCTTATTTTCTAATTCCACTCTGTGCTATGTGGATGCATTTTTCATAGTGTTGCTCAGACACACGTATCACAAAGTACAAATGTAACATTTATGCCTATATTATCTTTCTAAGTACTAAGATAATACAGATATAAATGTTACAATTTTTACATTGCAATGAGTGTGTCTGAGCAATGAGATGAGAGCTATTGTGCAGTAATTCATAAGTAGCATGATTATAAAAAGGGGGAAAACACACAGCAGTGCCACTTGGTGCTCTGTTGAAGATGCTGATAATTTAGCTTTTCCTGACAAAAGCACAATTAGTGCATTCTGTTGCACAACATGTTGCACAATCAGGTTGTATACAGTATGTACCTGCTGCAATGATGACTGATCTCCCTTGACATTCCTTTAAGGGATGGAAGCATGGATCAGATAAGCTAAAGGGATCTGGAGCCCTTTCAGAACTTGTGGCACTGAAGCGACTGTAGATGTCATAACTCACATCAGCCTCTAAGATTTATGTTCATGCCCCTAGTGCATCAACCTCTAAGACACACAGCAACACCTATGACAATAGTTGGCATAAACCAAACCATGACTTTCCAACTCTTATTTCAAACCTTGCTTTCTAATTCTGGTTGGCCAGGTGATTACAAACCATGGTTTGTCAGCTTGGACATCTCAAGCCAAGTCATAGTTGAGGTTGCAACCCTATACCAGCTCACTAGTGAGCAAGTCCCATTAAATTCAGTGGCATGTACTTCTAAGTAAACATGCATGGGATTGTGTTGCATGCTTCCTTAACCGTGATTTGATAGGATGTGTGAATTAACCTATACTGGGCCCCTGCAATTAATTTTTGAAAAGTGCTCCCATTTTGCCAAAGGCTGTATTTGAAACTGTCTTGGCAGTATAGGTGGGTAGCCCAGTAATTTCAAAAGAACCTACTTATGTGAAAATGTATTTAGGCAGAGGGTATTAAATCCCATTAAAACTCATCACAGCCAAAGCATCAAGTTATTTTCAGAATGCAAATGCCAGCATTTGTACAGTGCTGTGTGTACATGGAAAACATTAATTTCTTAATTAGGATCTGATAAAGAACTTTTGAAGTTAGTGGAATTCCTTTCTTTGAATTCAAGGGATAGTGAATGAGATTCCTAAAAAATATGCAATAGCAAAACAAGCTGTAAATTGAATGAAAAAAGCAATGTAACATTATTCCTTTTAAGTGTTATTTTCTTCCTTTTTATTTTTCTGCAGTCAGTATTTTTCACTTTACTGTAATGTTAATTTTCCTGACCCTTTTTACCTGAATTTATTACTCCATCTCATTCATTATTTTATCAAAAATTAACAAATTTATTCAAATCAAATAAAACTCTTCAAAAATAAATAATTCACTATGTTCATTTCTTCAGCTACTCCCTCCTCCATCTTTCCCTGGTTTTCCCTGTGGCAAAGTCATGGCAGATATAATTCCTTTAAGGAGCTTGAGGCGGCATACAATAGATGGGTTTCACTTCCCAGCTATCCCATTGCAGTTATACCCTGTAAGGAAGATAAGGCTAAGAGAAAGGGACCGACCCAAGACCATCCAGTGGGCGTCATGTCTGAGCTGGAAAATTGGGGGCTTAGAAAATTGTTGTTGTTGTTTAGTCGTGTCCGACTCTTCGTGATCCCATGGACCAGAGCACGCCAGGCACTCCTGTCTTCCACTGCCTCCTGCAGTTTGGTCAAACTCATGCTGGTAGCTTGGAGAACACTATCCGACCATCTCATTCTCCGTTGTCCCCTTCTCCTTGTGCCCTTCATCTTTCCCAACATCAGGGTCTTTTCCAGGGAGTCTTCTCTTCTCATGAGGTGGCCAAAGTATTGGAGTCTCAGCTTCAGGATCTGTCTTTCCAGTGAGCACTCAGGGCTGATTTCCTTAAGAATGGATAGGTTTGATCTTCTTGCAATCCATGGGACTCTCAAGAGTCTCCTCCAGCACCATAATTCAAAAGCATCAATTCTTCGGCGATCAGCCTTCTTTATGGTCCAGCTCTCACTTGAGGGCCTAAAGAAGTCTTTTAAGCCTGAATCTGACCCTGGGCATGCCTGCCGATCTTAGCAGTAACAGGACCTGGGGCAAGCAAGAGGCCTAAGGTTGAGCTCCTTTCCTGATCACCTTATGCACACACAGGAGAGGACCTGAGACCAAATGTCTGGCTGCAATGGAATATAATGCATAGTTGCAGTTTTCTTTGTGCAGTGGCTTTTGGGCTTTACTTGGAACCATAACCATGCATATTTATTCACTAGGAGCAGAGGATTGTACCTTCCTTCTTCAGTGCAACATGAAAACAGATATATTTCTCCAGTGGCTTCCTGCCACCAGCAGTGGCAAGTGCAGTCTGAGAGCAGCTTTTAATAAAAGGGATTTTGCATATCAGAAAATATTAATTGATAAAAAGTACATTTTAAATTAATATGACAAGGCACACGTGTGAATTATGTGCTAATGTTCTGTTTAGTAAGTGGCCTAGGTTGATTTATTCATGTAGGTAATTATGTACAGCGTTATTAGTGTAATTCACAGTTAGATTAAATTAGGAAAACACACAATAAATTGAAACTGTAGTCATATTTCTTCTTGCTGTGTAAGGAACTGAGATATATTGATGTAAGTTCTAAGCGTACTACATAAGTTGAATTCCCCAAGCTCCAATGGGATCAAAAAGCATTAGACATTCACTTAGGTTATATTAGGTCTCAACCATTGGATGGCAGTAAAATTCTACATCAATCACTTTAAGCAAGGGAAGCCAGGGAAAAAGAATAAGATGACTTTCTTTTATTATTTAACAGCAGAAAGCTCGCTGGTTTTGCATCTCGTACAGTCAATGTAAGCACGAGTGCTAAAACATGTTTTATTTTCTGTGGTTAAAACGTACAGTACAGCATACAAATCCCTGGCTTTCAACACTGTTATATTGGATTGAAGGCCCTTTGTATCCTCTGTGTGTATGTGTGAGAGATATTATTATTATTATTATTATTATTATTATATTTTAACATGGCTGTTTACATAGACCTGTTTTGTTATATTTTGCAGTAACCATTTTCTACTTTATGATGTACGCAATGATAACACAACCATTTATGTTTTGTGGGTCTGGTGGTGGTTTTTTTGTTTGTGTTTTCATTTGCTTTTTTAATGGGAAGTTTCATGTTCTAACTCTACGGGCCAAATTTTTTCCATCGCCACGAAGCACAGCTCAAGACAGTTTCTGAGCATGATGTCTGAATACAGACAGATTCCTCCTGTGAAATGCTAGGGACCATCATTTCCCTTCAACTCAGTAGGACATGAGCAGTTCTCAGCACTTCGCATTATTTAGCCCATAGGAACAATGGAAGAATTTAGGCCTCTATCACAGTTAGCATTACTTCTTTCTTTCTAATTATACTGCAATTAGAAAAGACAGCCCATTTCAAAATCTGAGCACACTTCACAGGCTCTTAAGATACCACATATGATGCTGTTCCTATTGCAATAATTAGGAAAAAAAATGTGCCTATGCTTCTGAATTTTTGAAGATCCTATATATTAAATCAAAAGTGTCTTTTAAAACTATCTTTAAAATACTTACTTTTTCTCTGTAAGAAGCATTGCTTAAAATATGTACAAAATTATTCCACCTTGAATAATTCAAGCAGCGTCAATTAATCAGGATAATATATCTGCACACACAAAAACACACATGGAGCAGTTCATTGGAGGATGCAGGTTGCTTTCTGTATGGGTATTTTTATGAAGAAATGTGAATTCTTGTGCTGCTATGGTGGTATTCATAGATGAAACCTTCTTTAGTAAGCAGAATTGCAATTTCAATGGCTATGAAATGAATCAATTGTTTTCCTAAATGCATGCAGGGTGGTCTGACTCAACTGACAGCTATTAATCAGGATTTCCTGGGATTAAACCACCAACACCCTGGCAATTTACTTACTGACTTTATAGTGAAAGCATTTAAAAAGTTTATAGTTGGGGGTGGGGGGGACTCATTAAATGTTCAAATATTGAAGTAGCATTCCAGCAAAGATACCAGTGGCAGGGGCAAGGCTTATGAACTTTATTTCCTGGGAAGTGGCAAATCACACCATGGAAAATAATATTAATGTTTCATTAATACAACAGGACCAACTTCAGTCATGCTTAATTCTGTGTTAGATTGTGTCTTCTCCTTGGGAATTTTGCAATGTGTTGAGACAGTGCTCAAGATTAAGTACAAAGGTAGTTGTATTAAATTGATACTCATGTTCATTTTTCTTCAATGCCTACTGACTGTAGATGCTTTATACACAAATTAATGAGTGATACATTTTATCATGAGATATAGATAGGCATCTAGAACTGCATATGTGCTGCTGCTTATATTTTTCTCTCATATAGCACTAGTTTGCATTTTTTTTAAAAAAATATCTATCACTTCATTATCCCATCCTTCTTTCCAGGTGTTTGTGGCAGCATGCAAAGCGTTCTCCCAACTTCACAACAACCCTGTGAAGTTGGTTAGTTTTAGTAATGGTAAATGACCCAAGGTCCAGATCGAGAGAAGCAACAGTACCACTCTATTCTGCTTGGTCAGACCACACCTTGAATACTGTGTCCAATTCTGGGCACCAAAAATTAAGAAGGATGTTGACAAGCCAGAATATGTGTAGAAGAGGGCAACCAAGATGATCAAGGGTCTGGAAACCAAGCCTTATGAGGAATGGTTGAGGGAACTGGGTATGGTTTGCCTGGTGAAGAGAAGCCTGAGAGAAGATCTGGTAGCCATCTAAAGGGCTGTCACATGAAAGATGGAGCAAGCTTGTTTTCTCCTGCTCCAGATGCTAGGACCCAATCGAATGGCTCCAAGTTACAAGAAAGGAGATTCCAACTAAATATCAGGAAGAACTTTCTGGTGGTAAGAGCTGTTCGATGGTGGAACAGACTCCCATAAGAGGTGTTGGACAACCTTTCCTGGGAGGTTTGATTTAGTTGAGATTCCTGCATTGCAGGGAGTTGGATTAGATGACCCTCAGGGTACCTTCCAAATCTACAGATCTATGATTCTATTTAAGGATGTAGTGGAGACTGAAGCTGCTTACAACAGGGAGGATATTGTTCTCAAGAGTGCTCATTTAGCATGCTTGACACCCATGGATTTCTCTAGGACAGTGGCAATAAATACAAGTTACATGGCCCTGTATTCTTAGAGGAAATCCCAATGGTAGCGGCTTTCTTTTATTATTTTATTATTTTGGGCAATTTTAAGTACTTCTGGGCTTAAGTATTCGGCCCAGTGGTTTTTATATGTTTTGTGGAGAGGGGATGTGAGGGGAAAGTTTGTATTAAACTTCAGAAGGAAGTCAAATTCTAACTTTTGGGGGTCATCTTGTCTCCCCCAAGAATGGGAACAACCAGGCTGCTAGCATGGATTTTTTAAATAGTTTAACAGCTGGAGCAGGCTGTGATGGACAGACATGGAGATGGCATTTAAGATGCCTCTGAATCCAATGCTGCAGTGCTAGGAAGGAGAAACCCTTTTGAGATGTGAATGCTGTGAACTCACTCTCTATCCCTCTCAAAACCCAGGCTACAAATGCATGTAAAATAAACTGTATTTCATAAAGACACTGCAGACTCCACTGTGCCTCAGTTTTCCCCAGGAAACACAAACGCAGTTCAAAATGCATAAACAGTGGCACAAAGCCTGGCTAAGTGCCAAGGCCCATGGAATCTTGCACCACTCGGCAGAGATTGGGATGGCATGTAGCAATCTAATAGAAAGGGTAGGGGGACCACCTAAGCATCACAGGGAAAACAAGAGGAAATGCATGACCAAAAATCAGGACTAAAGAGAACAACGATATGCATTAAATTTGCATATTCCTATTTACATGTGTGTCTTGTAATTGGGACTTGGATAGACACTGTTTCAAAAAGAATGCTTTGTAAAATAGAACACATGGCCTTTCTCCCTAGCAGAGAAGTAAATATTGACCGCTATATGCAAAGGAAGCTACCTGATACTCTTTCAAACTCTCTGCCAGTAGTGGTTCTCCATGGCAGAGGTCTTTTCCATCACCTGATATTGTTTAACTGGTGATGGCAGGGATTGACCCTCAGACCTTATGGGTACAAAGCAATATGTGCTATCACTGAGCTGTGATCCCTCACTAGGCATCGCAGTGGTGGTAGATGCATGAACAGAGTTGGATGAGTTGTGTGGCTGGCTTTGGAAATGAACCGAACAATATGGGAAATGGGTGAGAGAAGAACAAGGCAAAAAACCGATTAGGTGCATATTATCCAGCGTAAGAGAGGGGGGGGGGGCAATAAGGTGGACCAAGCAGATTGCTGAAATGTCAGTGAGTCAGAGCAGCAGGGGAGCAGCTGGGCTGCAGGTGCTGAACTGTGAGAGCAGCAGCAACACCAGCAGCAAAGTTTACAAAGTGTCAGTGTACGGTGCCATCATCAGAGGGCAGGCCTGGAGCTATAAAGATGCCAAGCACCTCTCTCAGCACTTTCTGTCCTCTGGTGCTCTAAGCCCTGTCTTTGTAGATAGTCTCTCTTCCCTTTCATGAAAAACTAGAGGTGACAATTGGGAAATCTTTCGGAATTTTTTATTTTATTTTCATGAACCACTGGATGATTTGATGTTTTGGCAGTTCCTCGGATAACAGGATTTATTAAAAAAATAAAAGGCTCTTCCGTTTATCCTTTCCTAAAGTGAGCATGATGAAGGCGGAAGATGATGCAAACACATCTCCCCTGGTTATGGGGCAGGAGGAAGAGTCTTGTAGACATCCATTGTGTCACCGGCACATCATTGCTCACAATGTATACAAGTTGCTGGCTTACAGCAAATAACTTTATAACATATTTGGTTGGCATATATTTTGTCTCTCTCTGAGGATGCAACCTCGCAATTTTGCTCATAATGTGAGTAGGCAGTTACATTTAGCCGCAGGAACGACGACTTCCTATCAGATAGAACTATGCATGGACTGATGGTCCTATGTCTCGCTGAAGCCCTGAGGTGTATATTTTAGGTGGAACTAGATGTGACACATGACACAGGACTGCCACAAAAAATGGCAGCCCTGTTTATAGTTCTCCCCCTCCTTGTCTACATCAGTGGTAGCTGAAGTGAGATGCATGAGGAATATCTGATATTTAGCTAGTCAGTTTTTAGTTTTATATCCTGCCCTTCACTGAAAGCTTGCAGGTTGAGTTACATCTTCTTCTTCTTTTTGAAATAATTTTTATTTGATTTTACAAGTGTAGAATTATAAAAATACAAAATGTATAACCATATTTAGAGATTTCTCTGAATCTTCAGACTTCCCACCCTCCCTTCCATGGGTCCTATTGTCAACCTTTCAAATGCATATTATTTCATAATCCATATTTTATATCTTTACATATGGTCCATGATAATTGCTATGTTACAAGTGTTATTAGAGTCCTCCCAATGTTTTGATCTGCAGGCTGAGTTACATCAACAGCAAAAAAAATTCAAAAGGTTATAAACAATTATCTAGAATACATATCTGAAACCATATTAAATTGTATATATGAAACTATATGAAAATATATGAAATTTCCATTCTGATAAAAAATACAAAGGCATGCCTGTAAACATTTATATATATTTTTAGTGTGGTGAGGAGGAACGGCCCAGTGTTGAACTTCATGTCTAGTTTTGCTTTTAGTATGACTATAGAGTTTCTGCAAGTCATGGTTTCCCCAACTGAAGTCCAACACTCTAACCACTTCATCACTTTTCCCAGTTCATTATTGTATGGCTGTCAGCTGATCTAATGGACTGGGTATTATGCCACATACTTCTGCCCTTTGAGATATGTGTGTGAGAGAGAGAGCAAGATGGAGAGAGTTTTAAATATATTGGCTCAAGTTGTCAACAGTCCTTGGCTTTACTTGGGGGGTCTGAATGTAGGAGCTGTGGCTTGCCCCCTGGGGAGGTCACTTCCATGCTGCTAAAACAGCAGTTTGAATTCACCCCCAGAAGCACACTCCATTGTCGCTAGATATAGATGAATGCCAACAAAAAATGTAATGTCCCCGCCCCCATCTAATATTTTCTTTCAGTTTTGAGGATAGTTTGGTGACATGCTTTTTTAAAAATGCTACAGCTCACCTAAGCCATCATGGGGTGAGGCATTGTTCCACTCACTCAACGGTGATGGATTGTGTGAGACTGCATTCTTCCTGGTCATTGACACGTGCTCCTCATTTTGTTGAAGCCCCACAGAACTTTGAGTCATAGCCTGTGCTGAATTGTTAGTGATTTGGGCATAGAGCTCTCAAGTGCCCTACAGTTTTACATGCTTTTTTTTTTTTTTTGCTGTGATTTATAAGCAGAAAACAGATTTTGAGAAAAGCATAGCCTGATTTGCATGAAATGCCTGAATATGTATAAATAGCCAACCAATTGGGTTTACCCATATCTCCTCTGCCTGCTGTCCAACCCCCCTCCCTCTCCCCATTCATAAACAATTAACAAACATGCTCAGAGGTGAAATTCATCAAATAAAACATTTACTGTGTGCACTTGGCCCAGCTCTGCCATTAACCGTATTTGTTTCAAGCCATTATTAGTTTTCAGCAACATTTAAGATGTCTGAATTGGTATTTATATTCAGCCTCTTGATATGCAAATTACTTATGCTAAATTCTGCAGCTTTGACTCACTTTGGATTATCAGCATTTACCTGCAAATATTTGAATAAACACAAGTGAGACCATCCTTTTACAACTCTTTTAAGATCAAAGAGCCCGTATTCTGCCTTTGAGGCTTGTCTTTTAAACCTTGCACAAACAATTAAAAAGATCCTCTCCCCCCCCCCACCTTCCATCCTTAACAGTCTAACAATGAAATAATTTCTTTCCTCTCCAAATAGTCTTGTGTTGTTGTTTATATACCAGCTCCCTCAAAAAATGCTAGACAGATTTTGGGATAGTCGGGTATCAATCTATTGTTTTAAGCCTGCATCAGAGAGAGCAGGGTGCCAAACAGCATGTGAAGCCCCCCCCCCTTTTTTTTTACTTTTAAAAAGCAGCTTAAAAATGGAGCTGTAGAGAACTGAGCTTCATATGAAAAGGATATTTGTTTGGCGCCCCTATAATATGACTGTCTAAGGAATTAAGCAGTTTACCTGGGGCACATGATGTTTAAGAATGGCATGTGGGAACAGAGCCTGAGAGTGGGTTTATGATACATTGAGTGAAGATAACATTTGGGATTCAAATACATTATCAGATACACTGTGAAGCAAATCAGATACATTACTGAGTAAAGAAGGAAGCGTGTGTCTACTTTTTGTACATAAAAAATTTGAAGAGAGGTTGTAGGTGCAAAAGTAGTACAGTGGTACCTCGGGTTATAGACATTTCAGGTTACAGATGCTTCAGGTTACAGACTCCGCTAACCCAGAAATATTACCTCAGGTTAAGAACTTTGCTTCAGGGTGAGAACAGAAATCGTGCGGTGGCGGCGCGGCGGCAGTGGGAAGCCCATTAGCTAATGTGGTGCTTCAGGTTAAGAACAGTTTCAGGTTAAGAAGGGACCTCCAGAACGAATTAAGTTCTTAACCCGAGGTACCACTGCAAATGCTCTATCTTCTCTGTACTTTACATAGGTAAAGGTAAAGGGACCCCTGACCATTAGGTCCTGTCGTGGCCGACTCTGGGGTTGCGGTGCTCATCTTGCTTTATTGGCCGAGGGAGCCGGCGTACAGCTTCTGGGTCATGTGGCCAGCATAGAATCATAGAATCATAGAATCATAGAGTTGGAAGAGACCACAAGGGCCATCGAGTCCAACCCCCTGCCAAGCAGGAAACACCATCAGAGCACTCCTGACATATGGTTGTCAAGCCTCTGCTTAAAGACCTCCAAAGAAGGAGACTCCACCACACTCCTTGGCAGCAAATTCCACTGTCGAACAGCTCTTACTGTCAGGAAGTTCTTCCTAATGTTTAGGTGGAATCTTTTTTCTTGTAGTTTGGAACCATTGCTCCGTGTCCGCTTCTCTGGAGCAGCAGAAAACAACCTTTCTCCCTCCTCTATGTGACATCCTTTTATATATTTGAACATGGCTATCATATCACCCCTTAACCTCCTCTTCTCCAGGCTAAACATGCCCAGCTCCCTTAGCCGTTCCTCATAAGGCATCGTTTCCAGGCCTTTGACCATTTTGGTTGCCCTCCTCTGGACACGTTCCAGTTTGTCAGTGTCTTTCTTGAACTGTGGTGCCCAGAACTGGACACAGTACTCCAGGTGAGGTCTGACCAGAGCAGAATACAGTGGCACTATTACTTCCCTTGATCTAGATGCTATACTCCTATTGATGCAGCCCAGAATTGCATTGGCTTTTTTAGCTGCCGCATCACACTGTTGGCTCATGTCAAGTTTGTGGTCAACCAAGACTCCTAGATCCTTTTCACATGTACTGCTCTCAAGCCAGGTGTCACCCATCTTGTATTTGTGCCTCTCATTTTTTTTGCCCAAGTGCAATACTTTACATTTCTCCCTGTTAAAATTCATCTTGTTTGTTTTGGCCCAGTTCTCTAATCTGTCAAGGTCGTTTTGAAGTGTGATCCTGTCCTTTGGGGTGTTAGCCACCCCTCCCAGTTTGGTGTCATCTGCAAATTTGATCAGGATGCCCTTGAGTCCATCATCCAAGTTGTTGATAAAGATGTTGAATAAGACCGGGCCCAAGACAGAACCCTGTGGCACCCCACTAGTCACTCTTCTCCAGGATGAAGAGGAACCATTGATGAGCACCCTTTGGGTTCGGTCAGTCAGCCAGTTACAAATCCACTGAGTGGTAGCATAGTCAAGACCGCATTTTACCAGCTTCTTTACAAGAATATCATGGGGCACCTTGTCAAATGCCTTGCTGAAATCAAGGTAGGCTACATCCACTGCGTTCCCTTCATCTACCAGGCTTGTAATTCTGTCAAAAAACGAGATCAGGTTAGTCTGACATGACTTATTTTTCAGAAATCCATGCTGACTATTGGTGATCACAGTATTCCTTTCTAGGTGCTCACAGACTGTTTGCTTAATGATCTGCTCCAGAATCTTCCCTGGTATTGATGTCAGACTGACTGGGCGGTAATTATTTGGGTCCTCTCTTTTCCCATTTTTGAAAATAGGGACAACATTTGCCCTCCTCCAGTCTGCCGGGACTTCGCCTGTTCTCCAGGAATTCTCAAAGATGACTGCCAGTGGTTCTGAGATCACATCTGCCAGTTCTTTTAATACTCTTGGATGCAGTTCATCTGGCCCTGGAGACTTAAATACATCTAAACTAGCCAAGTATTCGTGTACTATCTCCTTAGTTATTCTGGGCTGTGTTTCCTCTGCTGAATCATTTGCTCCAAATTCTTCAGGTCGGGCATTGTTTTCTTTATCGGAGAAGACTGAGGCAAAGAAGGCATTGAGGAGTTCAGCCCTTTCTGTGTCCCCTGTTTGCATTTCACCATCTTCTCCTCTGAGTGACCCCACTGTTTCTTTGTTCTTCCTTTTGCTACGAACATACCCATAAAAGCCTTTTTTGTTGCTTTTAACCTCTCTAGCAAGCCTGAGTTCATTCTGTGCTTTAGCTTTTCTGACTTTGTGTCTACACGTGCTGGCTATTTGTTTGAATTCCTCTTTGGTGGTTTCCCCCCTTTTCCATTTTTTGTACACATCCTTTTTTAATCTTAACTCAGTTAAAAGTTCTTTAGATAGCCACCCTGGCTTCTTTAGGCACCTTCCATGTTTCCGTCTCATTGGTATTGCCTGAAGTTGTGCTTTTACTATCTCCCTCTTAACAAACTCCCAGCCATCATGAACTCCCTTTCCCTTTAGTATTACTGTCCATGGGATCTCACCCAGCACTTCCCTAAGTTTTATGAAGTCGGCTTTCTTAAAGTCAAGAAATTGAGTCCTAGTATGCTTGGCTGCTCCTTTTCGCTGTATAGTAAACTTCAGAAGAGCATGATCACTCGCGCCTAATGATCCTTCCACTTCTACCCCACTAACCAGGTCATCAACATTGGTTAGGACCAGATCTAAAATGGCTGTTCCTCTTGTTGCTTCTCCCACTCTCTGGACAACGAAGTTGTCTGCAAGGCCAGTGAGGAATCTGTTTGACCTTATGCTCTTGGCTGAGTTTGACATCCAGCAAATATCCAGGTAATTGAAGTCCCCCATTACTACTATCTCCCTTCCTTTTGCATGCTTGGCCATCTGTTCCAGGAAGGCATCATCTATGTCCTATGACTAAGCCGCTTCTGGCGAACCAGAGCAGCACACGGAAGCGCCGTTTACCTTCCCGCCGGAGCGCTACCTATTTATCTACTTGCACTTTGACATGCTTTAGAACTGCTAGGTTGGCAGGAGAAGGGACCAAGCAACGGGAGCTCACCCCGTCACGGGGGTTCGAACCACCGACCTTCTGATCGGCAAGTCCTAGGCTCTGTGGTTTAACCCACAGTGCCACCCGCATCCCTCGTACTTTACATAACAACCCACTAAAGCAAAACAGAATTAATTTGCAGGCAGAAGTAATTCCAATTATTCTGTCCAAAGATTTAGGAACCAATATATACATCCACACCCACCTTCCTTCTGTGTCACCAGCTTATGAATGTTCCTGTGGTCCACCCTGCAAAGAATGTACTGATTTCAACTGTTTATAATTCATCCCAGAAAATATGCTTGAAATAGTAAGCGCATGTTGCCGTAGGTTCATGGATGGTGCATTCTTCCACCACCAGGCAAAGAGGATTGTTAGCCAAGTAACAGGTGACCTGGTGAATGTAATCTACCACATTCATGCATTAAGCTTGTCTAACACTGCCAATACCACAATGCTGTTATACAAATCTTGGGTGTGAGCGCAGCACTTGGAATAATGTACAGTTCTACTCACTTCATCTCGTAGAGGATATTGTAGGGTTGTAAAAGGTTCATAAAAGGGTAATAATAATAATAATAATAATAATAATAATAATAATAGCAATTGCATAGACCGCTACACAGAATGAAACCATTAAAGTGGTGTACAGGCTAGAAACAGAATAAAACATGGGGACACAAGCTCTAAGAACAATAAAATCAATTTAACAAAGTCTGAAAAAATAAAACCAGCCATACAAACTAAAAAAACAACAAAAACATTCCATCAAATGTCAAATCGGTCTTCTGTAAAGAGTTTACACCTCAGGGAAAGCCTTCCTAAACAAAAATGTCATCAACAGGGGCTGATTCAGAGGCTGGCGCAACTCCCTCATAGGGACATTTTACAGCATTTTTAGTTTAGAAAAAAAGTTGAGTAAGGTGGAACATGGTGGTAGTGTATGAAACAATGCATAGTGTAGAGACAGTTGACAGAGGGAAGCCTTTCTCCCCTTCTTATAATACTAGAAACTAGAGAGGAATGCGGGAAGATTTGGGACAGAGAGGAAAAATTATATATAGCTAAACTATAGCATTCACTCCTCCAGGATTTAGTGATGGCTGCCGTATTGATGGCTTTAAGAGGGAATTAAAGAAATGTGTATAGGATAAGGATATTACTGGCTATTAGCCATGATGGCTATGTTCTACCTCCACTATTACAGGCAGTATGTTTTTGAATACCAATTGTTTGGTATCAAAAGGGTCAAGAGCAGAGCAACACTTCACATACACAGCAGGTCAACAACTGCAGGATGTTGGACAATGGGCCTTTGGTGTGATCCAGAAGAGCTCTTCTTATGTTCTGAGACCCAGGTA
This sequence comes from Podarcis erhardii, assembly GCF_964252035.2. NCBI lineage: Eukaryota > Metazoa > Chordata > Lepidosauria > Squamata > Lacertidae > Podarcis > Podarcis erhardii. Next base: position 75,416,181 of record NC_138509.1, read on the forward strand.
TATTGGGCTTGTGAGACATAAAATTCAACCATGGTTTAGTGTTTTGAGAATGAGGGTAACCTCTCAGACTTATGCTCCTCCATCTGGCACAGAGTTCACTTCTATTTTTTATTAACTGCAGTTTGCCATCTAAACCCGGGAAATATGTATTTAACCTTAAAGAAGGCTGATCGCCGAAGAATTGATGCTTTTGAATTATGGTGCTGGAGGAGACTCTTGAGAGTCCCATGGACTGCAAGAAGATCAAACCTATCCATTATGAAATCAGCCCTGAGTGCTCACTGGAAGGACAGATCCTGAAGCTGAGACTCCAGTACTTTGGCCACCTCATGAGATGAGAAGACTCCCTGGAAAAGACCCTGATGTTGGGAAAGATGGAAGGCACAAGGAGAAGGGGATGACAGAGGACAAGATGGTTGGACAGTGTTCTCGAAGCTACCAGCATGAGCTTGACCAAACTGTGGGAGGCAGTGGAAGACTGGAGTGCCTGGCGTGCTCTGGTCCATGGGGTGATGAAGAGTCGGACCCGACTAAACAACAACAATGGTCATAAGAAACAAGGCAACTTGGTGCCATGATTTTTGAAGCCAGCTTGTTTTCTCTTGCCACATTTAATTGAATGACATTCAGGATTCTTATAGCATCCTACACTTCCATTTTATATAAATGGGAGCAAAAACTTGCAATCTCCTCTCAAGTGTGCTGGAGGAGGAGAGGGGAAGGCAGTCTGATGGGCGGTTAGTCTTGTGTTCATAATGCTGGTTCAAACTGTCATTGTATGAGCTAGCTTTTAGCCTCTTTGACTTGATTAGGTGCCAATCAGTTTCAATCCAAGTCAAGTTTAACTGAGTTATGAATTGGGATGCATATTTCCTGTATGCACCAAAATATTTATACAGTAGCAGTTTTACTGTAAAATGGAATAAAGCTCTCTCCACTTTGGGGGTGGGAACTTGAATTAAACAAATAATTTCACAGAGTCTGTCAGGAATATGTACAATGTAGAAGAACAACTGTTTCAGCAAATGTTCACTGCAAGTCCCTGGAATCCATAAAGGAAATCACTAGCTACTGATGTCTGGTTCCATTAAGATCAGTGGCAAATTACCGCAATGTATTTTAACTGCAGTAGGTGATTTTTTGACAAGCTAAGATGTATAGCTTACAAGCTACCACCTTTAATATAAGGCCAAGTGTGAGCCTTAGGATATTTTTCCTTGAAAATGTAACAATTATTATAGCACAGATGTCAGCACAGTTTCTTTGATTCATTGTTCTTTAGTTAATAAGAAAGCTGTCAGAGGATATATATATATATATATATATATATATATATATATATATATATCCCTGGGCTTAGGAGTCAGAGATTGCTTGACCATTTAAATGGAACAGGTTAAATAGACCATCCCTTCCAGATATGTCACTGTCAAATCAGTTTCGGTTCAGAGGTCCAAAAATGTCCAGTAAGGTAGAAGAAAATATATTCTGGCTGCTTCATCACAAGAGCTTTCTGGGGAAGCATCAACATGGTACCTTCCTAACAGTTCATAAAAATGCAGAGGATTCCCTTAACAATGAGGGAAAAAGTGCTCCTTTTTAATTTCCCTCCCTGCATTCACATTGGATTGCTATGTTAGCAGAGTCAGGCTTTTTTTTATTTTTATTTTTTTGGCCATCCACAAGAGGGAAGAAGTAAATCTGAACACTATAAAAATTGGGGTGGGAGGATGTGGTCGTAATTATTTCCCCTAATTTTCAGGTGATAGGTAGCTGAGGGGTGTTTATTTTTGTCTTAAGAAAATAAACGCTTTCAATGTCTCAGTTTTACACACACACACAAATCAGTGGCACATCTGTATCTATGCATTGTCTGTATTCTCCTGCCTCATAAGGAAACACAGAGTGTAACACCTTTTGAGACGGTAAGCCTGCAGGTAGGGGCTGTCTTGATTTGATTGTATGTATGGTGCTCTGGAAGCCTTTTTGGCTCAAGAGTGAGGTATGAATAAATAAATAATAAACACTGTGAAGCATTGTTTGTGCAAAATGCTGCACTGCGGTTATTAAATATGGTTTATTAAACCATAGTTTAGTGCAATTTGTGCATATTGCCTTGCAGCTTAACTGTGGTTTATTTATTGCCAACAAGCCAAGATTTAAAACCATGGTTTTGCCTTGCAAACCTTGATTAGTTCTAAACCATAATGTAGCATTATTTCACAGGAACCCTTTGGCCTTCCTTAACCATGGTTTGTTTGATGACATCATCTCTGGTGCTCACCAACTACTAAGGGATAAGACAAGAGCTGCTGGAAAACAAAACAGACATAGAGAGACAAGTCATGGTTTGTTTGATCTTTGAAGCAACTAATGGTTAAACCTTTTTTTAAAAAAAATAAACCATGGCTTAAACAACCATGACATATCCTACAACATTTCTCTGATGAAAATAGAGATGTCCTATTCAATAATAATAATAATAATAATAATAATAATAATAATAATAATAGCAGCAACAACTTTATTATTTATACCCAGCCCATCTGACTGGGTTGCCCCAGCCACTCTGAGCGGTTTCCAACATATATTAAACATAATAAAACAAACATTTAAAAACTTCCCTAAACAGGGCTGCCTTCAGATGTCTTCTAAAGGTTGTATAGTTACTTATCTCCTTTGCTCAGGGATCACATAACTCCATACCTTTCACATTTCTCTGATGAAACTAGAGACACCCTACCATACCCTCCAACATTTATCCAATGAAAATAGGTGTGTTCTAAGGAAAAACAGGACAGTTGAATAATCCTCTGATTGAAAATTGTCTCAGTTGGTTTTATTTTTGTATTTTTCTATTGTAACCCTGGGACACCATGGTGAAGAGCAGGCAAATAATCCAATCCTATTATTATTATTATTACTATTATTATTATTCAGTTGTACTTCCTAACAGTGGGTATGATGCAGCCAAAATTAGTAACTTTTAAAGTTTCATTTATTTGAATAAGTAGAGGTAAAGGTAAAGGTACCCCTGCCCGTACGGGCCAGTCGTGTCCGACTCTAGGGTTGCGTGCTCATCCCGCTCTAGAGGCCGTGAGCCGGTGCCGTCTGAAGACACTTCCGGGTCACGTGGCCAGCATGACGAAGCTGCAGCTGGCGAGCCAGCACCAGCGCAGCACACGGAAACGCCGTTTAACTTCCCACTATAAAGCGGTACCTATTTATCTACTTGCACTTAAGAGTGCTTTCGAACTGCTAGGTGGGCAGGAGCTGGGACCGAACGACGGGAATAAGTAGAAGGTAAAGGTAAAACTGTATTTAATTTTGACTTCGCTTGATGTTGTTTTGCTACTTAGAAGTCCCTATAACTTGTCGCTCTGCATACAGCAGATAGTCTGGCTAATACAGAAAGAACTCTGCAAACTGGCATGTGCAAAAACAAGTGAAGATGCATGGAATATTTTCTTTCTATTATAAATGCTGCCCTAAGATAGTAAAAGCTGGTTTATACTTCTATGGCCACAGTGTGACATTTTAAAAAGTGTCATATGACTGATGTGATGAACCATTTGTTTGTAGTACCACATCTCATGGGCTGAATGCTTTTCATTATGGCACTGCAAACTATTGTAAAGAAAGTTTTTACAGATGACATGGCATACCCTCCAACATTTCTCCAGTAAAAATAGGGACGTCCCTTCCCATCATGAAATTTGTACTATTTATACCCCACATATCTTACTGGGTTGCCCCAGCCACTCTGAGCAGTTTCCAACATATATCAAAACATAATAAAACATTAAACATTAAAGAACTTCCCTATATAGGATTGCCTTTAGACAGTTTGGAGATCGGATAACTTCATACCCTCCAACATTTCTCCAAGAGGGACATCCTAAGGAAAAGGGGGACATTCTGGGATCAAATAAGAAACTGGGGTGGCTTCTCTAAATCAGGGACGTTCCTGGAAAATAGGGACACTTGAAGGGTGTAGAATCATAGAATCATAGAGTTGGAAGAGACCACAAGGGCCATTGAGTCCAACCCCCTGCCAAGCAGGAAACACCATCAGAGCACTCCTGACATATGGTTGTCAAGCCTCTGCTTAAAGACCTCCAAAGAATGAGACTCCACCACACTCCTTGGCAGCAAATTCCACTGTCGAACAGCTCTTACTGTCAGGAAGTTCTTCCTAATGTTTAGGTGGAATCTTTTTTCTTGTAGTTTGGAATCATTGCTCCGTGTCCGCTTCTCTGGAGCAGCAGAAAACAACCTTTCTTCCTCCTCTATGTGACATCCTTTTATATATTTGAACATGGCTATCATATCACCCCTTAACCTCCTCTTCTCCAGGCTAAACATGCCCAGCTCCCTTAGCCGTTCTTCATAAGGCATCGTTTCCAGGCCTTTGACCATTTTGGTTGCCCTCCTCTGGACACGTTCCAGTTTGTCAGTGTCCTTCTTGAACTGTGGTGCCCAGAACTGGACACAGTACTCCAGGTGAGGTCTGACCAGAGCAGAATACAGTGGCACTATTACTTCCCTTGATCTAGATGCTATACTCCTATTGATGCAGCCCAGAATTGCATTGGCTTTTTTAGCTGCCGCGTCACACTGTTGGCTCATGTCAAGTTTGTGGTCAACCAAGACTCCTAGATCCTTTTCACATGTACTGCTCTCAAGCCAGGTGTCACCCATCTTGTATTTGTGCCTCTCATTTTTTTTGCCCAAGTGCAATACTTTACATTTCTCCCTGTTAAAATTCATCTTGTTTGTTTTGGCCCAGTTCTCTAATCTGTCAAGGTCGTTTTGAAGTGTGATCCTGTCCTCTGGGGTGTTAGCCACCCCTCCCAGTTTGGTGTCATCTGCAAATTTGATCAGGATGCCCTTGAGTCCATCATCCAAGTCGTTGATAAAGATGTTGAATAAGACTGGGCCCAAGACAAAACCCTGTGGCACCCCACTAGTCACTCTTCTCCAGGATGAAGAGGAACCATTGATGAGCACCCTTTGGGTTCGGTCAGTCAGCCAGTTACAAATCCACTGAGTGGTAGCATAGTCAAGTCCGCATTTTACCAGCTTCTTTACAAGAATATCATGGGGCACCTTGTCAAATGCCTTGCTGAAATCAAGGTAGGCTACATCCACTGTGTTCCCTTCATCTACCAGGCTTGTAATTCTGTCAAAAAACGAGATCAGGTTAGTCTGACATGACTTATTTTTCAGAAATCCATGCTGACTATTGTGTGACGTGATGGAAATTGCTTAATCTTCCTGGTGAGCAGGTTTTTTTGGAGAGGTTTAAAATGGTTGCCTTGTGGTAGATTAGGAACCATTTGAAGTAGAATGGTCTTAATTTAAAAGGTGTGAATACTGCTCCCTTGAAACACTATAAAAAAATTCCTTCCAGTAGCACCTTAAAGACCAACTGAGTTAGTTCTAGGTATGAGCTTTCGTGTGCATGCACACTTCTTCAGATACACTTGAAACCCTTGAAACACTGTTTTATGAACTCAGTCAAGATGAGAAATGTGGTTCTCTGTCACACACTACAGTGGTACCTCTGGTTACAAACTTTATTTGTTTTAGAGGTCCGTTCTTAACCTGAAACCGTTCTTAACCTGAGGTACCACTTTAGCTAATGGGGCCTCCCGCCGCCGCCATGCTGCCACCGTGCAATTTCTGTTCTCATCCTGAGGTAAAGTTCTTAACCTGAGGTACGACTTCCGGGTTAGCGGAGTCAGTAACTTGAAGTGTTTGTAACCCAAGGTACCACTGTATATCATTTTTCAGGCTGATAATTTTCTGTAATTAAAAGCTATTTATGTTGGACTTACATAAGAAGCTTGACACTGAAGTGGTACAAGAAGAACTTAACAGACATTTGATTATATTCAATGGGCTTGTCGTCTTCTACTCATCCTATGCATTTTAAGGTCAAAGTGACATCACTAATCACAGCATTTCTATAAATCTGTAGGAAGATGATCTTATCCCTCATGCACTGTGCTGTTTGTTGTTATTTATTAAATTCATACACTACTCTTCTGCCAAAGATCACAGGGCAGTTTACAACACAAAATAAAAGTATAAAATACATAATAGAATAGTGATAGAGGTGATAGGGAAGGCTATCCAAGTGTCTCATTTATTGTGAAGGAGAAACTACTCAGAAAAAACCAAGCAGATAGTCCAGAACAGGGCAAGACTTATGTCAACGCCACAAGAGCTACGAACAGACAGGGAGGTTTAAGAGCGAGGACTGGTAGAGCTCAGGCTTCAGCAGAGCTGTCTTAGTTTGCATCAGCAACGACTCTAAACAGCCTCTGATCTCTCTGTATGAGCCCATTTCACGCTGCAGTCTGAGAAGGCAGAGGGACAATATAATTGCATCCTACACAGAACAGAAGTAAGACCTGGAAATGAATTAAGATTTCTTGTCAGGCTGTTTTCTTCTCTTTCTGGGCATATGGGAAGGGAATTGAAACCTCTCTCCCAGTTATCAGTGTTGTGTGCGTTTGTGGCACTCTTTGAGATCTGTCGATGTAATGACAGTGAAAAGGAAGTGAACCATGGCCTCAACTGGATGCACAATGTAGGCAGCTCTGGAGTCAGGCATCAAAGTTAGGCACAGCCAAAGGCAGGTGAGTGTCATACTTCCCGACACCAGATTTAGCTTTGGTCAAGGCAGAGTGGTTACACAAAGTCACAGACAGAACTTGTGGGAAAAGTGGAAGAAGGAATGTACAAAGATGTTGAGATTCAGTTGATTTCCAATCTTGACCCATTTAAACAGGCTGTAAAGTTTTGATTATTTTGGTTTTCTAGGTCTGCTGTGTAGTTTCTGTTCATGTTTTCTTTTTAGATTTTGTGTAATTTTGTTTCATTTTTAACTGTGTCCCTGATTTGGAGTCCTATGCCCCTGAAAAGCAAGCTATGCATTTTTTAAAAAACACATACATATAAATAAATAATGCTAGGGTAGAAGCACTTTCGTAAACCTCTCAACTGGGAATGAAAACATTTCAAGGTCCAGCCACAATTCCAGGTAATAAACCCATGGGGAAGTCTCCATCTCTTGGAGTCTCCATCTCTTGGACTTGGTCATCAGGGAAAGGGAGATGGTACCCAAAAAGCCTTTGTAGCTGTGGTAAACCTGTACTTCATAAAGATAGCTTGAGGGTTGGCACCCGACTTCCTAGGGAGCTTGTTTCTTTCTTTGATTTATAATAGAAATCTAGAGTTGGAAGTGAGCATCCAGGAAAGACAACATCCTACATCTGTTCCTTTTCTTGTACAGTGGTACCTCGGGTTAAGAACTTAATTCGTTCTGGAGGTCCATTCTTAACCTGAAACTGTTCTTAACCTGAAGCACCACTTTAGCTAATGGGGCCTCCCGCTGCCGCTGCACCACCGGAGCATGATTTCTGTTCTCATCCTGAAGCAAAGTTCTGAACTCGAGGTACTATTTCTGGGTTAGCAGAGTCTGTAACCTAAAGCGTCTGTAACCTGAAGCGTCTGTAACCCATGGTATCACTGTACTTACTTGAGGATACAAATATCACTCAGCCTCTTTCTGAATATGATAATAATAAGCACTGTTACAACATAAAGGTTATATTTATCAAAGCAATGGCATGTAGAACAGGACCTAATGAATTTATCCATAAATTCCCTTGCCCCTTCATTCTCTAGTCTTGCCTTTTTCTTTGCTAGAGCCATGGGAGAAAGATTGGTGGTTGTCGTCATTTTGTTTTTATTGTTTATATGAGTGTACATGAAATTCAGTCAATGGGACACAAAGAAGAGGAAAATTCTCCACAAAGAAGTGACATGATTTTTGTAATATCCAATAATAGTCACATTCAGAGTGAAACCATTTTAAGTGATGGAGTATCAGTGGATCTGCTCTGACTCACTTGGTTATTCCCCATAGTGTGGAACAAAGGAGAGGGAGGAATCAAATATAATGTCAAGGCATTATGCTTAGTAGATGTTTTGTGATTAGTAGATAAGGAACAATAGTTTTAAAAAGGTGCCTTCAAAGAGGAATTTTTGTTTTGAATATATTGAGATTATTGATTAAATTAGGTGCTAACATAAACGTAGCACTGATTTTTTTAACCTTCATAAAAGTTCAGTCTTCCGTGGTGCACTGAGCTGCAAAACAATGTAGACCATTTTTTCCTCCCCCACCCTCAGTATCAGGTAAATGAAGTTACAAATCTCATGTATAAGACTGTCAATCTTAATGGGTAAGTGAAGACAGGAACGAATGTGTGGCATATTTTTCCTTAATGTTTTGCCCCTGGGTGGTTTTCTGAACTCTCCACACAGATGTTTTAAATATGATATGCCCTTTCTGCTAGGATGCTTGTTACAAATTTCCTTCAGAAATGTACTAATTTAGGGGAGGCGATGTTTTCCCTTGATGGTGGGACCGAGATCCCACCAATGCTACAAAGACATTTCCCCCCCTTTCTTTTGGGGTAAATGCATAATAATCAGAGGAAAGGACATCGTCTCTTAAGGGTGGCTAAATAACCATATATTTAGTATACATGCATACATACACAAAATATATTTTAGATGTAGATGTCCTCCAGATGTGAACAGACTAGAAACGTACAGGTTCTTTTTTCTCTGGGTATTCATTTGCTATATAAATCTCCCAACACATTCTTATCTGTTATGTAAATAAGATGTGGAATTCCAATAGTGTATCAGTGTTCTTCAGCAGATGGTATAGTGAGATTTACCACACCATTACATTTAATGGGATTGAATTCATTTGGATTTCTTGAGGCTTGTACGGTCCTTCTCCATGCAGCAGCGTTGCCAATGTTCCTGATTATATATGATTTGAGAGAGTGCTTAAAGAAGGGGGGGGGACCTTTTATCTTAGAAATATGTGTGTTTTCTGTCAAAGTTTAAAATGTGTATGTATTGCCTTTCTCAGGATTTATATGCCCTTTGAGGAATAGATAATGAATATTCAAAAAGAAGTTGATGACATTCTAAGATATTTTGTAAATTCTGAATATTGAGTTAACTATTTTCATACAAGGATCTCTGAGATGTGTCCCCACCCTCTCTCTGCGTCAGTCTGAAAAGGAAGATAGCAGATAGGGATACCATCATAACCCCTTGGGTTTTTACCATTGAATAAATAATATCTGGATTGTACATAGACCATAAAGAAGGCTGATCGCCAAAGAATTGATGCTTTTGGATTATGGTGTTGGAGGAGACTCTTGAGAGTCCCATGGACTGCAAGAAGATCAAACCTATCCATTCTGAAGGAAATCAGCCCTGAGTGCTTACTGGAAGGACAGAAGCTGAGGCTCCAATACTTTGGCCACCTCATGAGAAGAGAAGAATCCCTGGAAAACACCCTGATGTTGGGAAAGATTGAGGGCACAAGGAGAAGGGGATGACAGAAGATGAGATGGTTGGACAGTGTTCTCAAAGCTGCTAACGTGAGTTTGACCAAACTGCAGGAGGCAGTGGAAGACAGGAGTGTCTGGTGTGCTCTGGTCCATGGGGTGTTGAAGAGTCGGACACGACTAAACGACTAAACAACAACAACAACCTGGAAGTAGAATTCAGATGTATGGGCAGGGCAGTACCACAGGGGAGAGGAAGAACTGAAGGTGGAAAAACCTCCAAATCTAGGAGACGTGGTATGCTCAAACATAGGAAAGTTAATAATCATATAAAAGGTAAAGATAAAGGACCCCTGGACAGTTAAGTCCAGTCATAGGTGACTATGGGGTTGCAGCACTCATCTCTCTTTCAGGCTGAGGGAACCTGTGTTTATCCACAGACAGCTTTCCGGGTCATGTACGCAGCATGACTAAACCGCTTCTGGAGCAATGGGTCACCATGACGGAATCCAGAGTGCACGAAATGCCATTTACCTTCTTGCAGCAGCGGTACCTATTTATCTACTTTCACTGGTGTGCTTTTGAACTGCTAGGTTGGCAGGAGCTGGGACAGAGCAACAGGAGCTCACTCCGTCACTGGGATTTGAACCACCAACCTTCCAATCAGCAAGCCCAAGAGGCTCAGTGGTTATGATTTTTATAACCACATATATATTAGTGTATAAAGAATCATATAGGTATTAGCATATATTGCACTTTCTTCTTCTTCTTCTTGTCTTTTTTCACTTTATTTTTTACAGCTGAAAAAGAAAAAAATAAATTTTTAAAAGACAAAAAAGATGGATAGATTTTTTCCCCTTAATGAATAAATGCCAAAATAAATACACACCCACAATTTGCTATTACTTCTGTTACTCACTTGTTACCAGCACTAACTTGTTCCTACCTGTCTTTACCATTTTGTTACATGGTGCATGCAGTTATGAACAAAGTAAATTTTATCCAGGAGCTGAACCTAGGAGCTTAAAAAACAAAAGGCACCACAGGTCCTCTGTGTTCTGTTGGCTTGCCCATAGGATTTAGAGAGAGAAGGAAATTTTTAAAACACAAAAATAATATATTGTTAGAGTTGATTAGCTAGCTGTAGTTTCCTAGATACAGTAGATTTTCTCCTTTAACACAGCAGGGGTGTGCATGACTTATGCAGGCAAAGCCTACTTTACCAGAGGTTAAATTTGATCAAATTGATTAAATACAGAGGCTTTTTTTTTTTTTTTTTTTTTTTTACCCCATTCTGTCAAGACCATTTGCTGGTTTGAAGCATGTTCTCATTTTTCATCTGGTTCTGGAGCTTGCCTATTCTGATGTTGAGAATGATCTTTACTCCCACAACTTCTGAAATGTATTCATTCCATGTATACGCTGTATGATTTTAAATATACATTGAAACCACATTGAACTTCAGAGACACAGGATTTCATGTTTATAATAAATCCATCTATAAATTCAGTGTCTTCCAAATTCCATTAATTAATCTGATGTTGAGCATAAGAAAATAATCCTAATAATAAATTTTGTTTGTTTGTTTGTATTGGTAGTGAGTTGCCTCAAGCTCTCTACAGATGTTGTTGGACTACAACTTCCATCATCCTTGATCATTAGTCATGCTGGATGGAACTGATGGGTAGTGGGTTCCAACAGTGTCTGGAGGGCACCACATTCCCCAATCTAGTTCCATCAGTTCTCAGTTAAACTACAACAAAATCTGTCCTAGAGGTTCCCCCAAACCCCTGGAGCAGATGTGGGGAGGGCACAGGATGCATGGTGGGAGAAATGGGGGGGTCCCCATTGTACAAGTGAAAATCCTTGTGCTGACCAGTCTTGTTAGTGGGGTTTATAGAACATTTCCTTAAAAATTGTACTTAGGGTTTGCTGTGGGTCATGTTGTCACATCAAGTTCCATGCATGTAATGATACCTGTTGCCTCAAATCCCTTGTCCATCTATATTCCTGTAAATCTCTATATGCTGCAATATTACTAGTTCTAGTTTAATTTAAATTGTAGGGCAATAGCCAATGGTAATTATACTCAGAGTAGACTTATTGAAATGCTTAAGTTAAATCAATAGATAATATTGGAAATAGTGATTTCAATTTATCAACTCTTTGACTAGCATTGGCTATCACTCTATAATTTAAATGGAACTACAATATATCTCACCATACTGGGGAACACTGACCAGATGACTTGTGCACCTGCTCAGCCAGCTGTGGTTGGACAACTTCAAGGTCCCTGCTTTTCCATCTTTAAATAAATAAATAAATAAATAAATAAATTAAAAAATAAATAAATATTTAAACTGGAATTGGACTGCAAAGTAGACTGAGCAGTCAAACAGATCACCTGGTTACCGTCTTCCCCACTATGAATTGCAAGTAAGTTGAAATTATAGTCATTATTTCTAAATTTGTATCTATAAATTGGCAGATGCAGATTTTATGGAAACCTTTTGTCCATGCATATATTTGGTTTTGTGTAGGTGTTCATCCTACAAAGACATCTGGTTGACCCTGTGGGAAAAAGAATGCTGGATATTTACATCCTTCATGCGTCAACTCATACATTCAGAGCCACTCATTATCTTCCCTTCTTTCTTTATATGTTTTCTTCGCTGCCCTTCAATCAAATAATTTTCAAGGCAATGTACAAGCATGGATGGGGACATGTTGCTCTTTCCAATTTTGTGATATTCTTCCTGGGAAACAGCAGGAGCAACCTCCCACTGTTCCTTAGTCTCCTGGCCTAGGGAAAAGTTGATGGCACAGACTGAAGTGTGCTAATAAATACCATTTGCCAAGCCAATTTTTAAATGCCAGTGGCTACAGGATACCTGACTTTATACACTTGTGGTTTCAGTTTGAATAGAACCATTAATTTTCCCATGGGAAGAGCTTTAGTCCCACCATGCTCATCAGCCTTGTTTGAAATGGCTTTTCTTTTTTGGCTGGGGAGGGGCAAGAAGTGGAATGAAATAAATTGCTAAAGATGGGTCCCAGTCATTGTAAGTGTATCTAATCCTTCAAATCACTGAAACTTCCCTCACATGTAGCATACTCTTCAGACCTCCTCCTTTATCCACACTCACAAAGATGCTCAGTAAAGCATAAAGGAACCAGCATCACTCATCCTTGGCTGAAGAAACGCATTTGAACATCACTTTAAAGGTGTCATAGACCTTAGCTTTATTGGTCTGAATAAACATTAGTCTTGTGAACAGTGAAGCACTGAAGTCTGAATAGTAGTAATTACCATGAGTATAAGACACTGCCATTAAGCACAATGAGTGTTTCCCTATTTTTCCATGTCAATGAACTTTTCTATTTGTAAACAAACAAGGGGGGGGGATCCCTACTTCGTAAATAGCAGTTCAGACTCTGTTTTTTCATAGTCCAAAATGTGGTGTCTGAAAAGACTGTGACCAAGTTATATACTTTAGGGCTTTGTGTGGGAGGGGGGTGAGGTGGTATTTATCTCTTCTGAATCTATCTATCCAGGTACCCATATCACTGCATCACATAGAAGTGTGCATGCACACGAAAGCTCATACCTAGAACTAACTCAGTTGGTCTTTAAGGTGCTACTGGAAGGAATTTTTTTATTCTGTTTTCACATAGCAAGTTCATGTAAGGAGTGTGGCAGCAATACAGCCAACAAAGGGCCACCAGAATGTGATAGGGAAATAGTGGGTATATGGGGAAACCCTGAGGTTTGCAGAATTGCGTGCTGAGGTCCCCCAAAACCCCCACCCTAATAACTCAGACATCACACGTGATTTTGTTTAAGGTTTTTGGCATAATTTTGGCCACAACTTTATTTATATACAAATTGAGAGTGGTTGCTTAGGCATTGGTTAAGACTACCTGTCCCCCCCCGCCTCGGGGGACAGCACTGACTCCTTAGCCAGTCCCGGAGGAATCAAGGTCAGAGTCAGATGGAGCTGCGTCACAGGCCCTCAACTGCTCCGCGCTTGTTCCTTGAAGCTTACACGGCCCGCACCCTGCCGTCAGGGTTTGGACGAAGGGGATGGTAAGCTTCAGAATTCCTTTAACGGAATACCCGTCAGCAGCAGCATTGGAGGGGCAGGCACAGCCAATCCATACCCCTCCACCAACCAATTTTAACCAATGCCTAACCGCCAATCGAGCTCTTATGCTCGCCGCCAACCACTCATAAATTAAACCACACCCTCAGCCTGGACACCATAGCATCCAACCACACATCATTCCCAACTGGCGAGAGATGAACCCCGTCATCCCTATAAAATTCAATCGCCTTGAATGAAATCAGAGGGTGAGGGATCACGAACCCACCCAGATTCACCACCAACTTGCTTGCCGCGGAATTAATCCGTTTCCTTACACGTTCGGTGGCAGCTGGGCAGGGACTACCTCGCCAAATGCGGCGTTGCAATAGCTGTGACCAGATAAGCTTAGTTGACGGCACCAATGCCGCCAGCTCTCCAATGTCCTGTAAAATGGTGGCACGCAGCCCGTAGCAGGAAGAGGAAACCATATCGTTCTCCCCGAGCTGCACCACGATTGCTGAAGGAGGGCCACACCGATGGACACGCATTCGCATGAGAGGTAAGAATTCCCTCCACAGCATCCCCCTTCTGGAGATCCAGGACACATGTACGTGCTGCGGAAATCCCAAGCCATCACCCAGTCCGGACTGGCGAGCTCTGTCCGCAGCCCAGTGCACAATACTGTGCCCTACTATCCAGATACGGATAGCGGCCCGACCTAAGGTTAAAACACACACATGTAAGTACAGCAACACATCATTTCCGCACATAGACTTTGAATGCATCTGATCTCCACCGACCCAGGTCTTTTATCCTCTTTGCGGACAAACCCCAGTGGGCAGCAGTTGTCGCTGCTCCAATCCTAAATGAATGAGGGGCAAACTCAGAAGGCGGAAGGCCGCAAGCCCCCACAGCCTTACGCAACACACCAGTAAACTGTTGTCGCAATAGCGGGCGGCCGTTTTCGTGAATGAACAGGGGCCCTTCACCGCCAGGACGCAAAGCTAAATACTTCGTAAGGTCCTTCACCGGGCAAGGGCCACTTTCACCAGTCGCAGGGAGTGTGATAACAGCGCCCCTGCCTAGTTGGTCCGTCTTAGAATTCCTTACATTAACCTGCAGGTCCATAGATGACACCCTAACATCCTGCATTAGCAAACCCCTAGAACCTCCGTCCCGTTTTTGCTCAAGGACCACCTCTCCCACTCTCAGGGCGCCAAAGAAAGCTAACGAAAAGGCTGCTGAAAATAGCCGAGCCTCAAATCTTGACCAACAGATGCCCCTTAGCTTAGACCGCATCTGCGCCAGCAATTCGAATGTAATGGGCCGTCTGGAAATAGGCCTGGAAGGAGTGAGCCGCCCCCATCCCTCCAGGGCCCTACGCACCACAAACTTCCCACACGGATCCTTGTTAAAATAAGCCTTATTAAAAAAGGAAATTGCCGCAGAGTGCAGACGTAGGGTCCTAGCTGCCCTACGCATCTGGAACAGATGTGCCAGATAGCGAAGCACCTGAGAGGTGGAATGGGAGGTGGTAACATCCCCCGCTGACTGCCCGTTAAATAATAAAAAATCCGCCCAGGCCTTTGTATAGGACCTCAAGGTAGAAGGTGCAACGGATGCAGCTACTCCCTGTAATACTAAGTCCTGCCAAGGTTCCAGAGATGATCCGGGAAAATTTCCGGACGGTCTCGAGCCACTGGCACCAGGGACCTGAATCTCTCCATCTGAAAACGGGACAGAGCATCAGCAATTTCGTTAGAAATTCCTGGGACAAAACGGGCAGAAAACACAATGTTAAAACGCAAGCAATGCAAAACGAAAGCCCGAAGAAGGGCAGATACCCTAGGGGATCGTGAAGACTGCTTGGCCAGTACATTCACCACCGCCTGGTTATCGGTCCAGAAACAAACGCGATGATCCCTGAAATGCTCGACCCATAAGTGCACTGCCACTACAATGGGGAAAAACTCAAGAAAGGTTAGGTCCCGAGTTATAGCCTGCCCCCGCCAAGCCGGAGGCCAGCGCTCGGCACACCACCTGCCATCCCAATACAAGCCAAACCCCAAGGACCCCGCAGCATCAGAATGCACCTGGAAGTCATTGTGGAGGTTCAAAGTGTCCTGCCACAAGGACACTCCATTGAACTCCTCCAAGAACTCCAGCCAAATAGCAAGGTCAGCCCTTACCTGAGAAGGAAGGCGGACCCTTTGATGCGGGGCCCGCAAACCCGAGGTAAGCCTGGCCAAGCGAGAACAAAATGGTCGCCCCGGGGAGACCACCCTGCAAGCGAAATTCAGATGGCCCAGTAATGACTGAAGCTGCCGCAGGGAAACCTTCTTTAAAGGAATCATATCCTCAATAACCTTTCTCAAATTGGTTATTTTTTCAGGCGGCAGGCTAGAGGTCTGGGCCACGGTATCCAGTAAGATACCCAGGTAAGTCAATTGCGTAGAAGGACCCTCGGTCTTTCCTGCCGCTAAGGGGACACCCAGATCTTCCGTTAAGGAAGCAAAGGCCTGCAATAAGACAACGCAGTCCCCTGTATCACCCGCCGAGGCGACCAAAAAATCATCGAGATAATGCGTGACACCGCTCAAACCGGTTTTTTCACGCAAAGCCCACTCCAAAAACGAACTGAAACACTCAAAAGCAGCACAGGCAACTGAGCAGCCCATGGGCATGGCCTTATCGAAGTAAAAACTTCCTTCGAACTGGAATCCCAGCAACCAAAAATCATCGGGATGAATTGGAAGCAGACGAAATGCTGATTCAATGTCGCACTTTGCCAGTAAGGCGCCCGGCCCAAATTTCCGAATCATCTTGACTGCGTGGTCGAGCGAAGCGTACCTCACCGAACAAAGCTCCGGGGGAATAACGTCATTTACTGACGTGCCCCTGGGATGTGAGAGATTATGGATTAGGCGAAATTCCCCCGGGGCTTTTTTGGGAACTATACCCAAAGGTGAAATATGGAAATTGGGAAAAGGAGGGACGGCAAAAGGACCGGCCATGCGACGTAAAGCTAGTTCTTTACCAATTTTCTTACGCGCCACCTCTGGCATATCCCTAATCGATTTTTGATTCGCTGGGTTCCTGGCAACCGGAGTGGAGACCACCGGGATTCTAAAACCTAAAGAAAAACCTTCACGCAAATAGGACGCCGATTTGGCGTCAGGGTACAATTCCAAGAGAGAAAGCAGCGGCTGCAGCCTCACCGGGGTGTAAGCTAAAGAAGAAATCAAACTACTTTCCTGCTCCCGCGGCAGGGGCTTGGGCGGCAGCTTTTGGGGGCTGCTGAGAGCCCCCTCCTTTCCGAAAGGAGCGGCGGCCTGCCTGACACACAGACCCAGAATGGTTCCCTGAGCACTTATCACACACATGAGCGTATTTACAGGATTGCCGAGTACAAGCACCCTTATTGAAATCCCAGCAAAAGGGCTTACGTCCCAACCTTGTAGGGGCGACCTTGAATTTCTGGGTATCAGGGGCCTTCTTGTCTATACGGGGGGCCACATAAGTGGTCCAGACATCCAAGTCCTTCCGATCCCAGCGAGCCGTCGGAATCTTTGCCGCCCTACGTCTAAAATTCTGATCGTAAGCTAGCGCAGCAGTTTCTCCAGCCATTGTGAAGGCGGAACGGACTATGGATAGATACACCCAAAGATGTATGGACCTCCTGGGATAAGCCGCAGCCACAACTCCAGCGAAAACCTGGAAGCTATCTAACCATCGCTCGAAGGTCCTATCCGCCTTAGCTATGACCGACCGTTTCTTTGGAACAGGCAGTCCCTTGTCCAGAGGCTCCTGACCTTCCAACGGGGGGGCTAGGCTGAATATATCAACGTAGCGGCCGTCCAATATCCTGGAACGCAATTTGGTGGACAGGTGGGCCCCTGGAATGATGTCCCTAGCCGAGTTAGTGGAGACCTTTACGTCCGGCACCATGACCCCTTCAAGGCAGTCTTGCACTGCTCCATACCTGGCCCTGTGGGAATTCGCCCTCCGCTCCCAAACCCACTTTGGGAGCCCCGAGGTTTCCCCGAAACCCCAGTATAACTTAAGGGGCGCCTCCTCATCACTACTTGAACTCTGGGATGACGCACCTGAGGAAGAGGACGAAGTGTCTCTACGCCTCCTCTTGGCACGCCTCCTCGAACTTTTCTTATGACGACGATGACCACCGGAAGACGTCTTCGGAGGAAGAGGGAGGCTATCCTCGACCGACGACTCTGATACATCGTCCTGCTGCGGGGTGGCTGGAAGTGGCTGGAGAGACACAACCTGTGAGTGACCAGGGATGGAGCTACCCACTACTGTGGGCTGCGAAGGTAAACCCCGCACAACTAGGCCCCGTGCAGGTGCCCTCTTTCTAGCCCCCACCCGGGCGGAAGCGCGACCCCGTGGCACGGCGACCTGCGACACGGGCGGCACCAAGGACCGAGCCTGTGGCGCAGCAGGCAAGGAGCCACTGGCAGGCAGCGGCTCTCCCTCGGCTTCGCTGGATGATGACGGTGGAAACGACGCGTCTACAGGGGGAGCCAGTGAGGCGGAAGAAGTCGACGGGGTCGAGCGGCGATGCATCAGACCCTCCAGCTCCGCCTCCATCCTAGCCAGCGCCACCGGGTCGCCAGCCAAACTAGAGACCATGGATTGAAGGCGTTTCACCGACTGGCCGGGATCAGGGGACCGTAATGCCTGAGACGGGCCTTTTATAGGCCGCTTTGTAGCACAGGCCGGACCAGACTTCCTTGTCGACTTCTTTGGGGCCATTCCTACTACGAATATAAAGAAATACGAGTTAAAATAAAATAATAGAGGATCGACAATTAGGACCAAATAAACAGATAAATGATGGTAAAGGATTCTAAGAAAATTAAAAACAGAAAATTAAATAACAAATAAACAAGTAAATTAAATATTAGAAATAGCAGAAAATAGACAAAACAAAAGAAAAATCCCCGCCTGGCACCCCTGCGTGGCGACGCTCAAACAGCCAGGCCAAAACCCAAAGGCACCGGTGTCGGGCAAAGCTGCCTATGCAGTATGACTAACCACCAGAGGCTGCCACCCAAAATAGAAGGATTCCTAGTAATACCTCTAGCGGCCACCAGAGGCCGACGCTCAATATTTTGTCAAACCCTGTACTTACAGGGACTGCCCACCAGATGGCGCCAAAACAGAAAGAGGCAAAAATGGCACACTCACCGAAATGCCTGAAGAGAAGGTCAGCTTGGGGAACCCTCCCGGCCCAGGTGAGTCACTTTAAGCCCAGGGCGCCAACCCCGGCACCCCAGAAGCCCCACCAGGGAAGTGGATGGCCTCCCCGCCGGACCCCCGCGGCCACAGCGGTCCCCAGGCCGCTTTCGCACCCCAACCAGGCCGCAGAGGCCTACCAGCGCACCGCGACCGCGGGTGAAGGCCCCAAGGGCCCGGAAAAATGCTGCAAGCAGGCGGGCGGAGTACAGGCCGCACGGGGCACCCGCAGGCCCGCGCCCCGAGTCGCGAGGCCCGGTGCAGCGCGGTCCGCCGATAGGGGCGGCCTTGCGCAGCGCA
The DNA here is from genome assembly GCF_964252035.2 of Podarcis erhardii. Classification (NCBI taxonomy): domain Eukaryota; kingdom Metazoa; phylum Chordata; class Lepidosauria; order Squamata; family Lacertidae; genus Podarcis; species Podarcis erhardii. The sequence goes on from NC_138509.1 coordinate 75,435,211, forward strand.
CCGGTGCCCAGGCACCGCTAGGGCCCCAGTAGGCCCGACGGGCCTCGCGGGGGCAGCGGGCGGAGCGGGCAGGCCGCGGCCGGCCCGGCCAGGCCGCGCCGCGTCGCCGCGCCGGAGGCCCACGCCCCGTGAGCCGCGAGGCCCGGCGCAGCGCGGCCCGCCGCTAAAGGCGGCCGTGCGCAGCGCGCCGGAGCCCGGGCACCGCTAGGGCCTCAGTAGGCCCGACGGGCCTCACGGGGGCAGCGGGCGGAACGGGCAGGCCGCGGCCTGGCCGACCAGGCCGCGACGCGCCGACGCGCCGCAGGCCCGCGTCCCGTGGGCCGGGGGGGCCGCGCGCCGCACCCCAAAAAAGCCCCCAGGCCCCGCGAGGGCCCGCAAGGCCCGACCCTCCCCGGGCGGCGGCAGGGGCAGGCCCCGCTCGAGGCACCCAGGCCGCGGCGGCGCCCGCGCGCCCGCCGGCCTCCGCGCGACGGCAGGGGGGGTCGGATTCGGCCTGAAGAACGGCCTACCAGGCCGGACAGGCCAAGCCTCAAAGCCCCAGCTGCAGGGAAGTAGGTGAGGAAAGGAGGCTGTTTCCCACCCGGCCCGGGCTTTCTGGCTCGGCCGAGAACCGGGCCGTCAGCCACCCAGGGGGCCGGGGCCTCGTCCCCCCCCCTTTAGGAAGCAACAAAGCTGGGACCAAAAGAAGGGGTTTACGAACAACCAGAAGGAGACAATCAAGAAGGAAAGGAATTAGAAATGAGGGGGAAAAAAAGGGGGGAGGCAAGGGAGAGAGACAATCAAGGGAAATACAACCAGACTCTCGCTGATGGTACACGGTGCAGATAGATCCGATGTCCTCAGCGAAAGAGAAAGAGAAATCTGTGGACCCTGTTTATATATGGGCGTTAAGCCCACCCCTAAAATTGGCAACATCAAATTTGCCCCAGTAACAGCTACATCCAATCTGCTTCAGCCCATTGCCTTCAATGGCCTGGACACTAACTGGGTGTTTTGTCCGGCCCCATCCGCAACACGTGCTCTCTCTTTTATGAGAACACGCTTTATCAACAATATTCCCCTCCCCACAAAAAAAGCCCCTGTTAACTGCATCCAGTGTTAGTTTTACTGAAGAGCAAGCACATTGAAATAAATGGTCATTAACTTCAGTGGGTCTACTCTAAGTAGAATTTAGCTGGAGGCAACTCTAAGAGACCAAGTCAGCCCCACAAACCCACCTCAACTCCCCCTCCAGTCCCAATAGGATTGAGTGTACTCAGTAACCTTGAAATACTGTGCACCTTGGAGGCCAGATCTTCCATCTCCTGAGCAGTCCCTCTCCGCAGTGCCACTCCTACAGTGGCCCCTTGGTGAATAGGAGGCGCTGCTGGTTTCTCACCCTTGTTTCTGATGTTAATTTTTACACACACACACACTTCTTTCTGATGTAGATCTTCACTCACCTCTTCTTCCCTGGTGGGGAAGGAGGGCGCCATTTTGTGGTTTGCCTCAGGTGCCAAAATGTGTTGGGCCGGCCCTGGTTAGAGGTGATGATGCACTGCAAGATTTTTTTCAAGTTGCACTTCTGAACATGTAATGTTCTTCCCTTACTTCTTCCCAGAAGTTTCTCATGTCTAAAAGCATAATAAAAGGACGTGATTCATGGCAGACATAGGATTATCTCTTGTTGTTTTTATAGCACCTGGAAGATCTGTAGTGTAAAACAAGACAATGCCTGTCATGACCCACAGAGAAATATAGATGTCCGTTCTAAGCCTGCCACGCCTGCAGACATTAAGGAATGAGCACAATCTATTCTACCGATGTCAGCATTTTCATATTGTTCAAACTTTTTACACCAAACTGTCTGCATCCTTATATTCAAATATATAAAAGGATGTCACATAGAGGAGGGAGAAAGGTTGTTTTCTGCTGCTCCAGAGAAGCGGACACGGAGCAATGGTTCCAAACTACAAGAAAAAAGATTCCACCTAAACATTAGGAAGAACTTCCTGACAGTAAGAGCTGTTCGACAGTGGAATTTGCTGCCAAGGAGTGTGGTGGAGTCTCCTTCTTTGGAGGTCTTTAAGCAGAGGCTTGACAACCATATGTCAGGAGTGCTCTGATGGTGTTTCCTGCTTGGCAGGGGGTTGGACTTGATGGCCCTTGTGGTCTCTTCCAACTCTATGATTCTATGATTCTATGATTCTATGATTCTATTTTTGGAGGGTGGGGTAGGTAACAATGTGACTATATTGTAATCCTCTTCCTCTTTTCTTCATTTTATTTGAAACCCATGATGCAGTGTGATCGCATACATGCTTCAGAAAGTTCGCTGATACAGCCTTAGAAGTAAAAATCTCATTTTGTTGTCTTTTTAGGTCTTTTTTGTAAAAAAGTTTCCATTCTTTCTTGAAGTCATGATTGTCCTTATGATCTGGACTCCTTGGCAGGTTTTGAATAAACATCCACAAATTTATTAGTTGAACGCAGGATATATCAGGCAAGGATATGTACAATTTAAAACATGCAGAGAATATGTGTGAAGAAATCAGAGAGGGAAGCTGAGGGAAGTCCTTGGTGTGTGTGTGTGGGGGGGGAGGATTGCTGATTCATTGATGACAACCACAGAAAAGATAAATGAAGAAGAAACTAGCAGGAATTTAAGGTATAAATAGTAAAACAGTAACAAAATACCAAAAGAAAGAAAGAAAGAAAGAATCTCATGATAGGGAACTGAGGCTCAGGCAGAATCCAATGTTGCACCTTTCTCTCCTCTCTCCTACAGTCCTCCCACACAGTGGTGGAGAGCAGGTGGGGGCTGGTGTGCGTCCCGGGGGTGGGGCATGCTGCCTGCAGGGGGAGCAACGATGGAACCCCACCAGGATTGTGCTGCCGGGGGCGGTGTGCTCCCCCGACTCCTCTTCCTCCACCAGTGCTCCCACACACCCCAACATTTGCTTCAGAGGGCCCCTCAAGCTATCAGAGCACATTTTGAGGGGATAGGAGGAGAAGGAAAGTAACACTTCATTGCATAAGCAGAAGTTCCTTCTGTTTGCTCATGGACTGCACCATGGTTGTAGCCAGGGTTTTTGTTGGGGGGCAGGCCTTTTGTTGGGTGGAGACAGAACCTCAGTTAGCTATGTATTTTTATTGATTTTTATTGATTTTTATTGATTGGGGGGGCAGCTGCCCCTCCCTGCCCCTCTTGGCTATGCCCATGGACTATGCCTGAAACAACCAAGACCATTGCAGGGCTGAACTGAGATGTAAAACTCCCCTCACACAAACTCCCTGGTTCCTTCTCTCAGCTCTCGTGGTCAGACAATAAATAATAAACTGAAAGTTTCAAACGCAACGGCGTTAGATGCCCAAAATTAGCCGACAAATGCAAGCACCTAATTGCTAATAAAATGCCAATGGTGAATCAGATTAATGCTCTCTTTCTTTCTCACTGATGTTCTGCCCACACAGACACCTATGAAGTACATAGCACTTGATACGCTCGTGGTTCTGCCTTTGCCCTACAAATCTAGCAAGAAAGGTTGGAGTGGAGGACAGATGGGGCCATGCTAAAATATAGAAGCAGCGGGAAACAGCTGTGGCCTGTTAGAAACAACAGCTTAGAAAACACGTTTCCTTTTTTATTATTATTTTTTTTAAAAAAAGGCTGAAACTATGGTGTGCGACTGAATCGAGCTGTGCCAGGAGTGTACCCAGATGGACAGTAATACCACAATTCTCAAGAGTGCTGGCTAAGATATGGCAAGACCGAGTCTTCCATTTGTTTGGCAGTGTTTAGAAAGCACTAAAGAGCATCCCAAATCAAAGCTAAGATCATCATCTCATATATTCACGATATTTTCAAACTAGTGCGAACTGCAAAGTACTTTGCCATAAGTTCTTTCTTTCTTTCCTCCCCCTCTCCCTCAAAAAGTCCCTGGAATTCACAAATTAACAGACATTAATGCGGCTCCCCTGAATCACATTAACATATCCCCAACAGCACAGTGCATGCTACTAGATTTATCCTAGCCATCCAATGAGTAATAGTTAAGACACTGAAACAGTTATGGGGGTGGGGAATCTTTTCAAAAGCATTTTTCCCCAACTGCAAACACGTTTTATGTCTTTTGCTTTGGCGTATCTCTTTATTTTATATATTTTTATGGCAACTGGCTGCCAGGAGAGACATATCACATCCCATTGTTTGTCTAAAATGCCATTATAGTCACACTATACATTCGGCTGCCACTCTCAAGGACAGCCTTCCTTTGGAAAGAGGAAGGAGGGTGCCATTTATGCCCAAATATGAGGGAACAGCATTCCCTCAGAGTAATGAGCAGCTGGTGCTATTGTCCTGGTGTTTATGAGATGTATTAGGCACAGTGGCACATTTGGAACTGGTTGAGAGGCGGGGATGCAGAGATGCCGCTGTTTTACTTTTATACCCACCCACCCTCTTTTATTTCAAGGAAGGATTTTGGATTGAATGGTCCCACTTATTTTAGACAATGCAGTAGAAATCCAAGTGCATTGTGTTTCGCTGCAAAGTATTGTAAGGTTATACTGACAGCTGAAATATATATTTTTTTAAGAGTTAGAACTTTTTTCAGATGGTGTTTAGAAGAATTTAAGGGAAAGAAATGAACATCTGAAAATCAAGCTTAAGGCAGAAGGTTCGGATGACTTACCAAAATCACTGATCTATCTCTTGAGGCCCCCTTGAAGGTCTTCTTAAAAAAAAGAAAAACACCCATGTTTGGCTCCACTTTCAGAAAAGAAGACATTCTGTGCTTGTACTTTGCCATCATACAGCTGAGGAATCTGGATCCCGTCACTGAAGATTCACAAAACTACAATAGATCAGTTAGGGCTGGCTCACATGTGCATGCTTGTTGCTTAGGGCCTGTAGCAATGAGGGGTAATATGCATGTGTGAATGAGCAATTCCAGGCAGAAGTCTGGTGCTCTGGTGTGGTGGCACTGTAGAGGGAAGAAGGTGAGAATAAACTGTAAGTGATCTGTTCAGTAGTTGGAAAGACAGTTGAAAACTGATCCTTGGGGGGGGGGGGTAGGGGAGGAAGGCAAGGAGCTGGGAGTACAGACAGCGGCGTAGCGTGGGTTGTCAGCACCCGGGGCAAGGCAAGTAATTTGCGCCCCCTAACCCAGGGCAAGGCAAGTAATTTGCACCCCTAACCCCTAACCTGCCGCCGCTGCCAGCTTCTTCTTGCTGCTGCCTGGGCTGGGGTATTTACGGTAAGGTAGCCACGGCAGCGGCGGCGGGTCCGTGTCAGGTGATCTGAGGCGAGTTGCCGCTGGCGCTGCCGCCCAAACGACGCCGCTTGCCCGGAGGAGGAGGGCAGAGAGGCGAGGAAAATGCAACATGGCCCAGCAGCTGCAGCAGCAGCGGCGGTGGCGGGGCTGTGAGGAGGGGCTGTCTGGCGCGCCCTCCACGGCCCTGACGCGCGGGGACCGCGGCGAGCGCTGAGAGCCGCTGCCTGCCAGATGCCTTCAGCCCAGACGCACGCACAGCTCATCGGTTCTGCGAGACATGGGGCTCTGCTACGGCCTGCACCCGAGGCTCTTCGGCGACTCCGGAGGCGGTGAGCACGCCCCCCCCCCCAGATGTTGCGCCCGGTGCGGACAGCCCCCCCTGCACCCCCCACGCTACGCCACTGAGTACAGAGAATAGACCGCCCCTGACTGCAGTACAAAGAAACCTGTCCAAAAGCAGTTCCAGCAGCTGCTCAGGAAACAGGGCAAATATCTCTTCAGATTTTCCGTGCATTCAATTCAGAAGGTAACATTGTATTTTAAGAGGAAACCACAGTGGAACAATGAAAAGGGTTTTTGGAACCAGGAAAATTAATTGGTATACGATATAATCAAGATACGGATCAAGTTTAGGTCCAAGCTATCTAAAAGTCCACATTCAGTCATATGAGCCTTCCCAGGTCATGAGATTCTCAGGGGAGGCCCTTATCTTGGTACTCACAGGCAAACTTGGTTGGAAAGCGGGGAAGGACCTTCTTAGTGGCTAATCCTAGGCTTTGGCACTCCCTCCCTGGAAAAGCTAGACTGGCTATCTTCTTTTTGTCTTTCCACCAGCAGGTGAAGACCTTGTTCCAACAGGCTTTGGGGAGTTGACTGCTTTTAATGAAAGGGGTGGTGCAGTACTGTTTTTATTGTAATTATTGGTATGGTTTGAACATATTTTATATATGTATACAATGGTACCTTTGGTTATGTACTTAATTCATTCCGGAGGTCCGTTCTTAACCTGAAACTGTTCTTAACCTGAGGTACCACTTTAGATAATGGGGTCTCCCGCTGCTGCTGCACCGCCGCTGCGCAATTTCTGTTCTCATCCTTAAGCAAAGTTCTTACTCCGAGGTAATATTTCTGGGTTAGTGGAGTCTGTAACCTGAAGCGTATGTAACCCAAGGTACCACTGTATAGTTTTAATTCTATTAATGTTTAATTGTTTTTAATGATTGTTTTCTCCATGTTTTTTTAGCCATTCTTGTTATCTGTAAGCTGCCTTGAGTCCTGTCAGGGAAAAAAGTGGGGCATAAATAAATATATCATCATCATCATCATCAAGCAAAAGTGTAAATGAGCCGTGTGTGTGTGTGTGTGTGTGTGTGTGTGTGTGTATTAGATTATTTTTTCTCCATTAAATAGGTATTGTTCAGTGTTTGAGGACTGAAATCTCTTAGCAAATCTCTTTGGATTCTAGTAATTGTCTTTTGTTTTCTCCCATCAACAGGTATGTAAATCATGATGATTTCCTTTGTTTTTAGATATTGAACTAAAGCTGGACAAGTTGAGCTCAAAATTATTAGGTTCAGCTGCCCATTGTACCTCAAAGACTGAGCCTTAGCTTCAGTGTGGACTGTTCCACCACCAGCCATAAACCAAGCATTGGTTTCCAGCAGGCTTTCCAAACTCGGTACCCTTCAGAAGTTTTGGACTACAGTTCCTATTATCTTCATCAATTGACTATGGCAGTGCTGGGAAGTGGTGTTCAGGACATCTGGAGGGCATTGGGTTGGGGAAGGCTAGTGTACAGTATCTGGCTGAAAGGTTGTCTTTCCAACTCTGCAGAAATTTAGAGTGCTATCCATATAGCTGAATTGCCCATAAAATGGAGAGAAACAATTGATTGTTTCTTTATTTACCTCTATTAGAAAATGCCTTGGCAGACGTAGCCATTACCATTTTCTGCTTCCTCAAGGAAAAGATATTTTACCCTCTTAAATATATTAGGCTCCTGTGTACTGTTTTTCTCCATTTGGTACCCTCGATTCTTCCTTCTGAACACTTGAATGCTCGCAATCAGCACACAATGACACTCAATAATAACAAGTGAACTACAAACACGCCACCATAATGTCGTGCTAATACCAGATATAGCACCACATAATACCAGCAATGTGGAACAGCTTTGCTCTGCAGAGATTTGTTTCTCTCCATATCTACATCTGTTTTTCTTTTCCCTCTGGTACATCTGTTATGGAGCGTATCCCCTGCTGAGCACAATGAGACCTTCTTTCCGCTCCCCCCCCCCCCACAACACACACACACACACACAGTAAAAAAAAAGTGTATTTAAGAGCCCCAATTTGACATTCTTAGAAAGTGAAAGATGTTGGCCTAACACTGTAACATACATTGTGTGGTTTTGCTTTCTTTGGTTTGATTAGATAACACTGTGTATTGTTTTGTTAGATTTCATGCTGCATTACCTGAAAACTTTCATTTTTCTAGGAAAATCCTTCAGGTGTAGTTGGAATCCAACTCCTGTCAGCCCCAGCCAGCATGACCAGTATACAGGGATACTGGAAGTTGTAGTCCAGCAATATCTGGAGTACCACAACTTCCTTGTTTCTTCATTGCATGCTCCAAGTAATAATATCGAAACGTTCAAAGGAACTGTCAAAGTGATCACTTCTATCAATTTGTTAATTAGTAGAATTATATGAAGTTTTCATATACCAGGAAAGACAATTTGTCAGTCTGGCCCAATATTGTCTACACTGGCCAGCAGTGACTCTCTAGAGCAGTGGTTCCCAACCTTTTTTTGGTGATGCCCCATCTATGCATCTCTAAAATACTGATCCATCCCCTGTGACATATAATTCTTATTATTCAAAAAGTGAACTCCTATTCACATGAAGGAAGCCTAAAAGGCCATTCACTGTTAATAAGTCATTCCCGAATTGCCTTCCTTAAAAATCAAATTGCCCCCCTGTGGGGCATGTGCCCCACATTGGGAACCACAGCTCTAGAGTCTATCCCAGTACAAGTTGCTGACCCTTTCCAACTGGAAACACCAGCAAGTTATTCTTGAACCTTCTGCATGTAAAGAATATGCTCTACCAGTGAGCTGTGCATGACATTCTATAGCAGATACATCCTAACCATTCTCATGGCCAATCAACTCAGGGATACAGTCGCATGGAGGAAAGCATGAGTTGCATTCAGAATTAAGCACAAGACTCCTGCTTGCGTAACAGGATTTCCCCCTCTCTCTTCCCCCATGCAGCCCCTCAGACTGCTCTGGGGTTTCCCCAACCCTCCGGTTAATATTTGGGGGTGTTCTGCACAGGGGGAGGAGGGCAGTGGGGATGCCATTGTGCAGGTGGAAGTCATTTCATTCATGCTCTTATTTAGCTGAATATTGTCCATCATTTAAGCTGATCCAACCACATCAACAGGAGCTGTTTACTAGCAATTATTCTTGTAAGTCTGACAGTACAAGGGGTTTTCTTTCTTCAGCTTCCCTGCTTGTCTAGTATAAATAAATGGATCACTGCTGGAAAATGCCACCTATCAATATGGTAGCACCACTTTCTATCTTATTTCCTCTCTGCAGTTTAACCTCAGGATCTGTCTGAATGAAGGATTTAGAGTAGGAGATGCTGACATATTTCTAAGTGCTTTGTAGTCCTTTTTCAGGTAAAAAAAAAATGGGATAAAAATGCTTTACACAAACAGACCACAACAGTGGCACTGTGCGGCAGAGATGCCATGATGGGACATGAGATACTGCCTTGGTTCTTAGGAAATGTGACTCGGCTTTTTCCAGGGTGCCATGAATTTGTACTCTTCAGAAGCCCAGTTCCAACTTAGAGTCATTTGGCTCCACCAACCTTTAAAGAAACCCAGGTGATAAAACAACACAAGCTGATGCAACTGAAGGATGCATGGTGCACCTATAGAGTGGAGCAGTTACATGTTGACACCAAGGATTAATTTTAACTCCAGGCAACAAGGCCAGTGTTGATATTCCTTGTTTGCATGATGTTGCTCTTTCTCCTCAGTTGAGTATTGCTGCAGTCAAATACAGTGGTACCTCGGGTTAAGAACTTAATTCGTTCTGGAGGTCTGTTCTTAACCTGAAACTGTTCTTAACCTGAGGTACCACTTTAGCTAATGGGGCCTCCTGCTGCCACCGCGCAATTTCTGTTCTCATCCTGAAGCAAAGTTCTTAACCTGAGGTACTATTTCTGGGTTAGCGGAGTCTGTAACCTGAAGTGTATGTAACCTGAGGTACCACTGTACAGCCTTTTCCTATCTCACGGGGAAGATGTCTTATTATTGTGTTCTTGAAAGGACATTCTGTCCTCAAGTCAAATTTATTAAACTTATGCAGTATTTCATTAGTTCCTGCCATTTCCTATTTCAAACTCTTTGAATTGTAGAATGTCACTCAATTGAATTTCTATTTGGATTTCTTCCAGAACTGAGTGCAGAATACAAAATAAAAATATTGGTATCCCCCCCGCCCACAGCTCCCTTTGTTGTTTTCCAACAATAATAAATATATGGCAGAAGAATTGGAAATGCAGCCTATTTCTACAGTGTTGGTTCTTTTGCATTCATTAGATCATATTCTGTCCTGGCAATTTTTATCTTCAACTGCTGCTATATCCCAACCCTTCAGATGTTGCAGTGAATAAAGGATCAAGTTCTGTTCTCTATTGACATTAGTGCAGGTCTGAAGTAAAATCTCTGATATCTATAATGAAATGGAAGATAAAGTTTAGTTCATTCCCCCCCCCCTCTGAATTATTCTCAGATTGTTGTTTGAAAACAATTATGTGTGAGAAAAGCAAAAGTGGAACAGCATGCTTTCAAATTATATCCTCCTTTTTTATCCATTTGTATCTTTGTGTTAAAAAGGGTGGAGTGACGTAAAAGTTTGAGGTTCTCTTTGAATTTTTATACCCCACCCCCCTTTTTACTGTGGTAGCCATAATTTCTCATTTTTAGTTGAAAGTGCATCATTATAGTGCTATTTAGAAGAATGTCTCATTTGCACAGACATCATGGACCATTTAATTATTGCAAAACAGCCTTTGAAATTTTTGTCCCGTTTCTGAGAGTTGGCAGTGGCTGCTTCATACCTATGCATACAACAATGGATTGCTTGATGCTTGATACTGGGAACTGCAGTTTTCATCAGCAACATTCAGTGGTGTCTGTGTGCTTGTGCATCAGAAAGCTACTTGCACAATGAAAGCTCCGGTTTCTCCTCTCTTCCCTCCACATTCCTGAACACCTCAAAAATGCTCTGGAGACTCCATCAGTCCTTTGGAGGAGATTTTAAAGGTGCATATAGGGGCAACATGGGAGAGGAGGAGAAGGAGAAGCTCTGTTGAATGGAAAGACTCCCTCTTGCACTAAGTTGGATCTCACCCAGTCAATTATTTTGGATATTTTAAATTGTTCCTCCTTTAAAAATCAATCTTTGCTGTCCAGATGTGTGTTGTATATGTTTTGAAAAAAGATATGAATGCTTAATTTGAAGGGTGCCCATAAATCACCCCCTAATTCGAAAGAAGGGGGTGAGGGCCCTAGGCAGAATGCCCCCGTGTGGACCTCGGCTCTCCTGGACGCTGTCTCTGATCGCGCACTAGCTGCAGCAATTTGGAATAATTAATTACAAAAGAAGCAAATGCACATATTTCAAGTGAAGAAGGGGAGTGAAGTCTGTTAAGTTAAGTGACCTCTGCGAAAGAAGACGACGGGTTGGAGAAACAGGAATATTTTACGATGAAGATACACAAAGGCTGGGTATGTTGACAACGGGACTGAATGGGGGGGGGAACCTTTTTTACTTTCCTTCTATGTGATTTACAAGAACCCCTCCTCATTAGAATCATCGGTTGAACTGACCCAAGCAGGATGATTAAGGTCTGTGTGGAGATAAACTTTAACCAAAAGTATGCTTTATGGAGATTGAGAAGCAATAAGAGCTTTTGGAATGGCGCAGCAATTAATTCGGAGTCACCATCTTGCCAAAGGATTTATAGCCGGGAGGAGGATCGGACTTATTTTCAGACTGCATTCCTGGTGAATCTCCTCAGAGGTTTTGAGAAAGGAGGCAGATTGGTGAAGATTAATGACACTAAGACTGTTTTGATGTATGGAAGTGATGTTATTTGGAAAATGTCTGGATATGGCTACTGGATAAAAAAAATAATATCCACGCAAGATTACAAACTGTTCTAACCAGCTTGTGGAGACTATCAGAGGTCACAAAGAGAAAGGAAAAATATATGAAAATAAAAACAAGAGATGTGGAAAAACAATAAGAAAGGACTGGATAGTACTGTGAACATCATAAGGTTAGATTTGTGGACATTAAAACAGCAGTAAGAAGCAAGAAGTTGATTGGATCTCCTTCGGAACTTGAAATATGGGTACCCCCAACAAAAATTTAAAATTCGGCTGTGTAATTTGGAATTTATGTAATTTGCTTTGATTTGATGTGAAAATATTCTTAAAAAAAAAAAAAGAACGGACCTCTGGAATGAGTTAAGTTCGTAACCCGAGGTACCACTGTACAGTACAACTCTGAAGACATCCTGGACTCAGGAATGTCTACCCAAGTGCACAGTATGTTTGTCAGTTCTAGACAGATGGAAATACACAGAAACCTGTTCAGACCATTGCTCCATCTAGCCCAGTGTTACCTGGCAACAGAAACCTTTCACAGCCCTATATGGAGATGCCAGGTATTGAACGTGGGACCCTTTCCATGCACAAACATGTGCTCTACTTCTGAGCTCCAGCACCTAATCAGCTTATTTTCCAGGCAATTGTTTGCCACATATTTCTAGTCATAATTAATTTTTCCAATCTGGTTTATAGAGTTCCTGCTTCTGGCATCTCATCTCTTTCACAGCAGCTAGCCACTGAATTAAAACCATTGCTGAACAGCAAGAAAATCTGTCACTAAAGCATGTTGACAAACAACTCTGCCCTGCACACATTTCTGTTTTCTCTTTTGTTGTATTTTCATTTGAATGTGCACGCATGGAAGCCTGGTGACTGACTGTTGGAGGATTCCCAGTTTTACCTTGCCTTTTATCATCTCTTTTAAAAATGATAATCTAGTTTCACCTCTACTTTTATCATTTCTTATAAAAACAATAATCTAGCATTCTGCATTTTCAATTTGGAAAGAAAGGAATGTCCACCAAAGACTTTTAAACTCCAAAACATTTATCAGCATTGTGTTGCATTCAGGTGCAGTGAAATAACTGTGTGTTCTCCCCAGTTACCTCCTCCCTTTCATCCCTTAGACCAGTGGTTCTCCATCTTTTTTCTCTGGGCCACAATTTCAGAATAAATATTTGTTCATATCACGCCAATTTCTTTATTGATAGGAAACACATTGAAAACAAAAATAACAGTGCTTGATTTATAACATAGGGCACAACTGCTTTATAATATGATCATGGAACATGCAGAAAGTACAAAACAACGCAGCTACATAAGAACATGAATCATTCCTAAAATATGATTCTAAACAAGCCTCTTACATATGTACCTTCAGAATGTATGCAAACTCAATGAGAAGTGTGAGCCTGCTTTTACCATATATTGCACACATGTTGCTGTATGTTGCTAGAAGTCAAAATAGCACCCCTCTGGTTTTGTTACAGCACCCATCACCCTGACCACTGGCCGTGCTGGCTGGAAGCTGTAATCCAACAATTTATGGAGGACACCACATTGCCTATTCATGCAGTAAAGGCTCCTCTGTTTTCTGCTGGGAGTGATGATGACCTGTTTGGAGGAGAGAAGGGAAAAGAAACCTTGATTTATTCTCCCATCCTTTCAGTGGTTAGAACTTTCAAAAATGGAAATGGCTGCACATTTTACTCCTTTGTGTGTGTGTGTGTGTTTTCCCTCCCTGCCTCTTTCTGACCGAAATACTCCCTGCTTGGCCAAATAAAATATCACCTCACACAAATTACTGTCATGTCAATAGTACCGTGGATACAATATTATAGATTTGAAATTCTAAATTCTGATAAATATTTCAATCTGATTTTTAATAGTGGGAAATGCATATATAATTAAATTTGTAGATTTTTTAAAAAAGAATCTTAACGTCGGTTGGCACATATTTTCCAAAATGTAAGCATTTAAACACATTCACACTTCATGATTTCTTTATTTAGCACATGTGCATTTCTCCAGGGAAGCAAGGAAACCACCGAGGAGGAACTGATGGCTCAAGGGATTGGTAACAAGATCTGAAGCCTTGCTCCTTTAGGTCATTGCTTGGCATCCGGCTTAGGTCTTTAGGTTGATGGTAAGTTATTACTGTTTAACAGGTGTGTGGAGGTCTGTGTAAAATGAGTTGGTGGTTTTAGACTTGTTCCTAAGAGGCAGATGTCCAAATCACTAGGAGCAGGGGGGATCATAATGTTTAACATGCTTGTTGGCAGACTTTGCAGAAAGGTCAAACACTGCTCAGATTAGGAGACTGTACTACACTCTCACACTTACAGGTGGTCCCTGCCACTCAGGCCTGGCAGGAAGGTAGTTCAGCAGAAGAAAGCTTAAGGGTGCAATCTTACACTCCCTTACCTAGAAGTTCATCCCACCAGACTCAGTGGGGCTTATTACTACATAGACAAGATTTGGCTTCCACTGTTAGTCACGGCTATCTGTGTGCCTGCTTTGCTTTTCATTTACATGCTTCTTTATAAGGTGTATGCATCAACCTTCGATTTGCTGATTGCTGCTCAGAACATTTCACAAAACAGCATTAAAACAAAGAAGCAAAGTGAAACTCAATAAAGCCATCATTAATGGATGCATCAAATATTAAAACAGCCAGTCAATATAAAATAGTTGCAATGGTTTTAAAAGCCAGAGCAGGGCAGGAAAGACTGTCTTCAGCTGGCAACAATGTATTCTTACAAATAGCATCAGAGTTGAGAATGTTGCAGCCCCAATCCTGATTATCCCCACAACCCCCTATTTTTGTTTTTAAAAATGGAAGCAGAGATACATGACTTGCAGTTTGGCTTTGACATGAACACAGTGTTTGATTGCTGCTTGACCGTTTTACCAGTTTGGATTTTAGAGGCAGTAGAAGCTGTTAAACCCCAGCAAGTCCTGTCTTGAGGGAAGATGTGCTTGGGCCCCACGACCGCGAGTGCCTGGGGCCATGGGTGCCATGCAGTGTGCATTGCTCTGGCACCAAAATCTGTGAGTGCTTGGCCCTTCATGGGAAATTTTGTGGGTGCTCAGGAACCCAGGGCACCAGGGAGTTGGCACCTATGAAGGGAAGCATGTATGCAACCTTGAGCTCATTTGGTGAAATAAAAATATAACGTATTTTTTTTTCATTGAGCTATAAAACAATTGTCTAGAAAGGACCTGGCCAAAGCCATCATTTTACAAGTACTTGAAAGCACATTATAATATGTTACAATTTGTTCTGGAATTTTAGAAAAGTTCTCAAATAAAATCTAAAGTAACAAATATATAACTGATTTTTCAAGTGAAAGCATTTCGGCCTGAATAGAGAGAGGTTAGTTTTTAATGCATATAATCCAGGCTTCTTTTGAAGTTGCCACACAAACAAAATTACATACTAAGCTCTCAAATAAAAGTTTTGTTACTTTATGAGGAATCCATAGATGGTGCTTTAAATTTAACATTTCTGAAGCATAATGAGATCAGATTGGTATTTTTTAAAGTGTTTGTCATGCAGTGACTGATTAAATCATATGTCAGCATTGTAAATGTTGTGTGCAACAATGTCAAGGTCATCTGGGACACTGAGGTGAGGAACTAGTAGGATAAATATTGCTCAAGTTGTTCTCTATATGCTGAACTGGTAGAATGTACCTGTAAATTGTGTTTCTGTTGTCTATCATGGAATTCACAAGCGTTATACGTTGGTGTAGAAATAAAATCCCTCAGTAGTTCTAACCTTTATTAACTACAGCTGGAAATTATATTTTGTGGCTAACTAGGTCAAAGTAATTTAAATGAATTATGTTTGTTGGTCCTCTGCTAAGCAAACATTTTAAAGTGTATATTTTAAACATTATGTACCTTATCTCTCCACATAGCAGTACAAACTTTCTTTTTGTTCTCTGCCTAAAATATTAGAACATTCAACGCATTTTTCCACATAGTGCCTTTGATATTAGATACAAACATTCAATTACTTTATCTTTAATAATTAACAACAATGCAAAAATATATCTACAAACAAACCATAATGCAGAAGCAGGTCCATGTACAGCTAATGCAAACTCTTTGTAAAGCAAATTACGCTCACTGCTTTGATCAGCCTCTTATAAAAAGGTACAACACATGAAACTTTTATATATTGGGGGGTGGGGATTCACTTGAAAAGAGACACACAGCACACAAATACATAGCACATAAATATATTCTGTCTCATTTTTGTGATCATGGCACGATAACTGTTGGAGCAGAGCATCCTCGTTCAGAAGGTGTTTATGTCTATGGCATATTTATTTTAGGTGGAGTACATATTTATTTTAGGTGGAGGAGCGATAGAGGACTTGGTTACAAACAGAAACCCAGTTAATTGAAAAAAGCTGTATCCCATCCACTGAAGTATTTCATTTGTGTGCTCCCAAGTCATATGTGCTTCTTTGGTTCTGGCCTCAGCAGGATGGGAGTTCCAGCTCAAGCAAGATTTTGAAGTAATTGTGATGTTTCTGGCAAACCAGAGCAAGGTGAGACAATTTAGAACAGACTCTTGGTTCAAGGCAAAAGGTAAAGATTCAGAAACCACCCTGAACAGCAAGGTGTGGAGCTCAGGTTAGAGACTTTGCAAGAGCAGAGCTCAAGTATTGCTTCAGCACCAGACGATCCCTTTCTGAACCTTGAAGAAGGCTGTAGCTTTATCTGGTGATGAGAGCAGCATAGCCTGCTATAACGGGGTAGGGAAGACTGTGGTTCATCTAGGGCTACTGGGCTGGAATCCTCAGAGTCAGAAGAGGACAACATGACCTTCTCAGTTTGGAGAGATCCAACACAACAGGCTCCTCTCCAGTACTTCTGGGATTGGATAGAAATCCAGGGCTGTCTCTGAAGGCAATTTCTACTCTGAATCCAAGGATGGCATATGTGAATCAGACACCGGAGTCATGACGCTGTTCAGAATATTTGGAAGGCTTGTTAGAGGACAAAGCTGGGCATGATGGGGCTGAAAATCAAAATACAGGGCTCCAGCTGGTACATTTACACCATACTGATCTTGCTGCCACCTCACCCATCCCACAGTACTTCCCAGTGGGTCATAGCAACACTGTTGATAGGATGTCAGGACTTTATCTAGGGAGGTAACTTTTTTGGACTAGATTTATTTTTCTGAAAAGTTACATTTTGGGGATATTTGCTAGAAGCCCTTAATGACCTGCTTGGATCTTCTGAAGATGATTGCCTTCATGGTCCTGGGATTTTTTTTTTTAATTGTATAGACGTTGCTTTTTATATATATTGTACAATAATTTGCTCAAATTAAAGACCTAGTCAAATTTACCACCATTAAAGCTCTATGACCTTCTTCATGAGGTTCAAAGTATGAAACATTAAAAGAAAACCTTTTTTATGCCATGTGCTTTTCTATACTACTGCCAGGCATCTTGTCAATTCAAAGGTATCTACATTTCCTCTTTTTATAAATAATAATTTTATCCCTGTACTATGAAACATCAAAGAGAATAATATCTCTGAAAGGTTTATTCTTTAATACAAGCAGTAGCTTTCAGATGCTGCTGAAATCTCCCTCACACTTAATTGATGTCTAGTGTACAGGAGGGGCGGGGAGATAGAGTCTAACGCTCATCAAAAAACACACATTAGTTTTTGTTGCAATGACATTTTGAGCCAAAACTTCTCTTCACCTTAAATAGGGTTGAATTGGACCTTGGGTGTTGACGGTACTGAACATAAGAAGAGGACTGCAAAGGCTTACTTTGTGCAACATTTAGTTCTCTCTGTGGTCAACCAGATGGCTACACTCTCCTGCTCATGATTCCCAGAGAGCCAGTGTGGTGTAGTGGTTAAGAGTGGTAGTCTCGTAATCTGGGGAACTGGGTTCGCGTCTCCGCTCCTCCACATGCAGCTGCTGGGTGACCTTGGGCTAGTCACACTTCTTTGAAGTCTCTCAGCCCCACTCACCTCACAGAGTGTTTGTTGTGGGGGAGGAAGGGAAAGGAGAATGTTAGCCGCTTTGAGACTCCTTCGGGTAGTGATAAAGCGGGATATCAAATCCAAACTACTACTACTACTACTACTACTACTACTACTCCTACTCCTACTCTTCTTCTTCTTCTTCTTCTTCTTCTTCTTCTTCTTCTTCTTCTTCTTCTTCTTCTTCTTCCCAGCAATTGCTGTTCCAAGGCATGTGAAGGAATACTTCCTTTTAACTGTCCTGAACAGGGGTGCCAACTTGAATAAAATATTGTGGGGGCTCAGGTAAGCCCCGCCCCGCAGAATCAATCACATGATGCAGTGCACACACACCATCTGAATGGGAATGTCTATCAACTTTGTGGGGGCCCGGCCCCCTCAAATATTTCATTGTGGGGGCTAACGCCCCCACGACCCCTAGGAGTTGGCTCCTTTGGCCCTGAATCTCCCAACCTGGAACACTGAGTACCTGCCCCAATCAAATTTCCAAGCTTCAGATATAAAGAAAGCACAGTTTTTTATTAGTTAAAATTGGGAGCGAACACAACTGGTCATAGCTGGCTCTAATACTGAACGGATTCTAGCCATTATGACTGGTAGTCACTGATAGCCTTACTCTGAATAAATTGGTCTAATCCCCTTTTAAAGTGGCCTGGGCTGGTGGCCATGGCCATGAAGGACATAGTGTGGCTATGAAGAATATTCCTTGCACGGATGAGTATTTCATAAAGGCTTCCACTTGCACAATGGGGCTTTCCTTCTCTCTCCTTCCCCCTGTGGCCTCCACATACCCTGAAGCTGGCTGGGTGTTTATGTCAGGAGAACCCCCAGAACAACATGTTGTAGAAAGGAGGGGAATGTTCAATCTGCCAAGCTGAAATGCTTGTGCATATGGAAGATTTGTCATAGGGTGACATTAAATTCCACTCTAAATGTCTGCCCTAATCAAGTTCCCATGATGTTTATTGGAGAGAAGGGAACTACAAGTCCAAGAATCATATCAGATCATCTGGGGTCATATCATCCAGCCAGAAGGGCACAGGAGATGCCTGTTGTTGTTGTTTAGTCGTTTAGTCATATCCGACTTTTCCTGACCCCATGGACCAGAGCACGCCAGGCACTCCTGTCTTCCACTGCCTCCCGCAGTTTGGTCAAACTCATGCTGGTAGCTTCAAGAACACTGTCCAACCATCTCATCCTCTGTCCTCCCCTTCTCCTTGTGCCCTCCATCTTTCCCAACATCAGGGTCTTTTCCAGGGAGTCTTCTCTTCTCATGAGGTGGCCAAAGTATTGGAGTCTCAGCTTCAGGATCTGTCCTTCCAGTGAGCACTCAGGGCTGATTTCCTTCATAATGGATAGGTTTGATCTTCTTGCAGTCCATGGGACTCTCAAGAGTCTCCTCCAGCACCATAATTCAAAAGCATAAACTCTTTGGCGATCAGCCTTCTTTATGGTCCAGCTCTCACTTCCATACATCACTACTGGGAAAATCATAGTTTTAACTATATGGGCCTTTGTTGGCAAGGTGACAGGAGATGCTACTAAAGTTTATCCCCTGGTAACAGTGCCCTGAAGCCTGTGCTCACCCAAGTTCTCTTCATAGCACTGTGGGACCCCAGAGTCAGGAGAGTTGATAACATGTGGTTCCCCTGCTACTCTAGGTACCTTGACTTCTAATTGGTTTCCAGGTCCAATTCAAAAGTGTGTTTCCAAGCCCTAGGTAGCTTGGGACCAGGGTCGGATTTAGGTTTGATGAGGCCCTAAGCTACTGAAGGTAATGGGGCCCTTTATATGTCCAGCTGTCCTTTGTCAACAACAAATTGTCACTGTTTTTTGTGTTGAATATATGCTATATAGTAATTTATGGACCTAATAGATATCTAAAGCCATTTGCACATAACAAAATATGTATTTTATCAAAGTAATTGTTGAACTGAAATACAATTAAGAAGTATATTTTGGGAGGGGGCCAAGAGAGTGGGCCCCTAAGGTATAGATTGTTTAGCTTATACATAAATCCAGCACTGCTTGGGATCAAGGAAGCTTCCTCCATATGAAACTGCTGGTGTATTAAAAACTTCTAGACTTGCCATCTTGAGCAGTCTGCCCACATTTGATATATGTTTCATTAAGCTGTGGGAGAAGATCTTATCTGTGGCTGTATCTAGGTTCTGGAACTCCCGACCTAGGGAGGTCCACCTTGCTCCCTCTCGGATAGCCTTCTGCTCATATGTGAATACTGGACCTTTCTTTTTAGACAAACATTTGGCCTACCTCCTGGCATGTGAATCCTTAGTTTGATGCTAATTTCCCTGCTGTTGTTTTCTTACTTTTTAAAGTTATTATTGCCCATAAGTAGTACACGCAACAAAATGTTGCCATGTGGAATGCTCATGTTCAGGCTTCCAGCCTGGATACTTCATTCAATTTCCCTTCATCCCTGGTTTTCCCTTCCCCTACAACAGCCAGTCAGCATTCCACATCCACTAAGCATGCCTGGTCCTCATTGGGTTGTTTTGGGTGCACCACAAGCACCTTTGGGATCCCCCTCCCTCAAGTGCTTTTGTACTTCGGCAGTCCTTGAGGCTCCTCCATAAGGAACCTCATAAGTTCCCACATAAGGATGGGCACTTGGACAACTAAGTTCACTATTAGTAAATATGATTACTGAATTGCCATTTACTGTAATTTTTTGACACTCTGTTCTGAGTAGGGATGGGAAAATCTGACAATTGCAGTTTCTCTCTCTTTCCCATTTTCCAATCTTATATTCAGTTCTCCATAGTGCCATACCAATTTCCAGTGCAGATTTCTCTGAATATATGCATGTGTATGTGCAATTTTGCCTAATATTCACATTTTGCCCTGTTCAATATAATGCACCTTTTGTATGCTATTTTTGTATTTGTATCCCTGTGCACATTATACCACTATGTATATATTACATGGCTGGAGAAATGCATGGCAAAATTGAGTTGCGTTTTGGTTCATGTATTGTTTCAGAAAGTGCAAATTAAATAGGTTCATCTTAAAATGTGAACTCAACTGAATATCCTTCCTCTATCCCTACATGTGAGGAGCCTTGGATATTTAATTGGGAATGGTGGGATATAAATGGTTTTCTAAATTTAAAAAAATGTTTAAAAAATAACAATCTGTAGTTATTTGGCAGCACATCTGTTTGATCTACATGGACATAACTGTCGTGTTCATTTTCATCTAAAAATAAAAGTACACATAACACCATGTAACATTAGTCATTCAGACCTAAATATTTGATGCAGTATTTCACAGCATTGTTTTAACATTAGTTCTGAATGCTTCAAACCAATGCTTGAATCTTTAAAACCCACAAAGCAAAGCAATCCAAGTGAGAAATGTCCTAAGAGGCTTCTGTGGTTGGGATTATGGCTATATTAACTACAACTGTTCTAACATGACAGAAGCACTTACTTAATACCTATGGGCTTATAGTCTTACTATTTTTAACAATTCCCTGTGTGAAAATATATAATTGATTAGACCTAAGTAATTCACAAATATTCTGATAAGTTTCAAAAACTATGCATATTTGTTAATATATATTCAGCTCCAAATAGACCTTAAATTAGGACAAAAAAATGTAGGCAGGTAAAAATTACAGTAGTACCTCAGGTTACATATGCTTCAGGTTACATACGCTTCAGGTTACAGACTCCGCTAACCCAGAAATAGTGCTTCAGGTTAAGAACTTTGCTTCAGGATGAGAACAGAAATCGAGCTCTGGCGGCGCGGCAGCAGCAGGAGGCCCCATTAGCTAAAGTGGAGCTTCAGGTTAAGAACAGTTTCAGGTTAAGTACGAACCTCCGGAACGAATTAAGTACTTAACCCGAGGTACGACTGTACTAAGATTTACTGTTCAATTTATTTGGAACTAAGTCCCTTTATGTTTATTAGGACTTTCCTTCAGCATTAAAGACCAGTCCTATGCACAACTACTTTTGTTGTTCTGTTTTATGTTATAGCAGAGTGGTTGTTCTGTAATAGTATAGAATTTGTGTTTGAAACAGTGCTATAAGTTACTTGGAGACCTTTGAGTAATTAACATCAACAGCAATAATGACAGTAGTACCAGTGGTAAGTGTCATTGTGTTTGTGGTACTTACCCAAGAAAGCACTTAATCAACACTTAATATTATACATACTTAAGTCTAAACTAAATGCAATCTACTCAACTGTCTTCAGAAGCTTGGAAACTGACTGGGGTTTGGAATAGGAGGCAGGTTTATGAGAGATTAAGGAGGCTAGGAACTTACTTGACAGTAAGTTCTATATTCTTGCTGTATTGCCATGTGCCTGAAATTATGTGTACACTGGTACCAACACCACAGCTTACTGAAGCAGGGCTGGGGCCTGGTGGCAGGGAGGTAAAATGTGTGCAGACACATGGGAGTGCCAGTACTTCGGCACACGCACCCCGACCTGACTCAGATCTGTCCAAGTAAACTGCAGCAACACCAGTGTCAGGAGGGTGCTGCCACATCACATCAGATGTTGCTGATGATGTTATAACGCATGGGATACTATATAAATAAACCACAATTCAATATTAGTGAGACTAATTTGTAGGGCTCCAAGTTCCTATCAGGATGGCCAATAGTTAAGGATGTGGAGAGCTGTAGTCAAAAATATCTGAAGGGCACCAGGTTGGAGAAGAACTGCTGCTTGTGGATCTAAGCTGTGCCAGCATTGCTACAAAGCAGCAATGGGCAATGTTAATTTGTCAAAAATGCTGAAGGACACCATGAGACCTGCTTTTGTCAACACCTGCCCTTTGAGTGGTACAGTACATGCCTGGAGGAAGATAACATGCAACTCCTACAGGTCCATTGCTCATTAAAGAAGGCGAGAACCCATTTCTTTTTTTGTACTTCTGCACTAGGGATGGGTTCACTGGCTTGGGATTCCATGCGCAGTACCCGGAAAATGGTTGACACTATGAAGCCTTCTCATTTTACCAGGTTGCATGCCAAGGCGCTGAGAGGTTACTGTGCAGAAGCACCCTAAATCATCACATGCCATCAGAGGTAACAGCAAAATAATAGGGCCCTTGCCTCAAATGTTTTAAAGATGTGTTTGGCTTCTCTCACAACAGGTGGATATCAAATGTATTTGTCTTGCTTGAGCAACTCTCCTTTCAACCCAGGCATCAGGAAAACAAATGATCCTCTACAAGCTTAACAAGGCTAATATCCCCCGATCTTTGCCAGATATTTGCTGAGGTATAGCAGGTGAACAGTGATGTTTTTGCAGCTTCCTTGTTGCCATAACTCAGCCTTGAGTTTTGATTTATAGCCGCTGAGGTCATTCTCTTCAATCTACCATGAAGCTGTCTGTTTCCATATGAATGCATTGGATTAGGTGATGATTTCAGCATTGCTTAGGATATCTTTCAAACAATTTTAAAGTCTTTTTTTTTAACCTCAGAAGCACTACTTTGTTACTGGAAGACAACTGAAGACAACTTACCTCCTGATAACTATCCAATCATCAGTTCTGCATTCCATTCTCTGCACGTAGCACAGCAAAACCTTTTAAAAGAATACTCTGATACAAAACTTTAGCAATAAGATTTCATACTGTCAAAATAAGACCACATTTTGTGATTGTGTAATAGTGGAAGACACCATATTTTAGCAAGTCTTAAGACATTTTGATGGGTCACTACAAATATAGTTTCATGTCGAGTGCAGTGTCCTGAGTAACATTTTCCCACACAAGCTAAGCGATCCTACAGGTGTGTACTGGGGCAGGTGGTCTTTTGGTTGATCTGATCTCAAGTTGTTTATACGGCTTTATATATTGACAGAGAGGGCAGTTTCCTCAGCACAGGTATAATACGTGTGCATACAGGTACTTGCCTCAACAACCTGTGCATACAGGTACTTGCCTCAACAACCTGGCTGACCAGTGGTGTTGTCCAGTAATCACTGATGACTCAGGTGTGAGCACTCCTTGTTCCCAATTGGAAGGGAACACATAAACATTTTAAAACTGAAAAAGGGACATTGGAATGCAGATCAGTTCTGCATCATCACTTCCTGCCTGTCAGCTCATGCCAGTAGGGCATTAGATAAGGTGATATTACAGCCTTCAGATTTCACTTCCACACACCATTTTAGGATTGTGCTGTTAAAACTATCAGGCAACTTAAAATAACTATTGCTGTAATTCTACTTATGTAGAATATACACAGAGACTCGGGTGGCGCTGTGGTCTAAACCACAGATATAGGGCTTGCTGATCAGAAGGTCGGCGGTTCGAATCCCAGTGATGGGGTGAGCTCCTGTTGCTCGGTCCCTGCTCCTGCCAACCTAGCAGTTTGAAAGCACACCAAAGTGCAAGTAGATAAATAGGTACTGCTCCGGCGGGAAGGTAAACAGTGTTTCTGTGCGCTGCTCTGGTTCGCCAGAAGCGGCTTAGTCATGCTGGCCACATGACCCAGAAGCTGTCTGTGGACAAATGCTGGCTCCCTCGGCCTATAGAGCGAGATGAGCGCACAACCCCAGAGTTGCCCACGACTGTGTCGCGTTTCCACGCGGCGCTTTCAGCAGAGACGCTAAGAGTTCCAGGTTTTTCCAGTGCAGTCTTTTTTAATGTGAGTTATATACAGGCATTTACAAAAGAAACAGTCCATACAGAGTACTTACAAACGAATACTCTCCACCACAGCACCACCACACTACAGTACAACCACTGTTAAACAGGCTTTCATTTTAAAACAGGTGATAGCCAATCACACTAATCACACTCCTGCTGAGTCACTCTGACCCAGCAGAGTATTGCATCATCCTGTTGAAGCCTGCAGACTTATCCAGTATCCTGCGAATTCCAACACTCCTCCTTAAGTCAAAGGCTTGAGACCTAATAATTCTCTTAAGTCTCGAAATTTAGGAGCATCTAAACATTTTGTATACAAATCTGCCACATTACATTTCGTGTTACAGTGCTGTACCTTTAATACATTTCTTTCCAAAGCATTTTTCACATTTCCGTATCTTATAGCAATATGTTTACTCTTGCTTTTAAAGTTCTGTTGGTTGGCAAGCTGTTGTGCAGCCATGTTGTCACTTAGCACAGTGATTGGCATTTCAGAAGGTATTCCAAGTTCTTTGGTTAGACAAGCAAACCACTCTATTTGTGACACACATTCGCTTATGGCTGAGTACTCTGCTTCACAAGTACTTGTGGCAACAAATGTTTGTTTCTGGGATTTCCACTGAACCAGGGCATTTCCAATATATATGGCATAGCCAGTGGTAGACTTTCCATTTTCTCTGTCCCCCCAGCTGGCATCAGCGTATGCATACACTTGCTGATCATATCCTGTATCCAGCACCAGTTTGTAATCTTTTGTGCCTTTCAGATACCTTAGGATTCTTTTAAGTGCTACCCAATCTCTCTGAGCCGGGTCTGCACTTGTTTGGCTTAACATGTGCACTGCCAATGTTATGTCGGGTCTTGTCCAACAACTTAAATATAACAGAGACCCCAACAGAGAATGAAACGCTGTTGCATTCTCACATTTTTGCCCTTCTGGTTCATTTTTGTACTGGGTAGTTATGGGAGTGTCAACCTCATTTGCCCTCTCCATTCCATATGTCTTCAGTATCTTTTCAATTTTTTCCTTCTGACTCAGAGAGTAGATGCCCTCTTCATTTCTCTGAACCTCTACTCCTAAGTAATTCTGAATCTCTCCCAAACACTTCTGTTTGTATTTGTTACCTAGGCTGTTTATAAACCAAGACACTTGCTTTTGTGCAGTTGTTATCAGACAGATATCGTCAACATACAAAAGTAAATAACAAATACTTCCTTGCACCATTGCTGAATATAGACAGGAATCAGCCAGGCTTTGTTTGAATCCCATCTTTTTCAAAGTTGTGTCTATGCATTCATGCCATAGACGTGCACTTTGGTGCAACCCGTATAGTGCCCTTTGCAGCTTTAACACCATGCTGTCTTTTTCAAGCTCATAACCTGGTATTTGCTGTAAATACACCTCGGCGTCAATAGGAGCATTTAAATATGCTGAGGCAACATCAAAATGATTAACTTTTAACCCTCTCAGACTTGCCATTGCTAAAACTGATTTTACTGTTTCAGCCTTTGCTGTTGGGGCAAACACTTCATCATAATGTATCATTTTTCTTTTGTGTAAAGCCCCTTGCAACCAACCTGGCTTTCCTCTGACAACTACCATCAGCCAGCTTTTTCACTTTAAAAACCCACTTACAGCTTATGGGCTTTTTACCTTCAGGCAATTCTGTAGGTACAAAGACATTGTTGTTTAGCAGAGAGTTATACTCTGCCTGCATTGCCTTTAACCACGCCTCTTTCTCTAGAGTAGGTAACTCTTGCACTTCTTCAAAGTTTTCTGGCTCAGTTACACAAACCTGGTTTATGGTGGCTGGGAACCCATAACGGTCTGGAGGTTGACCTTTATTACTTCTTGCAGACCTCCTTGGTTCATTAATCTCACCCCCTGGGCTACCTTCAGGACTGCTTTTGGGGTGGATTGATTCTGGAGATTTACCTCCTCCTGTCCCTGTTGCACTCTCTCTTCCCCCTTGCTCCATGCTAGCAGCTGGAGAAAAATGCTCAACCTTTACCTCCTCCCTTTCAGTTTCTCTGGGAGAGCTGCCAATTCTTAGCTTTGTTTCAACTGCCTTATCAGGTACGCTCGGCAGTAAAACTTTTTCTGGCAGCAGGTTTGCATGTATCTTGGGCCAATTTCTTTGCTCATTGAAGCTGGCTGATCGACTATAACTCAAAAGATTTTTATCATCTTCAAACCTGTAGGCTTTCGTACCACTTTCATACCCAAGAAACAGCAACTGCTGTGCCCTTTTCCCACCTTTTCTTCGGTTCTTTACAGGTATGTCAACCCACGCCTTTGTCCCAAAGATTCTCAAATGTTGCAAACTGGGACTTTTGTTGTAGAGAATTTTATAGGGTATGTCATCTAGTACCCTTGACCACAAGCGATTCCCAATATAATTTGCGGTCTTAATACTCTCAGCCCAGTATTTAATTGGAAGATTTGCATCTGCTAACAATGCTTTCATTTGTGTCTGCAAGACACCTCCCCTACGCTCTGCTACTCCGTTCTCCTGAGGCGTCGCCACATTGGTAAGCCTATGTTTAATCCCTTGGGAACGCAACCAGTTTCTTAGGGAGCTTGCCATAAACTCTCCTCCCCTGTCTGTCTGAATAGAGCACACCTTTTCGCCAAGTTGCCTTTCTACCCTTCTTACCCAGAACTTCAAAGTTTGGGCAACGTCAGACTTTTGCTTTAATGGATAGACCCAGCCAAATCTAGAATAGTCATCCACTAGAATCAAACAGTACTTGTTATGGGAGACACTTGGTGGAAAAGGACCAGTTACATCAGCATGAATCAATTCCAGTGGTTTTTTGGTTTCTCTCTGGCTTACTCTTGCTACTGGGCAAGCCCTGCTTTTAACCTCCTTGCAGATATTACAGTCTAAGTAATTATCACAACTTTTAATGTTTTTCATCCCCCCACACAACTCCAATGTTTTGTTTAGCACCTTATAGCTAGCATGAGCCAGTCGCCTGTGCAGGAGATGAATACACATATCATGGGTTGGGACATTTTGCACATTAGCAACCTTAGACTCACACTGCAGTACATACATATTAGTTCTAAGGTTAGCATTTGCCAACACTGCCCCATTTTGCTTTATCTGGCACTGATCTCCCACAAAGTTTACTTCAAAGCCTGCTTTTGCCAAGTCAGGAATGCTCAGGAGATTGTTTTGCAAACTAGGCACACACAACACATTCCTGAATGTGTGTCCCAGTTGTGGGAACACAACCTCCCCCTCACAAACCACATTAGCTTTCTGGCCCGTAGCAAGACTTACATGTTTTTTGTTTGAAGCCCTAGCATCAGTTAGCAATCCTTTTCTTTTACAAAAGGTTTGAGAAGCTCCACTGTCCAGAACCCACAGCTCTTCATTTTCTTGACCATCTGCAGACACCCAAGCGGTAGACTCTCTCTGCTGCCTCCTGTGCTTCTGCTGTTTTTGTTGTTTTCTCGGGCAGTCCCGCAGCAGATGTCCACTGGACTTGCAGCAAAAACACCTTTTTACTTTGTTGACCACCGGCTGGGCTGCAGCAGCTCCTCCTGGCTGTTTCTCCGGCTCCTGACACCTCTGGTCTTCCCGGCTGTTGTTCCCTCTGGGATGCTCCAACAGCTGGGCTGAGGTCATCTTTCGCTCTGCACGCCTGTCCTCCTCTGCATACAACCGTCCGGTAACGTATTCCAGAGTCAGCTTATCAGTCTCTACAGACTCGAGGGAGTTGACCAGCATATCATAGCTGTCATCAAGGGAACTCAGGACTATAAAGACTTTGTCCTCTTCCCCCACAGGCCTCCCTCTTAAGGCTAGCTCCTGGAAACAGCCTGTTAGGAATTTTAGGTGGTTTACCAGGGAGTCCCCCGGTTTCTTCCGACACCGGTACAGTCTCCTGGTCAGTGTTATCAGTGAGCCAGCTGTCTCTCGCACATGGACAGCCTTGAGCGCATTCCACGCCTCACTTGCCGTCACCTTATCAGCTACGTAGACTAGCTGGCTGTCGTCCACTCCAAGGATGATCGTAGCCAAAGCTTTCTCATCCTTTTCAAGCTGGGCCTCTGCTAGTGCCAGCTTTTCATCGTCGTCCTCATCCTCCTCAGGGGGCTGCGGTGGCTCTTCCACCACTTTCCACAGGCCCTCACGCTTGAGGAAGTGTTGCATGCGGACTGACCAGATGCTGTAGTTCGTGGCCGTCAGCTTCTCCAGCAACACGCCAGTTCTGGACTGCTCCATCCCTGCAGCTCACCTCCAGCACCCACGGCTAGATAACTGCCACCTGTACTCTTGCGCAGCGGAAGCGTGCTGGGCCCATAACCCTGTCGCGTTTCCACGCGGCGCTTTCAGCAGAGACGCTAAGAGTTCCAGGTTTTTCCAGTGCAGTCTTTTTTAATGTGAGTTATATACAGGCATTTACAAAAGAAACAGTCCATACAGAGTACTTACAAACGAATACTCAGCACCACCACACTACAGCACAACCACCACTACAACCACTGTTAAACAGGCTTTCATTTTAAAACAGGTGATAGCCAATCACACTAATCACACTCCTGCTGAGTCACTCTGACCCAGCAGAGTATTGCATCATCCTGTTGAAGCCTGCAGACTTATCCAGTATCCTGCAAATTCCAACAGACTGGACCTAACAATCAGGGGTACCTTTACCTTTACCTAGAATGAGGGTTGGTTCATTGCATATATCAACTGCTCTTTAGCAGTAGCAATATTTGTGAAATATTTAGGCTGCAATCCTATGGGCCCTGGAAGAGTATACCCTTACATGAGTGGAGATGAAGATCCAGGGCTGGAGCAGGAGCCCTACCAGCCATGGCATCTTCCTTGCAGCTGATAAATGACCATGATGATCCCTTCTCCACCTTGTTTTTTTTTTATATAATATTTTTATTAGGTTTATGAAATACAGAAAAAAGAATAAAAGACAGATATAGAAAATAAAGTAGAGAAATTGCAAATTTCCATGATCCTTTTTTCCAGCACATCTAATGGACTTCCCCACATCTTCCTAACTCTGCGTTCTCTGTGATACAAAACATCAGCAATTTGTTAACTTATTTCAAAACTTATTGTATCTTTCATTTTATCATGTTACCTAGTTTCCAAAGTGTTGTAACCCACATCTTATACGTTTTAGCTTAAACATAATAAAGTTATTTCATTATTCCACCTCTGACTTCTTGTACCTTAATTTCCATTTCATTAATTTACAATTGCTGAAGCTAGAATTTCTAAAAAGTGCATTTTTTAACATTCATACAACTTGTAATGTTTTTTCAAATAGTCTTTAAATTTTTCCCAGTCCTCCTCGATTGTTTCTTCTCCCAAGTCTCGGATTCTGCCAGTCATTTCGGCCAGATCCCTTCTCCACCTTGGTGCTCTGTTGATGGAGAGGAGGAAAATGAAGTCTTCTAAGTGCATGCCACTGGTCGATTTCCTGTTCCTCCAACATGTCCCCTAAATTGGGGGGGGGGAGGGGAGGGTGAGCTACCATAATTATTTTCCTTCCCATTGGGATCATTGAGGAAGACCAATGGGATAGGGGGTAGATCTCACTCTAGGGAAGGAAAAATGTGTCTCTCACCTTCCTCCCTGCTAGAGTGACTCTGGATTGGATTGTTTTACCCCCAGTATCTTCCATATATGTTACACATTTTCCATACATGTAAAGTATTTCCCTCCGCCCACAGGTTAAACATCATCCTATGTCTTGAAAGCTAGAATAAATATATCCACCTACCTACCCCAATATTGCTTCTATTGCCTCACATCTAATTTGACAGATCTTTTTATAAAGTTAATACACATGGGCCTTAACACTGTGTTCCAAAACCTTGGCGCAAACTCTGAAGTGTCTATCATATCTTTGACATTCTTAAAAATCTGGCATTGCGTTATATTTACTTGCTAGTCTTAGCTGCAGACTAGGCATAGGTATATTGGCGCAAAGGGCCTTATATGGACGTATATAGTAACCTGTGAAGTTGCTGGGTTTTTGTGTTTTTAATGCTACATAGAGCTTGAAGGGGTTCATCCATTTTATTTTTTCATAACTAATTAATGGACAATTTAATGTGCCTGTGTACTCCTTCAGTTATTTGTTAAAAGGTTTTAAACACTGCTAAATTGTCCTCTTAAGACAACAGGCATCCCACTGTGCTAAATGAATTTGAAGTGGAAGTTTTATAAAGTGGTTGTTGGTTCTTTGGGGCTTCTTGAATTTAAAAGATATCCTTGAGGACTGGAACATAACTTTGTTATTGGAAAAAGTCCAAAACAAAAAACAAAAAACCCCACAACCTGTATGCCTGTAATAAACTTTTGTTATTCAGGAAAATAAAATAAAATGCTGCCAAACTCTGAAAAGAAATTTCTGTGCACTATTTTCACAGGGCCAAGTGTGGGAATATTTGGGAAATGAAAGCTTGATTAATGACATTCATCAGTTTTCCAGGAAGGCAAGGATCATGTTTGACATGTTGGAATTCTTTGAGGATATGAATAGCTTGATTGTAGAGAGACATTCATTGATCATTGCAAAACCAGATTAGGAGAAAGGATTTAACAAAATGCTAGAAGTGAGTTAATGTCGTTACAAAAAAGTACCGCATATTATCTTTACAGTAGGAACACAGCATGCAATAAGTTAAATCTCCCTATTTTTTCCTCTATTTTTTTATAGGTTCAAAAACAAACTTCTTCTATTACATTCCAGAAGATTAGACCAATCTCAAAATGCAAGTGTCTAAGCTTCCCTTTGAGACTTCCAAGTTACACCAATGCTGGGTCACACAACAGGTTGCAGCTGCACTACTGTGGGTGACCACCCACCATCAATGGTTTGAAACTATTTTCTTCTGTAATCCAGAGCTATTAGAATCGTTGAAAGGAGCCTTGCCACTGACTTTCACTGATGCTGCTATAGCAGGCTGCGGTTCATCATCAGATTCTTCTCTGGAGGAAGGCAACAGCTGGGTTGGTTTCTCTCTCAGGGCCCATTTAGGAGCTTCACAAATGGCGGCCCTGGGAGTGAGTCCAGGCATAATCCTGAAGGTGATGTGCACAGAATGCTGCAACATTCTGTGGATTTATAGCGCTGCTTTATATCAAATCAGCCCATATGCCCACCAAGCCCATTGCAGTATATTCCAACTGGGACCAGTTCTCCAAAGACTCAGAAAGATTTCCTAGTTGTACTACTTTGAATTATTTAACCTGGGACTCAATGTATTGAATCCAAGGCTTTATACATACAAAGCATGTCCCCCTCCCCCATTAAAATTAAAGTAAAATCTAATCCTGTCCCCATCCCTACCAACCATTTACCAAATGGTATATATTCTGGCATATCAATTATCGATACCACCTGGGTGGTGGGTAGCTTCCCTGAATCGCATCTGAGTGATATTTTTTTCAAATTATATACTTACTTTGTTTTTCCAAGGAGCTTGAGGTAAAATACATGCACCACCCCTAATTCATAGTCATAAAAACTCTAGATTAGGCTGAGAGGCAGTGGCTGGTCAAAGTTTACCCAGTGAGAGCTGTTTATGACTTAGTCAGGATTTGAACCTGGGTCTCTCCACTTCTGGGTAACAACCACTTCATCACACTGGATATCATGGTTAGGATTTAATATTTGGTTCTCTGAATACTTTCATTATCAAAGAGGAGCACTGGAAATGTATTTCTGATCCAAAGAAGCAGGGAACAAATTACACTTTGCAACTTCTTAATGAAGTATTGAGCGGTGCAGAGTGGCTACAATGACTTTCACATCTGAAGAAGGCCTCTTCTTTTCACAAGCTGAAACATCTGTGAGCAACCACCACCAGAACAGCAACAACAAAGTAAGACACAGGAAATGAAAAACAATTACACGGTATTAGAATAATTCAATTCCACCCAAGGGGGAAATAGAGATATGGGATAAATTACCAGGATTGGCCACCGGTGCATACAATATTGCATTCAAAGCGGTAAGAAACAGGTTTCGAGGAGTTACAAAAACAGAAGAAGAAAACCAACCCCTGCCTGGTGTGTAAATAAGGGACTTTCTTTTAAAACATTATAATCACATATTTTATGAGCCCAGGGAGAGGTTAATTAAGGCCAATGGAAACAAAAGTCAAGTGAGAAGGATTAGGGCTGCCACTATTCCCTCCCATACTCTTCTGAAAATTGGTGAAGAAATGGTGACAAAAAGGAGAGCAGTAGGTGGGTAAGATGAGAGGGTGGGAAAGGCAAAAACCTGTTGTGTCACTAGAATCCTCAAGTTCTTCCTTCTTGCTAAGCCACTTTTCATTGTAATCAAAGCAAGGCAGCATGGACTGAATGTTGCTTGAAAAAAAAATACATACCTGTGTGTGTTTGCCTTAATACTGCTAGTCCCAAGTATTTGTGCTGATAATATATTATGACAGTATGATTACGCTTCTGATAAATAATATGTAAACTTCAGTGTGGAACTGTCCGTGAAGAGCTCTCAAAAGATTAAGAGCTCCCAATACAGGTGCTCTTGGCAGTCTCATTACAAACCTCTGCCCCAGTATTGAGAGCCTCAGTACAGTGTTAGGAGTAGGTTTGGCTTCAGTTGTCAAAACATCAGAAATTGTCATCAGCAAGCAATTTCTGGACATGATCAGAAAACAATACTTTCTTTAGTCCCTTGTGTTTATTAATGGTTTATTGATCATTTTCACCTGGCAAACAAGACCTCTAGCAACATTACTCCTCTAAGCAGTCCCTCCACAGCTCCTCATCCACCCAGACATAACCCACCATTAGTCCTTTTGGTCATTTGGATGTGTTATGACACATAACATTGTTGCCTTGAATGCATGTCACATTTGCAAGATGTTTGGTACAAAAATGTGACGATACTCTGAAGTCGCATAACAACAGAGAGCCTACAGCGGAGTTTATAGCCTACAGAGGAGATTATGAATTATAGTAGGGTCAGTTTGCCCATAACTAGACCAAGCAGCCATTTGCAATATTTCTATTCAGTTCCACCGTGTCAATGTGAAATTTCAGTGATAAGAATTTGAACAATGGACATGGACCCACCTCAGTTTCTGTCGCCCTTATCTGGGCTGTTTTCAAGAGTGGCTTGAGGGAACATGCTACACATGAACCACTGAAACTATGCTCTGTATACTGCCTGAAGGGTGGATCACCTTGAATCAGAGGTGAGGTCCAGGAGCATAACAAATAAGGCTGGCTGTATCTAGTGCAGCTAAAAGAATTGGTATATAAATAGACTACCTCCTTACATATTCCAATTGATGGGTATTTTAGTTGCATCTTATAGAAGCCAAACATTCTTTGGCTATGGGGAACTCTTGGTAACTTTTAAATAGATTCTTTAACTAAAGCTATTGCATTTTGCCTGTAGAATCTAGCACACAGAGGCCCAATTCATGTCTCTTCGTAGAACCTAACTGCTGGTATAATACAAAGCATAATTATAAAAACTATTTATTTAATGCATTTTCCCACTTCTGGTTCAGCCTAGTATGTTGCAGTTTTTCCCAAACTACAGTACTGAAGTCTCTTCCTTGCCATTGGTTTCCTTGACTGAGCCCAGAGAGAGAGAGAGAGAGAGAGAGAGAGAGAATTTGTTATCATATCCTGGATAGCCAAACATAAAACCAACTAATTCTCAACAACCCATTAAATAAATTTTGAAGGGAAGCCTCACACCTATTTCCATGTGTCAAGAGAAATGTTTATACAGTTTAAGGTGCTCATTTCTAGGGTAAATTATTATTTACCCTAAAGTTCCTAAGGTATGCTCAGTAATTAGGGCTACTACCCTGTTAAATACATCTTGGTTGATTAATCAGTTAAGTCTGCACTCCTAAGCATGCTTACCAGGGTGTAAGTTCTGTTTAGCTCAAAGGGGATTCCTTCAGGGTAGGCATGTTTACAGTTGGTCTCCAAACTTGCACATAAGTACAACAAACAATGCATACATCTTTTGCTTTAAGATAATGAACATATTTACTGTAGTAGCCAAAAAAGGAGGCAAGACCTCAAATCAGTGCAGAAATAACTAGGAAATCTTAATGTTGTTGTTGTTGTTTAGTTGTTTAGTCATGTCCAACTCTTTGTGACCCCATGATCCAGAGCACGCCAGGCACTCCTGTCTTCCACTGCCTCCCGCAGTTTGGTCAAACTCATGCTGTTAGCTTCAAGAACACTGTCCAACCATCTCGTCCTCTGTCATCCCCTTCTCCTTGTGCCCTCCATCTTTCCCAACATCAGGGTCTTTTCCAGGGAGTCTTCTCTTCTCATGAGGTGGCCAAAGTATTGGAGTCTCAGCTTCAGGATCTGTCCTTCCAGTGAGCACTCAGGGCTGATTTCCTTCATAATGGATAGGTTTGATCTTCTTGCAGTCCATGGGACTCTCAAGAGTCTCCTCCAGCACCATAATTCAAAAGCATCAATTCTTCGGCGATCAGCCTTCTTTATGGTCCAGTTCTCACTTCCATACATCACTACTGGGAAAACCATGGCTTTAACTATACGGACCTTTGTTGGCAAGGTGATGTCTCTGCTTTTTAAGATGCTGTCTAGGTTTGTCATTGCTTTTCTCCCAAGAAGCAGGCGTCTTTTAATTTCGTGGCTGCTGTCACCATCTGCAGTGATCATGGAGCCCTATAAAGTAAGCAGGAACCGGCAAGCCACTCCAGTATCCCTGCCAAGAAAACTCCATGGACAAAGACAAAAGGAAATCTTAAAAGAATGTATAAAATGGCCAGCACATTTTGGTTTACACTTGCTTCAGGGGGTTGAATTAATGACCCTAGGGGTTCCTTCCAGCTCTACTGTTCTATGATTCTATGAAAATAATACTTGCTGAGGACTTTGAGAGGGCATCAAGTCATATTATTTTGGCCCTTTAAAAGTTGTAAAGTAAAAAAGAAAGCACTCGACATTTTATCCTTTCCACTGAAGTGTTCTACATAAGGAAGTAAGGAAAGCTTGCTGGTTCAGGCCAACAGCCCATGTAGCCCAGCATCCTGTTCTGACAGTAGCCAACCAAATGCCTAAAATGCCAAAAGCATTCTCCCCACTTGCGATTGCCAGCAATGGGCATTCAGAAGCATACCACCCTAGCAGTGAATGTAGAGCATAACCATTGTGGCTTGTAGCTATTTATAGCCTTAGGTAAAGATAAAGGGACCCCTGACCATTAGGTCCAGTCGTGACCGACTCTGGGGTTGTGGCGCTCATCTCGCTTTATTGGCCGAGGGAGCCGGCGTACAGCTTCCGGGTCACGTGGCCAGCATGATTAAGCCGCTTCTGGCAAACCACAGCAGCGCATGGAAATGCCATTTACCTTCCTGCCAGAGTGGTACCTATTTATCTACTTGCACTTTGATGTGCTTTCG
The DNA here is from genome assembly GCF_964252035.2 of Podarcis erhardii. NCBI lineage: Eukaryota > Metazoa > Chordata > Lepidosauria > Squamata > Lacertidae > Podarcis > Podarcis erhardii. Next base: position 75,470,743 of record NC_138509.1, read on the forward strand.
AACTGCTAGGTTGGCAGGAGCAGGGACCGAGCAATGGGAGCTCACCCCGTTGCAGGGATTCGAACCACCGACCTTCTGATCGGCAAGTCCTGGGCTCTGTGGTTTAACCCACAGTGCCACCCGCATCCCTTATTTATAGCCTTATCTTCCATTAATTTATCTAATTCTCTCTTAAAACCATCTAATTTGGTTATCATTGCTTCTTCATATGGGAATGAATTCTATAGTTTAACTGGATGGTGTGCAGAAATGCTTTCTTTTTACTTACATATTTTATCCCTGGTTTGAAGCCTTCTTATTTTCTCACTTATGTTCTGGTTCTCTCTCTTTCTCTTGCTCGGTCATCTTAGAAAAGACCTGCCCTCCTGTGTGTGAGAGGAAAGGTTTAATTAATCAGTTCCTCAATAAACTGTGCTGTACAAGATTTCTCCACCCAATTTTGGGCAATTTCCCCTTTGCACGGCAGCTCCCTCAGACACAAGACTACTCTGTTTGGAAAGGGTGCAAGGAGCTCCAAGAGGAAGGGAAAGTTTGGTTATACACACTGCTTTCTACTTGCTCAGCCATTGGATGCAAGCCATAGAGAATAGCTTGTAAAGCCATTTGAGCTCAATTGTGCAGACCAAAGGTCCAAACATCCAGCCCTGTATAGCATTGCCTACTGTGGCCAACGAAATGCATCTCTAAAGCACACAAATAAGACTGTAAGGCTATGTACTTCCCTTGTCATTGTCCCCAGAATGTGGTAGCCTGACTAGCCCTGGCCATTACATAGAATGAGGGAGCTGTCTCAGGTGAAAGATGCTGGATGGTTGGGGCTGCTGGCAAGGTGTTAGAGGATGGTGGTAATAATGATGATGATGATGATGATGATACTTTTGTTTTTTATACCCTGCCCATCCAGCTGGATTTCCCCAGCTTACAGCTCATAAAAAAATGTAAAACATTAGACATTAAAAACTTCCTGATACACGGTTGCCTTCAGATGTCTTCTAAAAGTCAGATAGTTGTTTATTTCCTTGACATCTGATGGAAGGGCATTCCACAGAGCAGGCACCACTACTGAGAAGGCCCTCTGCCTAGTTCCCTGTAACCTCACTTCTCACAATGAGGGAACTGTCAGAAGGTCTCAGAGCTGCACCTCAGTGTCCAGGCTGAACGATGGGGGTGAAGATGCTCCTTCAGGTATACTGGGCTGAGGCCATTTAGGGCTTTAAAGGTCAACACCAACACTTTGAATTGTGCTCGGAAACATGCTGGGAGCCAATGTAGGTCTTTCAGGACCGGTGTTATGTGGTCTCGGCGGCCACTCCCAGTCACCAGTCTAGCTGCCACATTCTGGATTAGTTGTAGTTTCTGGGTCACCTTCAAAGGTAGCCCCACATAGGGCATATTGCAGTAGTCCCAGCGGGAGATAAAGCATGCACCACTCTGGTGAGACAGTTGGTGGGCAGGTAGGGTCTCAGCCTGCATACCAGATGGAGCTGGTAGACAGCTGCCCTGAACACAGAATTGACCTGCGCCTCCATGGATAGCTGTGAATCCAAAATGACTCCTAGGCTACACACCTGGTCCTTCAGGGGTACAGTTACCCCATTCAGGACCAGGGAGTCCTCCTGCCCCTGGTCCACCCAAAACAGTACAGTGGTACCTGAAGCTACAAACGCCTCAGGTTACAAACACTTCAGCTTGCAAACTCTGTTATCCTGGAAGAGTTAACTCGAGTTGAGGATGAGAACGGAAATTGTGTGCCGGCAGCGCAGCAGCAGCAAGAGGCCCCATTAGCGAAAGCACGCCTCTTGTTAAGAACAGTTCCAGGTTAAGAACGGACCTCCGGAACAAATTAAGTTCATAACTAGAGGTACCACTGTACTTCTGTCTTGTCAGGATTCAACCGCAATCTGTTAGCCACCATCCATCCTTCAACTGCCTCCAGACACTCACACAGAGTGCGTCCTAGTTGGCCTGGCTGGTGCCCGCTAACCTAGTCTGCTGAACCCAGCTGCAGTGGAATACAGTGTTCCGTGGCCAGTGCTGAAGGGTAATTCAATAGCCAGTCCAATGTGGAATTGAGGGACATTCTTGTCCTTCAGCCCAGGAAACAAAATGTTTTGGTAAGCATAGGCATCCTAAACAGATGCCTATGAGGTTGTCTCTAAACCAACTGTCATGCCTAATAGCTACTGATAAACATGTCTCTGTTAATTTTGCCACATGAAGAATTCTGCATGAGTTGAGTGGGGGGAATAGCACAAAAGCTACTGGGTGGGGGACAGTGGCTGGCCGATTGCCTGTATGATTAACTTAAGCAAGCATTTCTCAGAATTGCAGGACATTCTAACATGATGTTCTCACAACTGGTAAATGACTTCATCTGATACAAATTAAACTGAAAGGCATACTTAGAAAGCCCAGTCAGCTTAAATTATACGATTGTCGGATACAGATAATGAAGTGCAGGTTTCCTTCCCATGATGTACGCTATAGGCAATGAGCATGGAAAAAGAAAGAGAGGCATCTTTGATTACAATGCACAGCTACTGTTAAACCATAACCTGACTACCTGGGATTCATTTCCAACAATAGCTGCCTGGCTGTTTCAAACTTTCTACTTTGCCCTGATGCTATTAAAAAACATTCTGGGGCCAGCTGCCAATAGCAATGAAATGGGACTAATTGTATCTTTATCTCATGCATAATTAATTTAAAAATATTGAGCTTCTAATTCTGCTCCCAGTGGAGCCAGTTGGTGTGTTGCCATTGAAGGGAAACTGACTCATGCTCTCAACGTTTCAATTATATCTTCCTAAGCCTTCAGTTCAGAAAGGAATGGAACGCTTCTTGTATTGTTGTTTGGCCAAGTCAAAGTAGCGTTACATTTTCAAGCACATGCAGTGCTTTTTTTGTCCACAGGCCTGCATAACTGCTTGCATCTACTGTAGAAATGTTACTTATCCAAGCCTTTGCTACAGAGTTTACCTCCAATGCCTGGGTTGACTGGAGTGGGGGGGTGGCAAACTACTTGTGAGATTAACTGCATGATGGCCAGATCCACTGGCTTTGTTGTTTTTCATTTGGTTAATAGCTATACACAACTCTCCCAGATTTGGAGAACTCTAATTTGTTTTTGTGGAATTTGTGAGAGGACCTCAGCAGCTACAGTAGGATCATCACCCTGATCCTACACTTTGTCAAAGGGAAAATCCCCACAGGAGTAGAAATCATATATCGAACAGATGGAAAGCTCTTTAATCTGAGTAGGCTGAAAGCAAAGGGTAAGGTTACCATAACTTCTGCCATAGAGCTTCATTATGCTGATGACAACATAGTGTGTGCATAGTCAGAGGATGACCTCCAAACCATCCTAAATACCTTCACAGAAACTTACAAAAAGCTTGGTCAATCGCTCAACATCCAAAAAACCCAAGTGCTGCACCAATAAGCCTGAAACAACCCCTCTGCAGTGCCACAAATCCAACTTAATGGTGTAATGTTGGAAAGTGTTGATCACTTCTCCTACCTTGGTAGTTATCTTCCCACAAGGGCCAGCTTTGATGCTGAAATCCAGCATTGCCTGAGCTCTACAAGCGCAGCTTTCTCCTCATTGAAGTGCAGTATTTGAGGACTTGGACATTCACAGGGAAACCAAAATGCTTGTTTAGAAAGTTGTTATACTACCAGCCATACTGTATGCTTGTGAAACATGGACAACTTATAAATGCCATCTCCAACTCTTCAAAAGATTCTATCAACGATATCTCTGAAACTTTTTACACATCACTTGGGAAGACAGGTGAACTAATGCCAGTGTACTGGAAGAAGCAAAGATCATCAGTGTTGAAGCAATGATTCCTTGACATCAACTTCGTTGGACTGGTCATGTTGTGCGGATGCCTGATTATCGTCTTCCAAAGCAACTACTCTATCCCAAACTTAAAAATGGAAAGCGTAATGCTGGTGGACAACAAAAGAGGTTTAAAGACTCTCTCAAGGCATTTTTTTTAAAAAAATGTATATGTAATAAATCAAATCAAGAATTGACAATGATGCAAGTGGGAGCGGAAGACGTGAGGGAGTCCAAAGAAATTAAGAAATTATGTTTGATATATGTTACATTGTTTATTATATTTGCATTTGTGTTTAAAAATCTTAATAAAAATTTATTTTTAAAAAAAATTTAAAAAAATGTAATAGGAACACCAACAACTGGGAAACACTGGCCTGTGAGCACTCCAATCGGAGAACAGCCTTTACCAAAGGTGTCATGGACTGTGAAGACACTCGAACTCAGGATGAAAGGGAGAAACGTGCTAAGAGGAAGGCACATTTTGCAAATCCTCACCGTGATCAACTCCTACCCAGAAACCTATGTCCCCACTGTGGGAGGATGTGTGGATCCAAAATCGGCCTCCACAGTCACTTATGGACCCACTGTTCATGGAAGACAATCTTACTCGGTCACGAGTGATCGCCAAAGGTGAAGAAGAAAGTCCAAGTAAAGAATATTAGTGTTATTTGATTATCAAGAATAGTTCCAGATTTGTCAGGCTCGTGGTGAGAGTTGTCTTAGAAATGATGCTCCATTGTATATGTAATAAATCAAATCATATTAAAAGTGTCAAAATATGTATAATTTTCTCTGTTATTGCTATATTCCAAAGTGAGTAGTACCAAGCATCCAGTGTAAGATTTCAGAACTGGGAGCTAATTGAGACCTGGGAGATTCAATAATAATGGAAATCAGCAAGGAAATTCAACAATTTCCAAGATGGATAGATTGCTTTTTTCTCTGGAGCTAGTGCCCTAGATCGTGAGTTGGACACCTGAACTTATTGAGAATAAAAATACAGACCTGCAGTCACTTTCCAAGGCCAAGCTAAAGACTACCATTTGCTTTTCACAGGGAAGATGGTGGGGGAGGGAGGGAGGGAGAGAGAGAGAGAGAGAGAGAACATAGGGGCTACAGTTCTTAAACCAAAACATTTTATTGCCATACTGAGCTGTGAAAGTGTAGAGAAACATAAACCTTGGGTATCTGTCAATGCTGGATAATATATACTAAGCATCTGCCCAGGATAACATTTCACAGTGTGTTTGGGGTTTCATCCCATGTGTCCATTTGTCATTATTGTCCATTTCAGAGCTGGTGGCAGGTTGTTACATAGCATGATGCTATTCCTGTAGTCTCTTTCCTTATTCCTAGGGTTAGGCGCGGTCTTTCCTCATTGCTTTTTAATGGAAAGTCTTTTATCATTTCTGGTAATGTGAGCAATTATCTGCTCCTTCATATTTTTGATACTGGAAGACAGTGATTACTTTTCCCTGACAGTTTTTCTTTGGTCAGATTTTCTTCGCAATCTTCTCCATTTGTTGTATCTTTCCCAATAATCAAATACAATCCCCATGCTTGTTTAAACATTCCTCGAAGAGTCTTCCCTGGTTTATCATATATTTTATCTACTCATTTTGTATGTTGTATATCTTACTATTCTGTGCTTAAATATGACATTCAAAGATATTTATCATTCCAACAACAACAACAAAACACAATCGTAAGTAGTATTCATTGAGATGGTCCAAAATCTTAACACTGAGGTGGAGAACCTGTGATCTTTCAAGTGTTTCTAAACTACCAACCTTGTCATTCCTGACAGGTGATAGTGGTTGGGACTGAAGGGAGTGCAGGCCAGCAATATCTTTTCTGGAAGGTCATAGGTCCCCCACCCCCACATTAACATCTGAAAATCCAGATCCACAAGGAGAGTAGAAACAAAGCAACTAGAGCAAGGGGCTGGTTTACACACTAACCTAGCTTCTTTGCATAATGAAAGGGCACCTAATGGAAACTTGTCAGGTGCTCGTGTTATGTGAAGGCCTGCATGCATTGTGAAATGATGAGTTCAGTTTTGCTATCTGAGAGCCAGTGTGGTGTAGTGGTTAAGAGCGGTGGACTCGTAATCTGGTGAACCGGGTTTGATTCCCCGCTCCTCCACATGCAGCTGCTGGGTGACCTTGGGCCAGTCACACTTCTCTGAAGTCTCTCAGCCCCACTCACCTCACAGAGTGTTTGTTGTGGGTGAGGAAGGGAAAAGGAGATTGTTAGCCGCTTTGAGACTCCTTAGGGTAGTGATAAAGCGGGATATCAAATCCAAACTCTTCTTCTATATGGAGAGGAAAGGCTTATATTTAAATGTATACAAAGTCTGTTTATATAAACTGTAGTGTTTACTCGTGTACAGAAAGGTCTGCTGTTGTAAAATTGAAAAGATCTCAGCACTGTATATTATGTGCCCAATGGGATTTTGTGATGGGAGGTTGTTATCACAGCAAACATATATAGATCTATATGTTCATTCCATGTGACGGTGTAGGAAGCTTGTCTTCCAATACGCATATAGACCTCCATATACAAAACTGCAGCACCAAGCCAAGGCATCAAAAAGGTTTTCTTAAAAAAAAAAAACCCACAGAAAAAAAAACTTTGGCATTCATGTCAGTGATTTTGTTAATGGGATCTCAGAGAGATCCTTTTATCTCCCTTCAGCATCAAATAAATCTATTTTGCTAAAAAAAAAACTCCTGAAAAGAATTGGCCGTGATTTTACAAGACCCCCACATGGGTGTGGGGTTTTTATTTTGTAGTTCCTTGGTGTGCGTTTTCTTTCAGGTGCAAGCAAGGCTTAAGAAGTGCCGAGGACATCATTTGAAGCTGAAATGCAAAGAAAAAGAAAAGAAAAGAAAGGAAAGGAAAGGAAAGGAAGCCAACAACTGTAGTTACGTAGTGTCAAATTCCTGCCTCTGACTACATAACATATTTCCTTTCCACAGGAGGTAGTTATGACAAATTAGAAGTCTGAAAATTTTCTGATGGTGTAAAGGCTCCAGCTGTCACTGGGGAGATAGTGATCAGATTTCATAGCTGCATGGTCCCACGGCGCCTCTAAGAGTTCCATATGGTCATCCAAATGTTACAACTGAAGCCCACAAAACAATCCTAGGATGACTTTTTACTTACAGAAGATAAAACTCGTGTTCAATGAACTTAATAAACAAATTGCTCTTCATTGGTTCACTGAAAATCAGAACCTTAGGAGCCACTGTACAGCTGTTCCTTTCTTTGAATACGGAGCAGAACTGACCAGGTTGGCTCTAACCTCTCTCTCTCTCTCTCTCTCTCTCTCCTTTTGCACAACTTACATAAGGGAGCGTGGGCTTTTTAAGTGGCTGTGCTATGAATAATTAAGGTGTGTATATGTATGTGGTGATAAACAGCAATTCCTCAAGCCCCTTTCAGTTTAGGTTTTTTTCCCCTGAATACACCCCTCTTAAATTCTTAATGCCATCACAGTGGACGGTGACTCTTTCGTTCATGTCAAAGACGTCAGCATCAGCCTTGCACAATAACAAATGACAGATGAATAATTTATTGATCCTTAAATGGCCGTGTCCTTGGATGTATTTCTTATAACTAATTTGCTTAGAGACACATCTGGCTCATGGAGATAGCATCTGTTTTAAAGAAGGTCAGTATTATATTTTAAAATTAAAGGCAGAAGAACATAATCTTTTATTTGTTATGCTTCCCTGCTCCTCTACCCTAGGAACTCGGTTAATTCTCATTCAGTTCTGCCTACTTATTTTTTATAATACCAAATCAAAAGATGTGCAATCTGTTGTTCAATCTTGAGACCATAATAAAGAAGCCCATTAAAGATGTGCTTGCAATGAATGAATACTTGTTAGGTAAAGGGGGGGGGGTGGCCATAATGAGCTTTAGGTAGATGCATTTTAAAGTGCTGAGAAATATCAAAGTATTGGTATATTCAAGGTGGGTGCCTTAACACAAATATCAAATATTTGGATTTTTATTTAATACGTTTTGTATGAGTGATCTCTAACCTATGTCATACTTTGGGTTGACTCATTGAAAGAAATGGATTTTACTCTAAGTCCATTGACTTCCAGGGGTCTAGTTTAAAGATGACTTATGTTGAATATCACCCAAAGTTGTGGTTGGGGCTTTTTAGAAGGATCTTTGTCTACCAAAAGCTTTCTTACCCATGATAGCTAATCCAAGACCCATATTCAGCAGCAGCGGGCTTCTCAATACCTAATGCCAGAGACAAACAACAGAGCGTTCTTGCTGGAACCCTGTTAGTAATGCGGTCTGCTTGTTTTATTCCTGCCTTGTTCCAGGTGCTTGGATATTGGTTCCCTCTTATAAAATAAATGGGAAACCTGGCATAGAAATTATAATTCTTTACACATTATTTGCAGTGTAATCCTATGTATAATTAAGCCCCAGGGTGTCCAATAGTCCTTACTTCCTTGTAAGGATGTAGCACATTCCTTAAAATAGCTACATATACATTTTGTTTTGTTAATATTCCCACATTTTGTCAGCAATACCAATATGTTGCAATCTTATTATCTTTCCCATATTTTAAAGGACAAACCGGGGGGTTTTCTCTTCCTCCCCCTCCTCCTCTATTGCCAACTATTCTGGCTCATTCCAAACAGAGCTTGACAGAGAAATCTTATTTCAATTTAATCCTAATTATATATTATCTCAGATGTTTCCAACACAACATAACTACTATTTACTATCCATGCAAACTTTGTATTTAATGTCGGGAGACAGTGTAATTTTTTAACCCTCTGTGCCAAGTAAGAAAGCACCTCTCAAATTCATGGTTCACCTTGCAGCACTCATAAAAACATTGAATTATTCGAGGATTAATGGAGGTGGTTCACAATTAGGCTGAAGTATGATCTGATGTCATCATCTCAGTATGATGATATACATTTTGATGCCAAAGCACCTGTTGTTTTGGAAGGAAGCAGCTGATATCATTATCTACTCAGCCAGACAGTCCTGTTTCCTGCTGCTTAAAAAATTATCCTAAGGGTTACCTAAGTTGGGGTAATACAGCATGAACTTTTCCTTACTCGGGACAGGAACATAAAGACTTTCCAAACAATCTACAGAGGCGTGCATATCTCTCTCTCTCTCTCTCTCTCTCTCTCTCTATATATATATATTATATATTAATCTCGATTGATACCTTCCAGATTCAGTAAGTTGTTATTTCTTTCCTTCCTTCCTGTTTTGTTTTGTTTTTAACAACACATAAATCATGTGAGTTGGCTATAAAAATCCTACATCTCTTTCCCCTTCCATATAGAATAGCCATATCAAAAAAAGTAATCTTTGAAAAACAGTCTCTGCTACAGTATGTCTGCTGACTGCAATGATATTACTCTGGCATAAATAGTCCAAAGACTGTGCTTTAATTCTTCCTGCAGGGATTTCTCTCTAAAGATGTGAATTTGTAACACTTTGGACACAGTGGACTGATTTGGATGTCAGAAGAAAGTATGTTTTTTCACCATTTTCACTGGGGTTACAGCACACAAAAGCCCACCCCCACCCCCCAAAGCTTCTGCTATTGCCTGCTCAGTCACAGTAGGTTCACTGGATAAATTTAATAAATGACATGCTATGTTTATAACTTTGTGCCTGCTCATGGTCTGTGTACAACATCAGGATTTCATTGTATAATTTGCATGGATATGTTCTGGTAATCCCAAAATATCCTGTGTCTTTACAGTCATGGGAAAGATGTTAGGAGACGCAGGAAGGTTATTATAAATGATACATTTCCAACATATACGTATTCCTGCCTTACAAACAAAGTATCTCACATCCAATAAATTAGATGCAATTTGGGCCTCCTGTAATTTCATATGTTATGCATAGCATTTTGATTTTCTGGTCTCTGCTGAAATATTCAAGCAAGCCTTTTTAGAAAATAGATAAGTATGAAGCTCAGAAATCTAATATTTGGACATTTCTAACCTCCTCACCACCTCTCATGCATACCTCCACATCTGAATACCTCAGGCACTCAGATTTCTTTCCTCTATTAAATAAAGTAGGAGTCATGTAGGAAAAAAAAGAGAACAGAATTTAGAAAGATAGCAGAGATGATCTCGGGGGAAATAAAACGTTTCAGAAATGCTGATGCTCCCAGCAGTTTGCCGAATCCCCATCTCAGGGGATGGCAACAAGAAATATTGAATTGCTGCCATACAAATAATAGGGATAGCTCAGTTGTCTACAGTGGGCTTGCATTTCCCTAGCATTTGCAGCAGTGAAACTGATTTTACTCAGAGTGAGTGCTGTAGACTTAAGCTAGGATCACAACATTTCACTTCCCCAGGATATCCTGGGAGTGATAGTTCTCTGAAGGGAGTCAGTCAGGAGGTGAATTCTCAGCAACCTCATCAAACTAACATTCCTGGGTGAGTGACTATGGCCTGAGCTCTACTCACTCAGTACCCTCCACACATAGGTCTAATGCATGGAGGGTAGAGTGGGACTATACACCTTGAGCCCCATTACTTATAATTCCATGCCTGGCCAGCTCTGCTGTTCTCTAAAATGTCTGATGGCTGGACTCATGAATGATCCTCTATGTCAGTGGTTTTCACCCTAGGATGTCTTGAATGATGGTCAGGGGTGCCATGGGTAACACTGGCCTCTGTCCCTCTTTCCTTCCCTCCCTCCTCTGATGCCTTCTCATGTCTCTACCTCCCAAAGGCTTGTGTGGCTGTTTGTTGCCCTGGCTACAAGCTCCCCAGGGACACGGGTGGTGCTGTGAGTTAATCCACAGAGCCTAGGGCTTGCCGATCAGAAGGTTGGCGGTTCAAATCCTCGCAACGGGGGGGGGGGAGCTCCCATTGCTCGGTCCCTGCTCCTGCCAACCTAGTAGTTTGAAAGCATGAAGTGCAAGTAGATAAATGGGGACCACTCCAGCGGGAAGGTAAACAGTGTTTCCGTGCGCAGCTGTGGTTCGCCAGAAGCGGCTTAGTCATGCTGGCCACATGACCCGGAAGCTGTATACCGGCTCCCTTGGCCAATAAAGCGAGATGAGTGCCGCAACCCCGGAGTCGTCTGCAACTGGACCTAATGGTCAGGAGTCCCTTTACCTTACAAGCTCCCCAGGTGAATGGTGCCTCTGGGGCTAGCCAGGGGGTGCTGGTTGCCAGGAACTGAGGTGGCCTCAGAGTAAGCAAGCAAGCGGGCGAGGGAGCCCAGCCAGCCAGTCTGCCAGCCTTTGCTGTGGGGACTGGACAGACAAGTCCCAGGCCCCTGTGAGGCAGTGTGAGGAGGCACCACTATTTGGGGTGAAGGGGGCAGCAGCAGCGACTGCCTGGAGGACTCCCAAGGAGAGCAGAGAGGAGAGGAAGCTGAGCGAACTCTCCACAAGGGATGGTGTTTGAAAAAGGGTGAGAGGTTGCCAGCTCTGCAAGCAAAGGGTGACATAACTGGGCTTCTGAGCCCCTCAGGGGTGGGCACAAAGAATGTAGTTGGTCAAGGGAGCTGTGGACTCAAAAAGGTTGAAAACCTCTGCTCCATGTGGTCCATATCTCAGTGCTGTGCAATCCAAGTTTCTGACTGTATGGAGAAGCTTGTGTGAGGATAACTGGCTCCTACTTCAGAACATAAGAAAAACACTTCTATATCAGTCCAAAAGCCTATCTAGTCCAGCATCCATCTACATACTTTTGCCTTTGACCTCACTGGCATTTTGATCCTGACCCCATCCATTACTGGTGTGTGCCAATGAAAAGTTACCCATGTGGGAATGTGGTCCTCAGCCTTAAAAATGGTCTAACCCAAATTATATATAAATTATAATTAGTTACTAAATTAATTTTGTAATTAATTACAGAGTGGCCCAATGCAACTAGCAGTAAGAATGTGGGATAATGATTATACAGAAAGCTACCAGTTCTATCACTGACCAGTTCCAAAAAGAAAATTTGGGTTATGCTTCCCCATTCCTGGCTTCAAAGATACAATCTGAACTCGCAAAAAAAAATTTGATATTTCATGCAATCTTTCCATTTCACTTCTGAGTATCAAATTCTGCCATACTATGGACAAACCAACACTCTTCTCCACTTCCCCAAAAACCAAAAACCTGTCTGAGAGCCTGCAGTTTGGGGTAATTTGGTGTATAGTTCCTTGCTATTGTCCACCCACTGAGCACTGTTTGTGCCATTTGAGGCTACTCTCAAGGCTACTGGAGTATGTGAAAAAGCAGTACAACTGATGTGTGTTTAACTGAAGTACCTTCCAAAATCCCACATTCTTGCAGATTATTCTGACAGAAATCTGAGTCCGCATTTACACACGGGGCCTGGATTGTGGACTAGACTAGCAAATTCCTGGGTGGGAAATCAAATTACACAATAAGCCAAATGCTCAAGGCTAATAAAACATGAGCCAGTTAGATTACTTAAGCTAAAGGAAGCTTTTTCAAAAATGTATTTAAAATATTTTTGTGCTGCTGCTTTTAACATGGTGATGGGGATCCACCCAAGATGGCACACAATTAAAATACAAAAATAAAGGAATTAAAAGCCAGTGCAAAATAAACAAGATACATCCATCCCCAAAATTCCCAAACACGGTGCATAATTACAAATGAACACCATCAACAGAATGTATTTTGTGATTTACTTTTCTGTATTCAAAGTTTAAAAGGGTATTAGTTGTGATTATACATTTCACCTAACAGCCCAGTCTTATGCATGTCTACTCAGACTCACATCCCATTACATGAAATGGGCCTTACTCCAAGAAAAGTGGGTGTTAAGTTGCAGCCTATGGACCTAACATTTTGCTTTGTGAGCATGGCAAGTCCTGTATAATTGTTTTAGTACTCCTGTTTTATGTCCTCTATTTTAATTCTTTCATTATGCTTGGAGTGGGCACTTGAAGCAGAAAAATACAGGTAAGCTGATACCCTTTCATTGCCTTAAGTCTCACTAGTCCGTGTGTAGAAACTATTTTCCTAAGACCAATTCTGTGCAGCTCATAAGCTCAAATGAACCAAAGTTTCAGCTAATAAAAAGCTCATGTTGTATCATGTTTTTGGAAATGTATTATTCTTCAGCATACAGATTTCATTGTTGAAGCCTGCTTCAGTGTGCAATAAGAGTGGTCTAATGGCAAACACAGGGTCTTAAAACTTTTATTTATCTTTTTAGCTAGGCGTGAAAATTGCAAAGTGAATAAAAACTTACTTCTCCTAGACCACACGTAACCACCACCCTGAACAAATGCTTCAATACCTATCTAGTTATAATGCAACATGTATTGTTTCAGTACACAATACAGATGTTTTCTGTTATTATATGGAGAGGATGTAATGATGGTTAAGTATGTGTTTGCACTATAGTCTCGGCATGAAATCATTATGTTTAACTTTCCTGATTATTTCTTCACTGAAAGTGAGGATGTTGCTCAACTCTGATTCCTTTCGATGAGGGCCCATTGAAAAGACTCTTCTGGAGATGGAAGAACTCACTTTGGATTGGATAGCCTTTATTCTTTAAAATATAAGGAAACCAATCAGGTCAAGCACATATTACTAGTGGTTGCAAGAGAGGAGAGAAAATGGGAGAGGTGGAAGGTAGAAGAGATATTTCAAGCAGCCTAACCTGCTTAAAAAGAACCTTCTTATTTCATCTGCATTATACGAATTTTCAAATTATCAGAGAAGTGTGAGGTTCAAATTTTCCCCTCCTTATTCATTCAAATAGGTAAAGGTAAAGGTACCCCTGCCCGTACGGCCAGTCTTGACAGACTCTGGGGTTGGTGCGCCCATCTCACTCAAGAGGCCGGGGGCCAGCGCTGTCCGCAGACACTTCCGGGTCACGTGGCCAGCATGACAAAGCTGCATCTGGCAAGCCAGCACAGCACACAGAAACGCTGTTTACCTTCCTGCCAGTAAGCGGTCCCTATTTATCTACTTGCACCCGGAGGTGCTTTCAAACTGCTAGGTTGGCAGGCGCTGGGACCGAGCAGCGGGAGCGCACCCCGCCGCGGGGATTCGAACTGCCGACCTTTCGATCGGCAAGTCCTAGGCGCTGAGGCTTTTACCCACAGCGCCACCCGCGTCCCCATTCATTCAAATAGGTTCCTGCAAATTAATTAGCTAAAGCTTCATTTCTTTAAAAAAAAAAAAATCTCAGGGTGGCATGCAAGAAAATATCAGAACAAAAATACACTGAAGCCCTCAAATATACTGTACTACATTTTTAAAATGCAAAAATAAGTCAGTAGAAGTCATCACTAAAAGCTGGGTAATTTTGTAAAAATGAACATTGACACACGGCAAAACTTTTCTCCCCATTTGCATAACTAGACTTTTAGAACATCAAAGCATCCTAGCCAATAGCAATCTGCAATCCTTAGGCTCAAAGTAAGTCAACAATTGGCAGAGGTCCCCCAACACTCCCTCAACCATCCATTTTGTTCAAATTCTTCCAGAAATTTGTCTTGAAAATTGTTAGAAGAATACTACTTACTGAAAACCGCAAAGTCAAATGGAACATCATTTTTGTCCCCTGGGAATTTGAAGCCAAGATATTGATAACTTTACTTGGGAAAGCTGTGCATATTTGCATGAAACAACAATCCTACTGTGAAAATGCAGTGTTTATATAAGGGAATAATATTCAACTGTATATGAATTTTTAAAAAGAGATCCGACCTTGGAGCACAATAAGCCGCCTTCAGGAAGCTGGACGAGGGTTGCCATATTTTAAATAGTGAAAATCCGGACAGAAAAGTTGAGCTTTTTAGCTTTTTTCAGTTCGGGCAAGATTCTTTCCCAATTCTACCCAAAGACACCTGGGATTGAATTTAGGACCTTTTGCATTCAAAGCATGTCCTCTGCTCTTGAGCTTTCGTTGTTGTTGTTTAGTCGTGTCCGACTCTTCGTGACCCTATGGACCAGAGCACACCAGGCACCTCTGTCTTCCACTGCCTCCCGCAGTTTGGTCAAACTCATGCTGGTAGCTTCGAGAACACTGTCCAACCATCTCGTCCTCTGTCATCCCCTTCTCCTTGTGCCCTCCATCTTCCCCAACATCAGGGTCTTTTCCAGGAAGGCTTCTCTTCTCATGAGGTGGCCAAAGTATTGGATCTTGAGCTTTAGCCCTCCCTGAAAGGATGTACAGATTGGTGCCAGAAGAAAAAGACAAGTTGAGGCACAGAAGTGAGCAAAAGGTGGTCCTGCTCAGCTAGGATTCCCACAGGGCATCTTGCTGAGGGATCTGGACTTTGCACAGCCTCCACAGCAGCCATTTGTGAAGGTCTATGAGCAGCGATCAGCTTCCATATGTGGATCACACACGCCTGCTTTTTTTAAAACAAAAACAAAGCCATTCTTGTTGAAAACAGGTAATGTGTTGTTAACTATTTACACTCAGCCATAGGAGTTCATGTGAAGATGCATAACATCTCTCTTGAATGCCCCACACGCATCATTATGAATAACTTTTACACCACCATATTCAGAGGAGAAGAGATGCTCCCACTTGACTTCAGTTGTGTTAGGGCCGGACCCATTGTCTGTCTAGATAATTTGAAATGAGATTGGACAAAGCAATTCAGAATAGACTCTAGGGTATAATTTCACATTAATGAGGAGCCTAGAAAAGATTGCCCTCCCAGCCGTTTTTATCACTAATTTCTTCAGTTCTATGGACAAAGCATGCCTTTTATTGGACGTGGAGAATATAGTAATAGAATTTGTTCTGCATTTCAAAGACGACTAATGTGCCAGTTTTTCCCTCTTTTAGAATAATACATTTCAACTCAACGTATTAATGGCCAGCTTTCACATTCCCTTATTTATAATGGAAAGGTCTTTAAAGGCTATAATGCAAAATAATTGTTAGGCTTTGGCCTTAAGCATATATTGCAGAGCATGAATTCCTCACAATCAAAGAGGATTTTATATTTATTATATATATATATGGGGTTTTCTTAAGGATCCCTGGAGAAAAAAGAAACTTAACCATCTGAGAAAACCTCAGGCACACGTGTAGTGCCATCACTGCCAAAAAACTGTGTGGCTTACAATACAAGCCAGCTGCTCCTCCCGGAAGGATTTCATCTATAATATTTTGAACCGTGTGACAGCCTATCACAACTCATGTTTTGCCTTAAGGTATATGGCACAGGCAGAGCAAACAACCAGTAAGAAAGGAGAACAGAAAACGTTGATTTCTAATGCAATGCAGGGAGGACTTTTATCTCTTTATCCCCTGGATTTGAAAATAGCTTTTATTTTACCTGCAGTCAATGGGCACAGATGGTACTAGTAGAGTATTCTGCTATAATACACATATTAATTTTCTGCACAAATCGCTACCCGAGTGCATTTTTTTTTTCTCCTGTTGAGTCTTTGGTGCCACTCATGTTTGTGCCTGGACATAGATTTGAAAATTAGGACTGTAATTGGCAGTTTCAGTGTAAATGTTGAAGTTGCCATTCCTATATAGAAATTAATTGAATTTACTTCGAAGTAAGTGCATCTTGCAGGAAGGGATCAATGGGTGTCCCCAATCCAACAATTTCCTTCTGATGACATCTAGCTCCCAAATACAGGAGCTGAGAATCAGTGGTGATAGGATTTGCAAAATTAGAAACATAGATTTTACAAGAATCAGCAGTGACAAAATTAGGGAAGAAAGATCCCACAAGACAGAAGGAGGAAAACACATTTTCGCCTGAGGGCAGGATCCCCCTCTATACAATTTTTTCAGGGCCACATGCCAGTGGTGTGTGGGATCAGGAATAAAAATGGATGTCAAGGCTGGAGTCAGATGCAGGTCAAAACAAAGAGGTAGAGTGAGTTGTCAGTGAAGTTAACCCTTTATATTCAGTGAAATGGCATGCAACTCAGCAACACTTCCCAGCAGGTCTTGCTCCTATAGAGCAGTTGCCAGGACTGAAGGTCCCTGCCTTCAACTCTCCTAAGGCTCTTCCTCTCCTAGATGTTTCCTAAGCAGTCCCAAACTGTGCCTGTGCACCTCTGGTCTCTGTTCTGCCTTCCTCATTAGGGAGGCCAGCACACAACTGGATGGGGCCCTTCACAACTGGAGGGGGAGACTCCTGAGATGCTCGAATAGTCTCTTGACCCACCCACCTTCTTCTGCTTCTGCCTTGGAGTCTGAACTGTTCCCTGTCACAGGTTCCTCCTGATCGCTAAACGCTGTTGTCCCTTCAGTATCCCGCATCTCTTCCCAAGCTTCCCCCTCTGACCTCTCCTCAGTGTCCCACCACTAATGCCCAGGTTCTGAGCCTCCTTCTCCCTTCCTCCCTTGGAGTTGGCCTAGTTGGTGCTTCCCACCACTCCTCATCATCCAGCCAGTCCCTGACAGTGGAGCAATGAATAGAAAAGTATAGTACAGTAGGGTAGGGTAGCAGTTTCTTCTTCTCCTTCTCCTCTCTCTCTCTCTCTCTCTCTCTCTCTCTCTCTCTCTCTCTTTCTCTCTCTCTCTCCTGTAGCTTCCTTCCAGACAAGAAAGAAGTGTTCATACAGTTCAAGGACACGTTTCAGTCAGGCAAAAATGCTTGGAGCACAAAGCAGGGCCAGTGAAGGGCATAGTTTGGGGACAGGGTGGTGTGAGGAGAATTGTGAGGGCCAGATAGAGATGCCCGAAGGGCCACATTTGGTCCCTGGTCCTGAGAGTCTTCACTTCTGTCACAAGAGGTTCAGTGCTATTAGATACAGCATAAGCTAAACAAGCTATAGCTTGGGGCCCCCCAAAAAAATTAAAGGCAAAAAACTGGATGTACATTTCCAAAATATAAAATAAAAAACAAATAAAATAAAACCTACATACAGCAACAGTGGCAAACAGCTTTAGATACCTATTAGGTCCATAAATTACCATACAGCATATATTCAACACAAAAAAGCAACAATTTGTTGTTGACAAAGGACAGATGGACATAGAAAGGGCCCCATTACCTTCAGTAGCTTAGTGCCTCATCAAACCTAAATCCAGCCCTGATTAGATACCTGACTATTTACACATTTCTAAACTAAATTAGTGTCAAGAACAGAGAAGGAATACCTTGCCTTTAAAACCTTTTGGAGATCTTGGAGATCATTCAGGAACAAAGTATACCCTACATTAATTAATGATTTGCCCTTAAGTGCAACCTTTTTTCTTTAACAAATTCCAAAGTAGGATGTATGTTCTAGAGTAGGAGGGTTTAACCCCTTACCCAAGCTCCTGTTGTTTTCACCCAAACACAATAATGATTCATGAAATAAAATACTGCACATAAAAAAATTACACATGATAAATGTAGGACGTAGTTTGGCCCTCAACCTCATCTCCCTGCCCACTCCATTGCTAATCACTCTCAAAATGAAGATACTAAAGAAGTAAACCCATGGGACGGGTACTCCCATTGAAGTTAATGGGAGCTGTTTCTCTCATGCAAATAGCTGGCAGGAAACCCCCAATCCAAATTGGGATTATGGGGGGGGGGGGAGGTTAAAGACTCACCCCACTCCTGCACTTAAGGGATTTATGTAATGTGTAGTTTGGCCTTCTGCCTCCTTTCCCCATCGGCCCCACCGTCACCAATTATTCTCAAAATGAACATTACTCAGCTTCCCCTTGGAAATCTACCTTCTTTAAGCAAACAAACAAAAAGATAGTGACCAATTTGTGTTTTTTCATGTATCTATATTTCTACCTATGTCCTGCTGGTTCAGTCTGATCTGCCCCAGTGATGGGGCCTGCACCACAGCCATTGGCCAAATAAGCAGGCAAGCTGCGATCCATTTCCCATGCCTGGGTGAAGCTGAAAAAGGTTCACCCAAGCCTGGGAGAAATTATTGCCTCCAGCATGACCGCCTGATCCGGGGGGGGGGGGGGATCCTGCAATGGATCCACCATCCTGCAATGGCACCCAACCTGGTTGTAAGCGTCATTACACAACAGATGAAACATGTATGAAACGTTTTTCAAAATTTTCTTCTCTTCTTTCTTTATGTTTCCACCTTTATGTTTCCCTTACTTTTATTCAATTGTTGTTGTTGTTGCTTAGTCGTTTAGTCATGTCCAACTCTTTGTGACCCCATGGACCAGAGCACGCCAGGCACTTCTGTCTTCCACTGCCTCCCGCAGTTTAGTCAAACTCATGTTAGTAGCTTTGAGAACACTATCCACCCATCTCGTCCTCTGTCATCTCCTTCTTCTTGTGCCCTCCATCTTTCCCAACATCAGGGTCTTTTCCAGGGAGTCTTGTCTTCTCATGAGATGGCCAAAGTATTAGAGCCTCAGCTTCAGGATCTGTCCTTCCAGTGAGCACTCAGGGCTGATTTCCTTCAGAATGGATAGGTTTGATCTTCTTGCAGTCCATGGGACTCTCAAGAGTCTCCTCCAGCACCATAATTCAAAAGCAATCTTTATTCAATACCCCCCAATTGTACATGAGGCTACTACCACCTCCCTGGATTGTTCAAGCGACCCCCAGGGGGTGGTATCACCCACTTTGAGAAACACTGCTCTAGAGCAATATCTTTTTATAACCGTTTCTCCATTTCTTTCCTCCTTTATTAATACCCCCCACAGGACTGCTGGAAAATAAAATACCATTAGGAATTTTTCAGTGTGTGTATATATAATAATTGGAGACCTTACTGGATGGAGACTGAGGGTTCTTCATGCATTGCTTCTTCCACTGGAGGCTTGGCCCCATGGTATATCCACAGGCACAATCATAGCGGCACAAGGGTGTTTGTTATTTGCGTTTTCCATGCGGCAGCTGATGCCTTTTTGGGGGGTCATAATTCATTAGCCCTAAAAGCTATATCAAGTGTTGCAATTGCTATGCATTGCAGACGCAAGCCTATAATATACCTAGTTTGGAAAGAGAAAAATAATACATTAGGCACTTGTGATATCTTTATGTATAAGTTTGGGAATCATTAAATAGCTGTCATTCTTTCTTCCTCCTCGGCATCAATTACTCCACTCTGGTTTTACTTACTCTACTCTGTATAATGAGTCCCTAGAGCATGTTTCATTGCGGGAGAATGAACACATTCTTCAGTTGCGGTCAGTGGGATGTGGTTAATTTGAAATCACTTAAACTATTATATCTGTCAAGCGTGGTTATTTTATTTTCAATTCACATCAGTGTTTTAGTATGCATGTCGGTTACTGGGTCAAACTGCCAGATTAATTTCAAAGTATTTGATGGGAATGCTTTTTATCACTGTCTTTAGACTCCTGTTGAAACTTAATACAAATGTATTACAATATACATTTGAAGAATTCTACCTGGAACTATTGTATTTATGAGCAAACAAGAAAAAAAGCTGCATAAATGAAATCTAAATTTTTATGCACTTTAGACATACCACTTAACAGGGTTTACCTAGATACCTATAAATGAAATACAGAGGCTAAAATATTAATGAATGAGAAATATGACCGATTGCTGCTCAGAATGCTGTAACACATAGTCCAGCAGTCATGCAACTTTGTACTTTGACTACGTTAGGTATTGCCATATACCCTGAATTTGCCCTCCAGATTAGCCCAATGTGAGACTTTCTGAGCCCAATTTTTGCACCTTATAGTAAACATACTTCCAGATGGCAATTAGGTGGTGGGTCCTGCCGTTGTTTTCAGCTTCTTTCTGCGAAAACCTAGAGCAAACTAATCACCTGCCCACCATCTGATTGCTACCTTGTTGCATGATTAGTGAATTCGCACAGCATGAAATTGGTCTCTGATAGTCCAAAGTGGTGAAAAGACACATCATCACAAAATCAGCCTTCAATAATCACAGAGCTGCTGGTGGCCAAAAGCACTTGGTATTGTTGTTTTGTTGTTTTGCTTTTTTTTTTTTAAAAAAAAAAAAGAACACCTAACTTTGCAGGTCTTCCTTTGCTAGGTAACAGTGGCTAATGTGGTAAACTAAACAATCTGGGAAGACTTGGGGCCCCCTCCAAAATACCTGTGACTGTGCACCCACTTAACAAAAATGTGGTGTAGTTGGGTCTTACCTGTTTGAGGAGGAAAGCATTCCATGGTTTGATAGCGTAGGCTGCAGACACCTGGCTGAAGCTAAACAGGTTTGGGTTGATGAATACCTGGACTCTCAATTTTGCCACAGAGGACCACAAATCTATGCTTTCCTCACAGGCCTGAGCTCTGAAGTACAATAAAGGTTTGGCATGGCTATACAGTGGTACCTCAGGTTACATATGCTTCAGGTTACATACCCTTCAGGTTACAGACTCTGCTAACCCAGAAATAGTACCTCGGGTTAAGAACTTTGCTTCAGGATGAGAACAGAAATCGTGCTCCGGTGGTGCGGCAGCAGCAGGAGGCCCCATTAGCTAAAGTGGTCTTCAGGTTAAGAACTGTTTCAGGTTAAGAACGTACCTCCAGAACGAATGAAGTACTTAACCCGAGGTACCACTGTATAATTAAAATGTGGAGCAAAAGTGACATCATTGCCATCAACATTATCTAACACAATTTGTCCTGTGAGAAGGAATGCAAGAGAGAGAGAGAGAGAGGCAGGGACGTAGGTGAAGGCAGTACACCAGATGCCTGCTTCTGTTCTAGTTGAACTTTCCCTTTGTTGACTAAGGACCACCTGGCACCAGCTGCTCTGTGAGAAAGATCAGATGATCTAACTCTGGCTCTAGTGCAACTGGTTCCTTTTCATTTCCTTTTTTAAAAATTTAAGCATATGCTCTTGGCAAGATAGAGATCTACTAAATCAGGCATAGGCAAACTCGGCCCTCCAGATGTTTTGGGACTACTGATGTTTTGGCCCTACTGATGTTGAAACTATGACATTATTAGGGCCAAAAGGGGAGACTATGAAGGGAGGATGTAGATCGGGAGTGTCCCCTGACCTGCCCCCAAACTGGAGGCTGAATTTCATCAAATGAGTTGGCAAATATCAATGTCATTACAGTCGTACCTTGGAAGTCGAACGGAATCCGTTCCGGAAGTCCGTTCGACTTCCAAAACATTCAGAAACCAAAGCACAGCTTCTGGTTGGCAGCGGGAAGCTCCTGCAGCCAATCAGAAGCCACAGAAGCCCCGTCAGACAGTCAGCTTAAAAAATAGTTCACAAACCATAACAGTAACTTCCGCATTTGTGGCGTTTGGAAGCCAAAACATTCGAGAACTAAGCTGTTCAAAAATCAAGGTACGACTGACTGTACTTTCCCTCCCATTGTTCCAAATAGGGGGAGATAGATGGATAGATAGATGATAGAGAGATGATAGAGAGATGATAGATGATAGAGATAGATAGATAGATAGATAGATAGATAGATAGATAGATAGATGATAGATAGATAGATATAGATATAGATAGATAGATAGATAGATAGATAGATAGATAGATAGATGATAGATAGATAGATGATAGATAGACAGACAGACAGACAGACACAACACGCTTATACATTTAAAACAAAACCAAAACTGAAAATGATGGATGATGAATGATGCCTGTCCTTCCTTTTGCTCTGCCAGCAAGGGTAGACAACAATGGCAAAGCCTTGGTTATTCATGTTCTGATAGTCTGCAGATGAGGTTAATTCCACATGTTATATGTGATGATGCCTTTGAAAATTTCTTAGAAATTTCAGGTAATCTAACATACAAGGCAATCACTGTACTTCTAACTGGAACCACATGAGAGGAACACATCATGCCAGTCTACATTACTAGCTGCTGGTTTACTTCCAAGCACAATTCAAACTGCTTTAAAGACCCTTATGGACTGAGACTCATCTTTCGGAAGGAGCTTCTGTACCTGACCAGTGGGGATAAAATCATATTGAGGAGAAAGGATTAAGAAGCCTCATTTTTCCCCCTCCCCATCACATGTAGACATGGGCGAGAAGATCAGTTTGGTCCACATTTTAATGTGCATCTACCCAGTTTACACTTTCTGAAGCAATACACAAACTGAAACAAAGTTGTTGTTCAAAATTTGCATTCCTCTGAATTTTGCAATGCACTCTCCAATCAAATAATGCATTCAAAAATGGGAGTGTTGGGAAAGTGTGTGCATTAGAAATGTAATACTTATGCAAGCAACACCTCCAACCAATAAAGGGTGGTGTTCCATGTCTTTGATTTAGATTCCTGCAAACGACAGATCTGTGCTGGTGGCATGCATGGTTGATTTAGCTTGCATTTTTCTACTAAAGTCCAGTCAAGTTATTGCAACACTTTTAGAAAAGTTCTTAATTGACCATCAATTCAAACAAATTTGATTGGGGTGGTGGCGGTGATAGGGGAGTAGGGACTAGTAACGTCAACAGGGGGAAATAAAATGAAAAGAATGAGACATCAGTACTGTTGTTAGGGGGCCAGGATGAAGGTACTATGTGCTGGCCATGTGTGCATATTCCAAAGAACCCAAAAGACCCCCAATGGTATGTGCTACAGAGTGTTTCCCCTCCAGATCTCAAAAGCAGCAGCAGGTTGTTTATATAGAAAGAAAGGGTGTCCACACAGACCCACGTGAAACACAATTATGAATTGCTTATTTCCTGGGGTGGGTGGGTGTGTTATATGGTTTTATGGGTGTACTATTACGTATTATTTTATAGATTTACACTATGCCTTGAATGCAATAGCAGGCAAACGTTCCATACACACATTTAATATGCACTGGCTCTGTGTGGGTTGCAGTTGTTTACTAAAGATTTTCTGCCAATGTCTTGCCAGCCATTCTGGTTGGTTGATTGGTTGGTTGGTTGGTTTCTTCCACGCATGATGTAAATTTATTTCCAATAATACAATGTGGAATGAGCCATTTGTTCCCCATATGGCTTTCCCGCATCACACACTTTAGAGGTCATGGTGGAAGTCCTTAAAATGTAAAGTGATTACAGTTTCTCCATTTTAGTGGTGCTCCCTTTTAAGTACCGATGCAACTAAGCCTTTTCATCCAGACACTTCAATATCTCCAAGAGATGCTGGTGATGATGAAGTTAATATATTTATTTTCACCCCACCTTTTTGCCCGATGGAACTCAAGGCAACTTACAGATAAAAATAAGAACTGCGTGATCCATCTGCATGACTCTCCAAGTGGGGCAACACTCAAGCTATTACAGACAGGGGCAAACAGAGTGTGTAGTCCCTTCTCTTCTTCTTTAATAAGTAGAGGGAAAGCTATTAAGGAGTTAAAAATGAACTAACTTTCTCTGTTAGTCTATCACTACAAAATCACTGCTATAATAGTTCAGTCTTCCTGGAATTACTTGTTAATTAGGCTTAATTATACCATCAAACAATTACTCAAAATTTGACCTTTTCTAATAAAAGTCAGGCAACAAATCTGTGGGTGAGGCACAGAAATGGTGCTATAAACATCCAGGAGAACAATATTCATATTTTCCTTGGTGATTTTTTTCTCTCTTTTTTTAAGCACCGTGATTAACATTCAGCTAATCCACTCTTTTTTTCTGAATTACATTTAATCAAGTTCTGCTGAAGATACCACCATGCCTAACTCTTTTCCCCAACCACTACAGAATTGAATGTGACAACTAAAAACATGGAATAAATAAACTGTGAAGTGCCCAGGTCTAATACTGATCCAGCTCATGACTGCTGAATTCCACAGATCTCGGATAACACTCTGAACAAGAAGTTCTGCAGCAAGGGAGCCATCGCTCCAAAGACCTGCTCTTCCGAAAGACTATCCACTGTTATCCATCATTCCACTCCCCACAAATGACATGACATAGTGTTGTTCTGACAGATGCTTCAATGGTGGTGGTGGCCACCAGTGGCTGGAAGCGATAAGTTTCCTCCCACTCCCCTGAAATACCCTCTCCCACTTTTATGAATGGGTATGGGAAATTGCAATGAAGAATTTTGGGTTGATCCCACTGTGACCCTCACATTCATTCTTCCACTCCTCCCAGTTGCCCGCTCAGATTGTTAGAGTGTCAGATCGTGACAATAAGCACCTCAGGGCAGGACTTGTTTTCTTGATACTATTACTTAAAACACCACTAATAACATTTCATGACCATCGTCATATCAGAGCAGGGGTAGGCAACCTAAGGCCCGGGGGCCGAATGCAGCCCAATCGTCTCCTAAATCCAGCCTGTGGACAGTCTGGGAATCAGCATGTTTTTACATGAGTAGAATGTGTCCTTTTATTTTAAATGCATCGCTGGGATATTTGTGGGGCCTGCCTGGGTTTTTTACATGAGTAGAATATGTGCTTTTATTTAAAATGCATCTCTGGGTTATTTGTGGGGCACAGGAATTCGTTCATTATTTTTTTTTCAAAATATAGTCTGGCCCACCACATAGTCTGAGGGACGGTGGACTGGCCCACAGCTGAAAAAGGTTGCTGACCCATGTATTAGAGCATTGTAACATTGGTCTATGGCAAGGGAGACACCGGTCTAAATCCCCATAAAACTTATTGGATGATCTTAGCTCAGTTATTCTCTTCCAGCCTAAACTATCCCACAGGGTTGTTGAAGAAGAAGAGGAAGAAGAGTTTGGATTTGATATCCCGCTTTATCACTACCCGAAGGAGTCTCAAAGTGGCTAACATTCTCTTTCCCTTCCTCCCCCACAACAAACACTCTGTGAGGTGAGTGGGGCTGAGAGACTTCAAAGAAGTGTGACTGGCCCAAGGTCATCCAGCAGCTGCATGTGGAGGAGCGGGGAATCGAACCTGGTTCCTCAGATTATGAGTCTACCGCTCTTAACCACTACACCACACTGGCTTGAAAGGTGGAAGGTCCAGAGTGTGGCACACTGAGCTCCATAGCAAGGACAGGTCCTAAATCAGTAAATGCTAGTGCACCTCTTATGTGTGTTCCTCTTTTTTGATGGGTGCCACTGATAGTGTGATGAACTGTTCTTGGATCCTCCCCTGTAAGCAAATCTCTGGAGTGGGGGGTGGGGGTATCTTGCTGGAATACAAAAAGACCATTATAATACAGTCATACCTCGGGATGAATACGCTTCGGGTTAGGCAAATTGGGTTGTGCTCCGCAGCAACCTGGAAGTAACAGAGCATGTTACTTCCGGGTTTCACCATGCACGCATGCGCAGACCGTCAAAATGACGTCACGCGCATGTGCAGAAGCACCGAAACGTGACCTGCACATGCACAAATGCGCGGGCACGGGTTATGTTCGCTTCGGGATGCGAACGGGGCTCTAGAACGGATCCCGTTTGCATCCCGAGGTACCACTGTACACCTGAACATTCTGTTCAGTTTGTTACTTGCTATTAGCAAAAACAAAACACTGAAATAAAATCTGAAGGAAAAGCACACACCTCAATTCCTCGTTTCAAATTCAGCTTCTCATTACATGACTAAAACACAAGCACAATTATTTTTTTTTACTAGGGTTCTTTGGGCACTGAAATTCATGACTTTTAACATCTGACATTATAATGATTCATCTATGAGGATATGCTGTGTATTACTTAGATACTGATAGAGAGAAAGGATGTGAAATGCTGTATAATGAATGGCAAAGACTTGAATTGTAAATTGAAAATATGGCAGATTTAAAAAATTGTGAATTTTTCACTACCAACAGGGTAGCCATTAAAAACTCTGGCTAAACACAATAACATGAAAGGACCTATCCTCCCTTTCCTTCGACCTCACCCCAAGCCCAGCCTCCAATCTCCAACTCAGGCAATTTATCCACATCCATTCCGCTTAGAAGTCACTTTGGCAAGTAATCTGTATATAAATTAATTAACTGATTGATTGATTGATTATAAACCCACAGAGTGATGGGAAGGCAATTTCCACCCCCAAAAACAAGCCTGAAACCCACATGAAATAGATCAAGAAAATTTGTCTCATCCAAGAGTATTTAGAGCTGGCTGATAACCACTTACTCAAGGACCTCTACAATTGGCCACTGGCCAATAATTGTTCATATCATTGAGTCGAAGTCAGGTTTCTTCAGGTGCAGTTTCTATCATGGCTTCCTTTAAGGGAGTTAAGACCACAAGCTCTCTCAGTACCATATTTACCTCCTCCTGGACCCAGGTAGCTGCTTCCTCCATGCAAAATGTGATAAGCGAAGAGAGGCAAGAAGCAAGCAAACAGGTGGTTGGCTAGACCTTGCCCAGGATTTTGTCTCACAGACCTTAAGGGTTTAATGATTAAAAATCATTCACAAAATAGGATCAGAAGATGCTGCAACTGACTGATCCGTGTCAACAATTTTTTTCCAAGCCATGGCAGCTGCAAGCAATTTTATCCTCAAAATGCCTAGCAAACATCTTGCGATATACTGCGGTGGATTATTTACATCTCCCACCAAGGCCACAAACCACATGGAAAAACTGTTGGAAGGCCCTGCAAAGTTGCAATGTTGGTGGTGAATTATTATTATTGTTATTGTTAATTCATTTTTTCCCAAGTGGCTTCTAAGTGGTTTATAAGCATAAAATTTATTATTTAAAAAATGTAGCCGCACATAATTAAAAAACACAATAAAACAATTTCATTGTCAAAATAAACATCCGGAACTGAAAGGTACAATAAACAAGCCCATTAAAACAATATAAGGAAGAGGTTCACGTTAGGGAATCAAGGGAATGCTTGACTAAACAAGTGTCTTTAAGAGCTGGAAGAATGCCAGTACTGATGGGGCCTCTTGTATTTCGGGGGGGGGGGCATTCTGCAACACTGGTTTCACCTGAGAAAATGCCCACCTCCATGTTACCATGGCAGAGTTAACCAGGTTCCATGTGTTGATCTTAACAGCCTTACTGGGCTGTGGAGGAGAAGGTGGTATTTCAGGTAACCTGGGCCAGAGTTGTTTAGGGCTTTATATGCAGGTAGCAGGACCTTAAATCTGGTTTGGTGGTTGAAAGGCAGCCAGTGCCTTTCTAGTGTGAAAGGGGCACCCTGCACAACCCAGGCTCCTGCATTTTGGACCAGCTGTAAGGTCAGCCCCACGCAAAGTGCATTGCAATAGCCTAAACATGAGGTTACCAAAGCATGTATCATAGCAACCATATTATCTCTGATCAGGAAGGGGTATAGTTGATGCATAGGCTAAAGCTGGTGATAGGCACTCTGTGCCATGATAGCTACATGCAAAATCATTTCTTCAGCACCATATCCAACACAGTGCAGACTTGATTATTAGTTATAACCTGTGTTTGGTAGCACTTAACATAGACAACAAAGTATGGATGGGTCTGGGGTTGGTTGATAAAGGACGGGAAACAAAAAGTGTTTTATATGCGTTATATATGCCATATAACACTATGACACCTGATGGCGCTGTGAAGTCCTTTCTATCCCTACTGGATTTCCCTGTCTGAGTTTACAATGCATTTAACTGAATCACTTCTTTGACGTGTCTAGATCCATCCATAGTCAATGTACAGATGAGATCTTTCATTGCTTTCTGAGTCATCATGTGAAGAGCTAAGGAAGTCTGTTTAACAGATGTACAACTCCATTCTCTGGAAAAATTCTTCACAAAGCAGCTTACAAAATACACATGAAAATACAACCAATAAAACAGAACTTAAAAGCACTCTGGATATCTGCTTCATAAAAAGAGCCAGCACAAAACAGAAAATACCCAGCAAATATATTCTCTATATTAACCAAACCATAATAATTATATCTGCAGTTTGATTTACATCAGCCACTAAAGGAAACAGAAAAGAGATGAGTTCTTCATTGCCGCAGTTGAAACTGTCAAAGGATAAGGCTTCCCTAATCTCAAATGGGACTGGATACTACTTATAAGGCCCTTTTCCAAGTGCCTGCCAGCATGGTGGCCTTCACAGGTAGGTATTTAAGCAGGACCTCAGTTGTACATATATGGGCTTTCTGTCTGAGACATCAAATAATGATGATGATATCATTAAATGTATATTTTATTAATAATAATTAAGTTTTTTGACATGTTATTTATTATATTCTGCCCTTCCTCTCACATGAACCCAGGGCAGCTAGCAATAAAGTTACAGCATTAAAAGCATAGTACAAAGTATGGCAAATGAATCACCATTTAATTCCACAAACACAAATATAAGCATAAATACAAATACAAATTATGTCATTCAGATTACGGTCCAAAGGTCTGTTACAACAAATAGGTTTTGAGTTGCCATCTGGATGCATATAATGTGGGGGAATAATCTGACCTCAGTAGAAAGGGAGTTCCACAGCTGGGGTGCCACGACTGAGAAGACCCCGTCTTGTGTGGTGACACTCCATGCAAGGCTGGCTCAAGCCATTTTGGCACCTGAGGCGCACCACAAAATGGTGTAGCCTCCCCCATGCTCAAGTGGGGAAGAAGTGGTGCATAAAGATCTACATCAGGAACAAGGGGGGATAAAGATCTGCAATCCAGCCCCAAGGAAGTCACCACAGCTGCAGTGGAAGGTGATGCATTCCTTGGAGGATGGATCTGCTGCTCCTGTGGATCCTGCCACCTGAGGCAGTCGCTTCACCTTGCTTCATGGGTGAACCGGCCCTGAACTCCAAGGCCCTGAACTCCAAAGACACCACAAGCAGGGCCTCTCCTATGGTGACATCTCTGGGCCTACAGCCTGGCCAAACTGCAAGCCCAGTACCAGCTCTGCATGTTTCTCCGACAATTGGTTTATCATATCTGAACTGGCTCTGTCGATCATGCTCAGATCCTGTGCAGGTTTTGGAAACCACTGAATGGCTTTGGTATCGGCCAACACATGCCTTCTTTTCCTGATGTCCGTAGCCATTCGCTGAACATCAAAGGGTCAAATTCAAAGGGACTTTTTGTTTGTTTTCCTTTGCCGTACAGCTTTCTTCTCCCGTGTGATTATGAAAGAGGCTGGCACAACACATGTGACTCCTACACGAGGCGTCCTCAGCGAGCGGGGCTGCTAGGGAAAGATTTAGGAGCAAAAGCGCACGTGCGCACACACAAATGGTTAAAATTATGCAGGTTCTGTTTTGTGAATTGAGGAAGGAGAAGCCAGTGTACCGAATGCAACAACAACGGCTCTAAGCTGACATCAAAGCAAAATCGGGGAAGGGGGGAGATGGCTGAAATGACAGCAGCAGCTGCAGCATCTGCCTCTAAATTAGGCTGTGTTTCAAAGTCTACACTCAACTGCTAAGCAGTATAAAGACCCAGGAGGAAGGCTGCCCAAGAAAAAGAGTTTGCTTTCCAGCCTAACACATCAAAGTAACACATGCTAAGAAGAGCAATAAATGCATATGGCATACAGTCACTTGCTGCCTAATTGCATTGGGCTTATGAAGCCCAGAGAGAAAAAAAGAAGGGAGGGGGGATACCTTCCACTGATTCCTAGTTTTATAGAGGATTTGAGTCCCCCCACCCCATGAAAAATGCTGACACAAATTGGGAACAGATTAGATTCTGCCATTACG
Source organism: Podarcis erhardii (assembly GCF_964252035.2). NCBI lineage: Eukaryota > Metazoa > Chordata > Lepidosauria > Squamata > Lacertidae > Podarcis > Podarcis erhardii. The sequence continues at coordinate 75,501,032 of NC_138509.1, forward strand.
AGGCAGCATCCCATAATTTAAAAAGATGGAGATTTCCACACACACACACACCCCACCCTGACAGTAGGACACCTGTGAAATACAAAGTTCATAATTATAGGCTATAAAAACCAGCAGATCGTGCAGCTGGAAAAAAATATTATTATAATTTAGGAAAGGCTTGATCTTCAACATTCAGATAGAGCTCCTTTTCTGAAATAAAAATTTTGAAAAATGGACAGCTTTGGTGTTATCCAGTGTGAAAAGACTGTCGCTATCTATTTAATTCAATACCTGCCTAATGATATTTGTTTTCATTAGAAATCAGAAGTGATTAATTAGCACTAGGAGTTTTAAAGGCAGAATTTATTTCTGGCCTTGTGACCCTTTTTCGTTATTGTGCTTGTAACACATTCAACGTGATGTGCAAAGGAAAACACATCAAATCATTTGAATGGTGAGGACAGAAAAGTTTGTCTCTTTTTATTCCTTATATTGTACACACAGTCCTGACTATACCTTTCCCCCCAAAAAAAACTACATTAATCATGTGTGAACTATGTTAATTTACAGTTGCTTGAGAAGATGTTAATTGTTATTCCTGTAAGGCTGCTAATTAATGAGAATGCTGCTTTCAAGCATTTTAGCAACAAGCATCAAATGTATGAAACAAAGTCTTCAAGGAAGATCCGTAACACCAACAGAATCTACCAGCCTGTTTGTTTAGCTTTAAATGAAGACTTGAATGAACAGAGGGTTAAAGTTGCAAAGAAGCAAACATTCATCTATAATGCACTCTGGTAACTTATGCATTAGGAGAAACAATTCCAGCAGAAATGATGCACTGTGCCTGCCACAATGACAATATTACACATGAAATAATATTGGTTTTTATGCTTATGGATTCCTATCAGTTTAAATGAATCCGTTCAAGGGCATCAGCATCAAATATAGAGTGTGTTCCAGCATAGTTCTCATCATGAAAACGACCAGAAATAGTCAAAAACAAAAACAAGACGTATAATGCTTTCAAAAAAGGGGGGAAAGGCAAATGAAAACTGTTAATAGATTGCTTTCAATGATGTGTTTCCGAGTACTGGCTTTTACATCAGAAAATGAAATATGCTAGAAAATATTACCTTGTTTCCCCTTTATAGATGAAAGATGTCATCATGCCCATCTAACAGTTTGCTAGGGGAACAGGCACTCCAATGTGAAATCTGGGCATAACAGGAGCTCTGCATGAGCACAGCAGAGCAAATATGGGGCTCTGAATAGGGTGAAAAGAAACAGAAGTTTTAAAAATGGCAACTTTTACAACCAGTGTGTATACAATCATTTGAGCCTGGGTTGCCCTGCCAAATAGTAAGGAGAATTTCACCAGGCTTCTGATTCCCCAGACTTTGGGACAGGGTGTGAACGATTTCTCGCCACTTGGCAAGGTTGCTGCAGGCACCACAAGTACACTGTGGTAAGTTCTGACTTGGTAAATGATTGTACGCTATGTTACTCTAGGAACTGAAGTCCGGTAATTAGATTTTAAGAAAACAGCACTTGCATAATTGTCTGTTTGCTTTGGCTTCCATTCCTTCCCAACTCTAGGAATCGGAACAGTTTATATATAAATATAGACAATGTACACAAACAAAAAATCAGACTAAACAGAACATTTGCTGCAACATCACTGCCAATTAAAAGTTTGACCATGAGAACCTAATATAATTGCCAGTTGTATCTGAATCAGAGTTGGAAGGGAGAGCTAGTCCTACAAAGCTTTTTAAACAAGGCTAGGCTTATCTGCTAAGTGGCCATCACAGGGAGCAATTTTCTGTCCTGTGTTGCCTCGGCTCAGATGAGTTCAAATTGTGAGCAGACGCATTTTGGCATTTTTTGCTTCATGTGCAAAAACGCCTGAGTTCCAGCCACTGTCATTTCCATGCTATATGGACTTGGCTACTAATGGAGAGGATGCTATCAAAAGACTTTTAAAAGATCACCTCAACATGTAAGTGAAGAATTGTTTAAAGGCATGGGAGCCAGTGACATACTCGCCAATACGCTGCTTGATTCCAGTTTCCATTGGTCCCAGCCAGCATGGCCAGTGATCAGGGATGATGGGAATTGTAGCATCTAGAGAGCATTGTGTTGGCTACCAGTGCCTTAAGATATATTCAGGCAAAGGATGCCTCAAAAATGGGGATTCCATAAGTCTCTACACCCCTCCTAAACCTGATCCAGAGCAGACAGATTTAGGAGAATGCAAGAGGATGAGACATTGTTTAAATCTGCCTCCTTCTCATTTCATTTCATTTTCACTGAATTTATATACCTCCCTATACCCAGTGGTCTCAGGGCAGTTTACAAAAATAAATAAATCACAATATATAAAATCAAAATAAAAACAATAATCCAATAGTACCCCCCCCCAAAAAAGAGCCACATTTTAAAGGTATATGATTTTGATCAGGTCAGCCTAGTTAAAAAGGAACATTTTCGCCTGGTGCCTAAAGGTATATCATTCATTTCATTTCATTTATTGAATTTATATACCGTCCTATACCTGGAGGTCTCAGGGTGGTTTACACACACAAAAATCACAATATATAAAATAAAAACAATAACAATAATCCAAACCTTCTCTCTTTCCACTGATGGAAGCCTCATCATCAGCTGAGCGGCATCGTTGGATACAACTCATCCTAGTCTTCAAACACAGCCTGCATATTCATATCCCCAAATAGTTATGTTTCAGTGGTTCTAAGAACTGGTTTGGTACCCTAAATATTGCAGGGAAAGTGGAATGCAGGGCGCAGCAACCTCATGGAGCAAAAATAAAGAAACAGAATGAGTTGTGTCAGCTCATCCCATCATATCACAGCTTGATGCAGTGCAGGGATGGATATTCACATGGGTACAGAAGTGGATTGCTACAAAGAACATGCAAATTTGAAGCTAGGAGACACTTGTTCCTAGGAAGTCAATGCGAATTATCTCTCCCTGGCACTCCTTCACGGTTTTTGCTTGGTTTAGCTTTCATCCCCACCCCCCAAACGTATTTAAAACTTTTAGTACTGTTTATGCCCACATGAATGCTTGAATATATATTGGTTTTATTTAAATAAGTTAGTGAGGAGTCAGTTAGCTGAGAACAGCAACCTTTTAGGGGGGGAAATCAAATTAAACAGCAAAACAGTTGCTTGGGAGTTTTGGTCAGAAAAATTAACATTTTAAGGACAACTCTGGATAAAGTCCATTAGGACAAATGGCTGATTTATGTAATTCCCAACCTTCTGCCTCTTCATCCCACACTTAAAACTTTGTGCCTTATTTCACACTGTCCTGTATCTGGAATGCCTCCTCTATCCATCTGTCCAAACAATTTCTCTTCCTACTGAACAGTACTCAAAGTGTTGATATTCCTGCACCAAATCTTTCCCTTCCTCCCTTCACTTTTGCCCTGTCCATGTTGCTTGTGTCCTGCACCTTCTTTCTTGGAAATCTCATTCATTACATAAAATTATCTGATTTCATTCCTTAGCCTTCTGGGTCGAGCCATGCTAACTCTGCTCCCAATACAGTGCCTAGCACACTGCTGCTTCTGAATAAATGTTTAATGAGAAAGGAAGGAAAGAGGATGCTTCATAGGAAAGATATTCTAAAATAGTGTGGAGGTCAGATTTTTAGCTGATACGACTCAGCAGAATCCCAATAGCTTCCATACAGTTAGAATGATTTAAGCTAAATCATCAAGCCCACACACAGTACTAGAGCTGATATTACCTAAATGCCTACAGCTCCATAAAATTAAAACTGTATTATTATACTAATGTAATAACATGAATAAAAAATGAATCTGATCTAATGAACGCATGCTTAAAAAAAAAGTATTAATCTATTTGTTGCTTGTACTGCCTTCTTTTCAAGTTTTCAAGTTCTGAAAATAAAACAATTTGGGTTCCATGCTGTTTTACAGTAGGTTTCAGCCCTCTGAGATTTTCACTAACAACTTATAAATGTCCTGAACCCAGAAATTTGCAACAGGAGTTCTTGTGCTTCCTTAACCATTCCAAGGCCTAACATCACCAGTGTAATTAAGTTTGGTTTTCTTCATTTTTCCCCTGCTGTTAGAAATAAAATGTGTTGTTCAGCTTTCCAATATACAACGAAAACTATATGAATACTAATCTATTTTAACCTCGGTGGAATAGTGAGGGGAAAAGATTGACTTTGATTTTATTAATTGTTTTCTCAAATAAAACAGTTAATGAAGGAGCTGAAGATGCTGCCTTTCGCATTTGTACCAAGAATTTCAAATAAAAATCCCATTTTCATTACCGAAGAAAAGAATAGCAATTGATTCTGCCAGTGTTTAATTGAAGCGCCTACTGTGTGTCAAAATATTAATTTTTTTTTAATCTTATCATTAGAAAAGAAGGGAAAGCAAGGAAAATGGGAAAATTCATCCCCTTCTCCTACTGGATTCACTAAAGTTCTTCTCAACTGTACTTCTTGTCATTGTCAGCATTATGTGCTACGAAACTGATAAGATAAATCCATGCGTGATCTCTTCACCTGTGGTCAATACTAGCATCAATGAAGCTCCACCAAAGCCTGATTTTAAACTAACTCCATGGTACAGCATTTGCTCTGCATGCAGGAGGCCCCAGCTTCAATCACCAGCGCATCTCCTCGGAACATCTTCTGTCTAAACCCTAGAGAGCCTCTTCCAGTCAGCGTAGCCAATACTGGGCTAGGATGGTCTGACTCAGATTCTTATGTTTCTATGATTCACTTTTGGAGCAAGGTAGCAAGAAAAGGTAGCAAGAAAAACAAAATCAACGTTAGAACTGCAAGATCTCTTCATGTGCAGGGCTGGATTGAGGTTTGATGAGGCCCTAAGCTACTGAAGGTAATGGGGCCCTTTATATGTCCACCTGTCCTTTGTCAACAACAAATTGTCACTGTTTTTTGTGTTGAATATATGCTCTATAGTAATTTATAGCATATTTGCACATAACAATAGATCTATTTTATCAAAGTAATAGTTGAACTGAAATACAATTCAGAAGAAGTATATTAATAGTGAAATACGATTCAGAAGAAGTATATTAATAGTGAAATAATTATTAAGCTCTAACTTAAAATTTTGGAAATGTACATCCAGGTGTTTTTTCCTTTAATTTTTTTTTTGGGGGGGGCCTAACAGAATAGGGCCTAAGCTATAGCTTGTTTAGCTTATACGTAAATCCAGCACTGTACATGCGCATGTTGCAGAACGACCTACAGTTTTGTACACAAGCATTCTTACATATGGCCAAGTGGCTCTGAGTGGCACAATATGGAAAGAAAGAAGTCTATCTAGGGTTGTGGTTAGATGACACTTTATTCCATCTTCATGATGTTTCCTTACCTGTTTGTTTTTGCATATCATGTGGTCTTTCACAGGACCTAAGAGCCACTTCTCAGTCTAGCACTTTACTACACTTTTCTGCATTGTTTCGGGGGGGGGGTTGTAACCCTCGTTAACTTGGAAAATCACAGGAGTTTTGTGTTGTATACCAGAAGGAGCGTCTCCACCCCCATCGTTCAGCCCGGACACTGAGATCCAGCGCCGAGGGCCTTTTGGCGGTTCCCTCATTGCGAGAAGTAAGGTTACAGGGAACCAGACAGAGGGCCTTCTTGGTAGTGGTGCCCACCCTGTGGAACACCCTCCCTTCAGATGTGAAGGAAATAAGTAGCTATCCCATCTTTAAAAGACATCTGAAGGCAGCCCTGTTCAGGGAAGTTTTTAATATTTAACGCTGTATTGTTTTTAATACTTGATTGGGAGCCGCCCAGAGTGGCTGGGGAGACTCAGCCAGATGGGCGGGGTATAAATAATAAATTGTTAATAATAATAATAATAAAATTTGGGCTCATACACTGGCATACGGCTCTTTCCTGCCAACTAAAATTAAAAAACAAAACAAAACATGGCAGTATATTGATCAAAAAGCCACAATTCCAAAACACAACAATCTACTGCAGTGTGAAAGGAACACTGGAAAGTGGGGCAGTACCGCTAGCACTGTAATTAGTAAAATTAACACAATAAGTCCCACGTCTAAATGCAACCTAGGATTGATTTCTTGTTCTCCATATTAATATATTGAAACTTACAGCACAATCCTAAGCATGCCTACTCAGACATATGTGTCATTGAGTTCAATGAAGCCTATTCAGAAGTATGAGTCTGTGGGATTACAGCCTAAGGGTAGCTTTGGGTAGCATATCTAATTATAATGACCGTTGGCGATAGGTAACTTCAAAGCAGCACAGAAGTTATGTGTAACACTCCCTTCAATGGGCAAAAAGTCCTGTTCATTTTTCTTCAGCAAACAAATTCAACCATCACAAATGGAGAGAAAATGACAGTTTCTCTTGGCATGCAGCATTTCAATAAAATGCCGTATGAATACCATGGACGCAACCGGGGGTGGGGGGCAAGAAGGCAGCTGCCCCTCCCCCAAATCAAGTAAGTAAATAAAAATATTTAACTAACTGACCAACTGTGTTGCAGATAACTCCGTTCTGGCCTCCCCCCCCCCAACTTAAAGTCTGCTCCCCCCCCCAAAAAAAAAAAAATCCTGGATGTTTTTAGATGGCATCCACATAATATCAGAGGAACCATCATCTGGATTTCAAGTGACAGAGATTTTAAAAGCTGTGGTGCCACCATAGAAAAGATACCTGATATACAACTCCTAGTAGTGTGGTGTTAAGAAGGGTCTCCGCTGCCAAGCTTAATTCCCAGGCAGGACTACATAGAAATAGGCACTCCTTCAACTGTTTAGGTCCCAAGTCACTTAGGGTCACCTGTAAAACCTGCAGTTGTCACTCTATCCAGTACAGTAAATTGGCTGGGTCAGTAAGAAAGTTGACTTGAGAACCTAAGTTGCAGAGGATAAAGGGTTGTTTTAGGGGAGCCAGCCAAGGATAAGAAAGATGTTCACAGTGGCAGCAGTGAAGTTCACAGAAGGGAAAGAGCACTTCCAAGTGGTGGCCATTTCCAGGTGGGTTTCAATTACATACCTGCAAATTCACGTTGCACAGTCATGGTTGATTGGGAAGTCTTGTGCAACAAACCCACTTCCCCAAAAGATTGTATAATGAGGAATGTGCTGGGGAAACATGTGCTTTGGTATGATGACATCTAACCTCCCTGCAAATTAATCTGAACAAATGGTGATGAAATAGCCAACATCATCTGATCTCCCCACAAACAAAACAGGATGAATGCTCAATAAACAGGTTGTCTTGGAGCACCCTGAGTGTGCAGTTCCACCCCCCCCCCTACTTCCCTTTCAAAGGCTACAGTGTTTACCATAATGAGAGGGTAGGGAAAGCCAAGGTGGAGGTCTGTTGTTGAAAAGTAGGGTGTAAATATATCTAAATCAACTAAACAATTAATTGTAAAAAGGGGTAATGAAGCTACTTGGAGAAGCAGGTGTTCACCATGACCTGGGCACAGGTGATGTTTTAAGGAAACAGTTTGTTGGGTCTGACTTTTGGTTTACCGAAGACTTCTCTTCATACAAAGAAATGACCCTCCAAATCATTGCAATAATTCTATCTTATCTTCAATAATAATGTGGCATGATAGCAAAAGGCAAAATATGTATATAATCTGAAGGGAAACCAAAGTATAATACAGCACCGTGGAAAGAATAAAGACTGGTCTTTTTAATGTCTTACTAATAGATTTAGAGAGGTCCTTGTTTGTGTGGTAGTATTTATTGTAAAAGGGACGCAGGTGGTGCTGTGGGTTAAGCCACAGGGCCTAGGACTTGCCGATCAGAAGGTTGGCAGTTCAAATCCCCACGACGGGGTGAGCTCCCGTTGCTCGGTCCCTGCTCCTGCCAACCTAGCAGTTCGAAAGCACGTCAAAGTGCAAGTAGATAAATAGGTACCGCTCCGGCAGGAAGGTAAACGGTGTTTCCGTGCACCGCTCTGGTTCGCCAGAAGTGGCTTAGTCATGCTGGCCACATGACCTGGAAGCTGTACACCGGCTCCCTCAGCCAATAAAGTGAGATGAGCGCCGCAACCCCAGAGTCAGTCACGACTGGACTTAATGGTCAGGGGTCCCTTTACCTTTACCTTTATTTATTGTAAAAGAAATATGTGGACCTTAAAAACAAGCATTTAAGGGCCAGCCCAGTCAGTGGGCTGGACTAGGACTAGGGAGAAAGTTCAGATCCCCATATAACTGTAAGCGTTACAGTGTAAAGCATTCTGTGTGGCCTCGAGCAGTCACTATTTCTCAGCTTAACATACTTTACAGGCTTGTTGTGGTAATACAGTAGAGAGGAACAGCTGTGAATGCTACTCTGAGATCCATGGAAGAACAATGAAGTACAAATACATATTTTATTCTACTTAAATGCATGTGTCTTCATAAATTACAGTCCACTTCACAGATACTGAAGTATAACAACGGCAAGCAGAAAAGGAACACTGTTTACATCTGAAAAAGAATCGCCTCAATACAATCTTCATTTTTCAGTAATACACCTTTCCCTACCCCTTCTGTCCATGGTGGGGTTTTTTGTGAGCGAGGAATCCATAGCCTCTGCTAAGTCTTTGATTCACACAACTGATTTGATGTTCTACCACATAATGTTCTATCTATCAACTCAAAATATTTTTTGTTGAAGACAGCAACTTCCAGGTCTTTGATGAAATGTCTAAGAAGTTTTACAAACTTAGCCATAACTTTGGACTTAGCCACACAGCTGCAAATAAACCGTTTTAAATGTTTTACTAAGTGCAGTATACAAATGTGACACTAGATGGCAACAGCGAGCTATGCAAAATTCAATGTATTTTTCAAAATGTTTTTTAAAAAGCATTTTCATAGTGTTTTTTAAATGTGTGTAGATTCCACCTTTGTTGGTTTTCCTCTTCCAGCTCATCGCTTGGCTGCAGCTTATGAACCTTATAGTATATTGCAAGTGATGCCTGGTGGCAAGGAGGGGGACGCAGAAATAAATTACTCTCCTGAATAAGGTGGCATTTTAGCTGTCATCTGTGTAAAATAACTTGGATATCCAGGAAATTGATGGATTACATGGAATAGGAAAGGAATCACGCAGAAAGGAAAGACAGGCATAAACAGGCTGAGAAACAACAAAAATGAAAGAAGTACCAGCAGCTGCACATATCTGCTTTAGGTAGGAGACTGTATTGAACCAGCCCTGATTCTCCATCAGACCTAGGTTTTCCATCCTAGGAAGATATGGGCTTAACCTTTAATTTCCCTCTAAATAAATGTTAACAGCATTTGCTCAAATTCCCCCTTGATATGGCTCTGTCTCCTTTCTTCCCTGTTGTCTCCCTGCTGTTTCCTTCCACATCCAACATCAAAATTTAGATAGTATCCCCTCTACCTACCATACACCCCAGTAGTGCCAGAAAGATATGTTATGTTTGAACAGAAATTAAAAAAAAAAAATTCTTTTCTCTGTGGATAATATTTCAGGCACACAGTGAATCCACAAAAGATGCTACTTTTGGACCCACAAAAGATGCTACTTTTCTTTATGGGGTCCCCATCCAACCCCCACCTGTTTTGCCATCCCAAAATTTATTGGTGTTTTATGCATACTTTTCTCCCAGTTGCTTTATGCTGCCATTAGAGGGCAGAAAGAGTAAGTGTGTAGGCAGAAAATGCACATCCAAACCTATAATCTGCAAAGAAAAGAAGCGATGAGATTTAGATAACAAAAAGAGAGAGAGAGAGAGGAAAGGACATTGTTTTAAATGAGTCATCAGAGATAATGTGCTGAACTACGAATAATGAATCTTGAAAACTAAAACATTTCGCATCTCGGTACAGCTGCCATCTTTTGGGAGGAAGATGAGAAGTTTGCTGCTGGCATTGGCAAAACAACACTAGGTCAATAACTCCTTTATCTAACAGCAGCAAAAAGAGACGAAAAAATTTCTATGATACTCTTGTTATAAGAGAAAATAGATGTCAATTTTTACCTTTGTATGCACAATCTATTTGTTTAATTGCATTAGGAATGTGAAATCTGAAAAGGCAGGTCTCCATTGTAGTCATAGAAAAAAGGTTGCTGCTTCGTTTTTTTTTAATGTGTTGGGGGTTTTTTGCACTGAGAGGTTAAAACATAAAGATCATTCTGAAAATGACAATTGATGCAGTTCACAGAATGTTTATATACCTGGCATCTCTTGTACTTCCTGAAAGGGCAAAGGAATAAAGATTGGGTTAGCATAGCCAGTTTATTGGGGGGTGGGAGATGATACCAGAAGTAAAATGTGTACCAGATTCAAAGGCTTTTTCTTGGATATAGCTAGCACTGAATTGCCCCCCGAAAGTGCATTTTAAGAACTGTTGTTTTGATTAGGGTAAGGAAAAGGTAAATCTAGATTAAATAGGGAGAAATAAACACTGTCATTTTGAAACTGATGCCAAGGTGTGGACTCTGCCAGAAAAAAGACCCAACAACCTTGCATGCAGGAGAAGCACCGTGGACCGATAACACAATAAGAACCCGTCTGGTAGAGGGATCTTTTGTTTTGATGGACAGCTCTAGCATTTAAACACCGGGAATTATTTCTGAGACCATACCAATCACAGTGATTTGAAGGAAGGAAGTTGAAGCAAATTAACAGAGGTTTTTTCCCCATATGGGTCATCCTTCTCCTTTGGGTTTTGGCTCTGAAAGCAGAATTTAAGAGGCAGACTACTGGAATGGCCTGCTTCTTTCCCAATTGTCCCAAACAATTACAATTATATCTCACATTCTCTTTTATCTTGACAGAGGAAATTTTCAGAAAAGGGGGAAGGGAGGCAAGGGTGAAGGAGAGAACTTTCCCAGGTGGTTTTTATATATTTATATAATTAAGGTAACATTACCTTGTGCAATACGCAGTAAGCCCCTTGACCTATTTGTTTAATGTTTGGTAGGTTCCTTACCCAGGGGCATTTCCTTTATGTCCCCAGTTTTAAAACTGACCGGTCGGAGCGAAACAGTATAAACTTAAAGCATTTGCAGATGACCTAGTATTGACTTTACAGGAGCCAGAGCCCAGCACTAAAAGGGTACTGCAATTGATTCATGAGTTTGGTCGGGTGGCGGGATTTAAACTTAATAAGCAAAAAACTAAGGTTTTGGAAAAAAATATGACCTCTTTAGAATCAGAAAGGTTTCAGAAAGAGACAGAATTAAATGTGGTTAAAAAAGTAAAATACCTAGGGGTAAACATAACAGACAAAAACAGGAATTTATTTAAAGATAATTATGAAAAATGTTGGTCTGAAATTAAAAGGGATCTAGAGATCTGGTCAAGATTGAAACTTTCCTTGTCAGGACGTATTGCTGCTATTAAGATGAATGTATTGCCAAAAATGTTGTTTTTGTTTCAAACTCTACAGATTGTGGACAAAATGGGGTGTTTTGAGAAGTGGCAGAGAGATATTTCTAAATTTGTCTGGCAGGGCAAAAAGCCCAGAATTAAGTTTAAAATATTAACTGATGCTAAAGAAAGAGGGGGCTTTGCCCTGCCAGACCTAAAGCTGTACTATGAATCAGCAGCTTTCTGCTGGTTGAAGGATTGGCTACTTCTGGAAAACACGGATGTTTTAGATTTGGAAGGATTTAACAATGCTTTTGGATGGCATGCATATTTGTGGTATGACAAGGTTAAAATACACAAGGCGTTCAAGAACCATGTTGTCAGAAAAGCAGTATTCAATGTCTGGATAAAATATAAAGACTTACTGGAAAACAAGACCCCAAGGTGGCTATCACCAATGGAGGCTAAGGCCCCGAAAAGACTCAATATGGAGGCCAAATGGCCGAAATATTGGGAAATAATAGAAAAAGATGGAGACAATTGGAGGTTGCAGAGTATGGAGAAAATAAAAGATAAAGTGCGAGATTGGCTACATTATGCTCAGATTAAAGAAGTTTTTAAATCGGATAAAAAGATAGGATTCCAGGTGGAAAAATCAAAGTTAGAAACAGAACTGCTAGAACCCAGCTCTAAGATACTCTCTAGAATGTATAACTTGCTGTTAAAATGGAATACACAGGATGAAACGGTCAAATCAGCTATGATAAAATGGGCACAGGACATAGGGTATAACATTATGTTTGCTGACTGGGAAAAGTTATGGACCACAGGTTTGAGATTCACGGCATGTAATGCCTTGAAAGAAAATATTATGAAAATGATATATAGGTGGTACATGACTCCAGTCAAGCTTGCAAAGATATATCATGTGTCTGACAATAAATGTTGGAAGTGTAAAGAAGCTGAAGGAACATTCTTTCACCTCTGGTGGACCTGCCCTAGAGTGAAGGTTTTCTGGGAAATGATATATAATGAGCTGAAAAAGGTATTCAAGTATACCTTCCCTAAGAAACCAGAGGCCTTCCTCTTAGGCATTGTAGGCCAGAGTGTGCAAAAGAAAGATCGAACCTTTTTTATGTATGCTACAACAGCAGCAAGGATACTCATCGCCAAATGCTGGAAAACTCAAGATTTGCCCACACTGGAAGAATGGCAGATGCAACTGATGAACTATATGAAACTGGCTGAGATGACTGGCAGAATCTGAGACCAGGGAGAAGAACGGGTGGAGGAGGACTGGAAGAAATTTAAGGATTATCTACAAAAATACTGTAAATTGTATGAATGTTAAGAAAGATGTAAGATTTGTAATAAGATGGTTCCAACAAATTAGTAACAAGGAATATAAATTTGAATGTGATTGAAAGAAAAGATAAATTTTGGATGAATAATACTTTAGAATTAGGAGTGATTTAAACTCTAAGATTTGAGACTTAATATGGGATAATTACATGATATAAACGGAATTTAGTGAATAATTTGCTAGAAAAATCTATGTGTTTAGAAAGCAGGAACAAGAGATGTGAGGAGGTCCAAAGATGAGAATGAAACGTGGTGAATGAGAAAGATCATATTGTTATGTATGTGGATTTTTGTTTTATAAATCTAATAAATATTATTATATATATTAAAAAAACTGACTGTCCACACACACACACACACACACACACACACGGGAAGAAATGTGATGTCTATCTTGCAACCCCAAAAAGATCCCCCAGTGAACTTCATGGCTGAGTTGGGAATTTGAACCCTGGTCTTCTACATCCAAGTTCAACACAACAAACAACTAAAATCAGAAATGTCAGGTCATACATTTTTTGAAAAATCATAGAATGAAGCTTATTAGTAAATATGCATATGCATATTCAGAAGGTCCAAAAGAAGTAAAATGAAACAGCTTCCTATTCATGAAGTCTTTCAAAAGGAAAGGTCTTCATAGAGTGTTCCCTTGCCATCAAAGAGGGCGCAAGGAGGGCCTCCCTAGAAAGGGAATTACAAAGCCAGTGCAAAAACCTTTACCTTTACCTTTTCCTTCTCCTTTTTACCCAATAGTTGAGTAAATGGTCGCTCCAAAAATGGCAACAAATAAGCCTCTTAAATAATCAGTTTGCACCTGGGAGAAAACAGCTGTTCCTGTTTATCAGGGACAGTTCCTGTTTTCAGGTTCCTTTCACTGGAAAATGACTGCCTCTATTAATTTTTTTGAATTGTGGAAAATGCCTCATTAAAATTTCATTAGTGCAATTTTCTAGCATTATCATTCTTGAGGTCTGGTACCCTAGCAACAATATATTCTGGCACAGTTTTATTTTTGAGTGTATTTTTTATAAAATAACGGGGATAGGGGTGGGGTGGAACTTGCAAAGAGATATGTGATGTGAGCATAGAAGTGTTAAATGCATGCTCCTATTTCCACTGGTAAACTGGTTTTCTATTATTATTTATAGTTAGCAGAATTTACATACCACTTGATTGTAGTAAAACCTCTAAGCATATCCTGTTTCCCACTTGCTGACCCAGAATTCAGACTCATGGCTCAGGTGGTGTGATTAAAATCTTTCCACAGCAGGATGGGGAGACATCAGTGACTCTTCACCAGTCTGACTCATCTCTGCCTCCCCCTCGCCAGATTCAGCTTCTGATTCTTCACTCCTCTCTGCCATAGACTCTCCCAGATCACTGAGCCTAGTTACCCCTTCAGCTTCTCTCTAACCACTCACCATCATCCCACCACCATTCCCTGGGCTCTGAGCCTTCTCCCCTTAGTGGTGCCTGAGCTGGTTCCTCCCACCATTCCTCTGTCAGTATTTTCATCCCTCCCATTGCAAGGATCACCTGATTGTGTTGTTTTACTTTCATGCTGAGAGAAAGGAGGGGGCGGAAGCTAATCTTTGAGACTTCCGCCTCTAGTACTGTTGTACTTTTTCTTTTGTACTTTTTGTACTGTTGTACTTTTTCTTAAAAAGCAGAGACATCACCTTGCCAACAAAGGCCCATAGTTAAAGCTATGGTTTTCCCAGTAGTGATGTATGGAAGTGAGAGCTGGACCATAAAGAAGGCTAATCGCCGAAGAATTGATGCTTTTGAATTATGGTGCTGGAGGAGACTCTTGAGAGTCCCATGGACTGCAAGAAGATCAAACGTATCCATTCTTAAGGAAATCAGCCCTGAGTCCTCACTGGAAGGACAGATCCTGAAACTGAGGCTCCAATACTTTGGCCACCTCATGAGAAGAGAAGACTCCCTGGAAAGGACCCTAATGTTGGGAAAGATGGAGGGCAGAAGGAGAAGGGGACGAGAGAGGACGAGATGGCTGGACAGTGTTCTCGAAGCTACCAGCATGAGTTTGACCAAACTGCGGGAGGCAGTGGAAGACAGGAGTGCCTGGCGTGCTCTGGTCCATGGGGTCATAAAGAATCGGACACGACTAATAAAATTAACCTTACAAAACTTCCAGTAACCCTGCAAGCAATGTTAATTGTTTACAGTTGTCTTTCAAATGTAACAGGCTACCTTACCCTTCCAGACAGAGATGCCTGTACACAGGAAACTACATCCAGTTCAGTATTGTCCATGCAACTAGTTGTCAGTGGCTCTCCAGAGTTTTGGAAAGACGAGATGCTGTTTTCCAACATTATCTTGTGATATTGGGGATCAACCTGGCATCTTCTACTTGCAACGCATGTGCTGTACATTTCCTCCCCTAAAATGTTGCCCAAATGTTCTGAATTCTGAAATAATGTGTACAGATTAAAGTCAAAGTATGCAAATCAAATAGGGAGTTTCTCCTAGTATTTAGTCAAAATCCTCTTCCTTGCAATTTCCATCCATTGGACCTAGTTCCACCCTCTGAAGCAACAGAGAATAGGTCTGCCCCATCTTCTGCATGACAATCCTTCAGATATTTGAAAGCTACTGTGAAGCCTACAAGTGAAAGGCATGTGATCCAGGTAGTGAAGACTGAAGATTAAGCAGAGTTTGGATTTGATATCCTGCTTTATCACTACCCAAAGGAGTCTCAAAGCGGCTAACATTCCCCTTTCCCTTCCTCCCCCACAACAAATCCTCTGTGAGGTGAGTGGGGCTGAGAGACTTCAGAGAAGTGTGACTAGCCCAAGGTCACCCAGCAGCTGCATGTGGAGGAGTGGGAAATCGAACCTGGTTCACCAGATTACGAGTCCACTACTCTTAACCACTACACCACAATGGTTCTCAGACTTGACAGAAGGGCAGGGGAAGGAAGTGTGACCTCACCACTCTCTCTCTCTCTCACACACACACACACACACGCACAGCCACCCACGCACAGTGGCAGACGAAGCTGCTCGGGCACCTGAGGCAGCGAGTCCAGGGGCTGGGCGAGCCATCCATAGGGGCGAGGTGCACAGCGGGGCCTCCAGAATCTGCCTGCCTCCTCCCACTCAGCTGCCCTACGGCCGGGGGGGAGGTTTGGAGATTCGTTCCCCGTGTCTGCAGTCATGTAATTGTCTATCACATGATGGTACATGTTTTGACTCTACAGAGTGGGAAGTGACGGAGACAGGATGTTTGTGTTACTGTGTTCCGTGAAGTGGGACTATTGTCCTTTGTTCTTTCCTCTCTTCCCTGTCTGATGAGAAAGGGGAAGGAGCGAAGTCAGAATGCTCCAAGTGTATTATTATATGTTGATCCACTGAGGTCTGTTATGAAAACTGCAATTACTCTGCAGATCCCTAAGTGTGCTAATGCCTTTTGGCATTAGTCACTGTGATGTTCGGGCAGAAGAAAGCTTTTGCAGCTTCTGAACAATTGACCAGGAGGGAGAGAACATGCCAGTCGGGCAAGTGTCTCTATCAGGGTCCTGCACGAGAGTGGGATGCTCTGAGCAGGAGGCAGCGGGCATGTCCAAGCCACTGAATCTCTCCCAGTACCCATGGTGAGTGGCACCCGGCATTTTATCACCCCCCTCACTGTGACACCTGGGGTGGCCCACACCCACTGCACCCCCCTTCCTCCACCCCCCCCCAGTTGCAGTTGAGTAAGGGGAAATTCCTGAATATGGCTGTTGTCTGCATCAATTGCCTCATGTATCCTATTGGCTTGAAGCAATGATTCTTCAACATAAACTTCATTGGACTGTTTATGTTGTGTGGATGCCAGATTATTTTCTTCCAAAGCAATCACTCTATTCTGAACTTAAAAATGGAAAGTGTAATGCTGGTGGTCAACAAAAGAGGTTTAACGACTCTCTAAAGGATAATCTAAAAAAATGTAGTATAAACACCGACAACTGGGAAACACTGGCCTGTGAGCGCTCCGGTTGGAGAACAGCTTTTCCCAAAGGTGTCATGGGCTTTGAAGATGCTCAAACTCAGGACAAAAGGGAGAAACATGCTAAGAGGAAGGCACGCTTGGCAAACCCTCACTGTGATCAACTCCTGCCCGGAAACCTATGTCTCCACTGTGGAAGAACGTGTGGTTCCAGAATTGGCCTACACAGTCACTTACGGACTCACTGTTAAAACTGCGTTTATGGGAGACAATCTTACTTGGCTATGACTGATCGCCAAAGAAGAAGATTGGCTTGAGAAAGACAGAGATAATGCAAATTCAGGATAAAAACCTTGGTCAAGCAACAAGTTGATACAACTCTGCACAGAAGATTGCTGTAATTTCAGCGCTTCTGTCCTTTCACAAGATCACTTAAAATATCACACCCCAGTCCCTGGCAGCATGTCACGCTGCACTTGTAGAGTCTTAAATTAATTTCTAATAATTATACCCCATTACTGTTAAAAGAAATGTATAATTTCTTCTCAGAGGTTTTAGGAAAGTGCTAACATTAAACTAGAGAAAGTAATGTAAATTTACATCTTGTTAAAAAAAAAAAAAAGGAAAACCTGAAGGTGGGGTGGAACCAGCCCAAATATTCTTAAAGGGTTGTCTGTAAATGGCATGAGGGGTGGAGAAGGAGGGAGGGAGACAGAAAAGAAAAAGTAACTAGTTATCCTCTAGAACAGCTTTTCCCAGCCTTGATACCCCACAGGTTGCTGGACCACAGCTTCCAGCAGGGCTAGTTGTCAGGGATGAGTGGAGTTGTAGTCCAACAACATCTGGGGCCCCAGGGTGAGAAAAGTCATTCTAGAATATAGAAATTTCACAGTCACAGCTGGTGGCACCAATGCTTCTGAATACCAGTGGCTGGAAACCACAGGAAGGGATAGCGCTCTTGTGCATGAATTCTGCTGCCACAGGCATCTGGTTGGTCACTGGGCAAACAAAATACTGGACAAGATGGCCATTGGTCTGATCCATTCAGGCTCTTCCTATGTTCTTAATGGCTTGGATCCAGACTAACAGAGCAACCCAAACAGCGACCAATTCAAGTGTGTTTCAATGAGACTTAATAATGACTCAATTTGGATCTAACCCACTGTCTTGTAGAAAAGAGGTATGCGTTCCATTTGTAACATTGCAACATACAGTTATTACAGAAGAACTAGTATAACCAGCCAACTCTACATGCCCCCAAGGAATCTCATCTACTCTCACTACTGACCTGGGAGAACCACAGCCTATCAGTGTTGACAATGCTGTATCAGATGGACCTTGTACTGTAGAAGGCAGATTCCGTTGTTCCAATTTTGTTATGTTTAGGAACACTTCAGGTTGAGAATTGTGGTCAAAATTAGTTTTTTTAAATTAATAGCAACCACGTCATTCCTGTTCATGAACACAGCTACATTTACTTTGTTTGTTTTTAAAGCGCTTTAAATGCATTATAACCATGCAACAACAGATGGCACTGTAGAGCACAAAACTTTTCTATGCAATTTTACATAGGGTTTTTTCTTTTGTTATAACAATTTAATTTATGACTTATTTATAGCAGATTTTTTCCCCTGTGTGTAGATCCACCCCAAGTCACAAAGTGGTGAGGGTCAGGGCAGAATTTTTTTTTATTTAAATAATAATAATAATAATAATAATAATAATAATAATAATAAAATTTCTTACCCATCCTCTACCATAAGGTTTCAGAGCAGATTACAACAATGAAATATCCAATCGTAAAATGAACGAAAGAGTAACAACCAAAAAGCAAATTATAAAGATAATTAAGAACAGTTCCATAAATAAAACAATTACAACAATCCCATATACAAAAGAAGTTTGATTTTTTTTCCATTTTTTTTCAATACAATTTTTTTCAATACATATTTATCCAATTTATCCAATACAGATTGGGATAAAGAATAGGATCTCTACTTAAAAGGATTGTTGAAAAAGGAAGCCATGGTAGCTATGTTCTGCCTCTATTGTCAGAGGCATTACGCCTGCTAATGCCAGTTGCTGGGAACTGCAGGCAGACAGAATTCTGTTGTACTTATGTGCAGGCTTCCCACAGGCACCTGATTGGCCACGATGAGCA
Organism: Podarcis erhardii; assembly: GCF_964252035.2. NCBI lineage: Eukaryota > Metazoa > Chordata > Lepidosauria > Squamata > Lacertidae > Podarcis > Podarcis erhardii. The sequence goes on from NC_138509.1 coordinate 75,519,846, forward strand.
CATGATGATGAAGTAGATGGGCCATTGGCTTGATCCACCAGACTCATCATATGAAGGTATTCAGCTGGTGCTGAAAATACAAGAGATGGAATCTGCTCAACATGTAATGGGAGGGGATTCCAAAGGCTAGGTGCCAGCACACTAAAAGCCCAATTCCTATATTACATGGGATGGCCCTCCTTCTTTCTTCAAGAGGCTCTCTTCTACAGAGTACACTGTTTGATTGCATATATTAAGAGGCCTGATGTTCTTTTAAGTATCCTGCTCCCAAGCAGCTTGGCACTGAGACTCTTAGGCCATAATCTTATGCAAACCTACCTGATGGAAAACCCCATTGCACACATCCAGACCTAACTCTGAGTAAACACATATAGGATCACACTACCCAAGCACTCAACTCAGTTGTCGAACAGAGCCATGTGACCTTTATTGTTGCTCATTTCCCTTGTAAATCATATATTGTGTCTTAGGTAAAGGTAAAGGGACCCCTCACCATTAGGTCCAGTCGTGACCGACTCTGGGGTTGCGGTGCTCATCTCGCTTTATTGGCCGAGGGAGCCGGCGTACAGCTTCCGGGTCATGTGGCCAGCATGACTAAGCCACTTCTGGCGAACCAGAGCAGCGCACGGAAATGCCATTTACCTTCCCACCACAGTGGGACCTATTTATCTACTTGCCCTTTGACGTGCTTTTGAACTGCTAGGTTGGCAGGAGCAAGGACCGAGCAACGGGAGCTCACCCTGTCATGGGGATTTGAACTGCCGACCTTCTGATCAGCAGATCTTTTTCCCCCCAAGTAAATGTACTAAGTAGTTCATCCACAAAATACACAGAGCATTAAAAAAAAAGTTTATCTCCATGGACTTGCTGTGTATGAAGCCTAATATCAGTCCAGAAATTGATTAGGGTTTGCCGTCTAGTTAAAAGATATAGTTGTACACAGAGTCACAGCCTGGGTTCATTTATCCTTTTCATTTGTAGTGCTCCATATTATATGAGTGCAGATCGATTTGAATCTCTTTAATATTCATGATCCTCTCACCAGTCTGAGTGAAAGAGATAAAGCTTTTGATGGCAATCTGAAGAACTTGATTAACAATGCACTAATCATCAGTACCATTGACCTGATTTTTTTAAAAAAATGTTTTCCATTCATCCATCATTCTATTACCAAAGATGATTGCATTACCTTACTATTTTTTTACCTAAATAAAACCACATGAGTTGTAAATATCATGTCTTCTTTTTAAAAAAACCCACACATGCACCTTGAAACCAAATTAATTTAAACTAAAAAATATTAAAACGACCTATAATAACCAATTAGCACATGAACAGGGGAAAGCAACTTACAAGTGGCCCCCGATAAACCAAGTCACTTTGACTTCCTGTTAATAAATGTTAAATTGTGCCAAGGAATTAATTTTGCAATAAATTGTTATTGTTGTTGTAATATCTAACTAAAGCATATTACCCGGAGTAATTATCCATATATCAGAATGCATTGAATGTAGTGTGTACACTATAATTACTCCCCAAATTGCTTATCATTCAAATGGTAATTTTAGCAATAATGTTGCAGTAGCTAAAACTTACCTTTCATCTGCAGAGAAGTAGTTTATAATCACTACACCAACCTGGATGTTGCACATGTAACAGAAATCACTAGTAGCGAAAATATATAGCAAGGCAGATATACTGCTTACTCAAATTCATCCATTTGTTCTACCATGGTTATCAGAAAAGGTGTTCACGGTATAATTGCTAATGTAATGCAGCTCTTGCCAACCTGGTGGTCTGCAAAAAGTTTTGGATTCCCCCTCCCATCAGGTAGGGTTGCTGGGCTCTTTTTTATTTTTGGCAAAATCACAAAAAAGATGTTTTTGAGCTATTTTTTGAGCTAATTTTAAGGAAAATTAGCAAAAACAAGATTGCCGACATGGGTTGCCATATGTCCGGATTTTCCCGGACATTTGTCTTTCCATTTCCTCCTGGACACTGCTTCCACCCGCAGTATTACATGTATGTCAAGGAAAATCGCGATGTATTTCAACCATACTCAGATCCAGCCTGTTGGAATTGTAGTCCAAAACATCTGGAAGGCACTAGTTTGCCAATGGTGGTTGTAGTACAACTTTGTGAGTGATCGACAAGGACTTGGATCTGTCTTCTGATTCCTCTCCCTGTAATGTAGGTAAACTTTGGAAGAGTAATTTTGTGGCACCAGTTAGTTTAGTATGTTTATCATTAACTGCTAGCAGTAGCATCAAATGAGGGTTTGAACAAAGGAACGTGTTAATTATTACTGCAGGTAGAACAGTCATATCAGTGACATCAATTTGATGAGACAGGTTATACCCTCATTCAAGAATAATCAAAGCCTGTTCAGGCTTTAACACAGAACAGGATAGAATGCATGGAGGAGATATTTTAACCACTAGCCCCAGAACCTGTTTAAACATTTTCTTTTCCCAGTACCTATGTACATATAGCCAAATATGGACAGGGTATGTCTTGTACGCTGAGGTCCAGTGCCGAGGGCCTTCTGGCGGTTCCCTCACTGCGAGAAGTAAAGCTACAGGGAACCAGGCAGAGGGCCTTCTTGGTAGTGGCGCCCACCCTGTGGAACGCCCTTCCAGCAGATGTCAAAGCGATAAACAACTACCTGACATTCAGAAGACATCTTAAGGCAGCCCTGTTCAGGGAAGTTTTTAACGTGTGATATTTTATTGTATTTTTGCTTTCTGTGGAAGCCGCCCAGAGTGGCTGGGGAGGCCCAGCCAGATGGGCGGGGTATAAATAATAAATTATTATTATTATTATTACATTCAATCAGTATTGTATACTTTGAGAATAAGTGTCATGGGTCAAAAGTCAGCTTCACCTGCTGAACAGCAGCCTGAAGGGGGAGAAGAAGGAGTGACTCTACCTGCAGCTGATCAGCTTTCAAGGACACAGAGGAGAAGGCACTGATGAGAACAAGCTGGCTTCAGCCTTCTTAAGGAGAGCTTCCAGCAGCAGTCAGTTACTGGTAACAGTGTTTGTAGTTCCTGGTCCTGCCTTGCTGCTTCCTGCTTATCTTGACCCTTGACCCTATGATCATCGGATTCCCTGACTCCTGGCAGTCTTGGATTGGACCTGACTTTGGATGCTGACTCAGCATCCAGGCAAGTACAGCTCAGAGACTCTTCTGGTTGGCTGGCCTCCCACCCCACTGAGCTCTGCACATGGTTGCTCAGCAACAAGACTGTGACAACAGGCATTGTGCATAGGCTTTATGCAAACAAGATGCTTGACTGTGTGAAAGTCTGGTGCTGAGCCATCAGGTGTGAATGTCTGAACAGAATTCAGGTCTTGAATCATCATGTACATGTCAACCAGCTGAGAGTTTTAAAGCCAAACTATAACCGCTAGAGGGACGCGGGTGGCGCTGTGGGTTAAACCACAGAGCCTAGGACTTGCCAATCAGAAGGTTGGCGGTTCGAATCCCCACGACAGGGTGAGCTCCTGTTGCTCGGTCCCTGCTCCTGCCAACCTAGCTGTTCGAAAGCACGTCAAAGTGCAAGTAGATAAATAGGTACCACTCCGACGGGAAGGTAAACAGTGTTTCCGTGTGCTGCTCTGGTTCGCCGGAAGCGGCTTAGTCATGCTGGCCACATGACCCGGAAGCAGTACGCCGGCTCCCTTGGCCAGTAAAGCGAGATGAGCGCCGCAACCCCAGAGTTGGCCATGACTGGACCTAATGGTCAGGGGTCCCTTTACCTTTATAACCACTAGGCTTTTTGCTCCTCTTAAGCAGTGGGGGAGTGGATAGACTGTGGAACCCCAGATATTTTTAGACTCTTAACTCCCATCAGGTCAAGCCATCACAGCCAATGGCCAGGGATGGTGGGAGTTGTAGTCAGAAGCATCTGGAGAGCCACAGGTTCTCTATCCCTACCTTAAGGGCTGCTTAAGGTTGCAATTCTGAACATGGGAGTAAGCAAACAGCATTGAACATAGTGGGACTTTCTTCTGAGGGTTGCACTGTACATAAGGTTGCACTGTAAGCTATCTCCTCAGCAAGGACTTCAATATTAGAAATAGGAGTAGAAATCCAGAAGGGATTCCATTATGTTGTAAACGTGGAACGGGGTGACAGATGGCAACATTTAAATGGATTCAGAAAAAATAAACCCACTCAGGAATGCAGTAAAGAGATTAAAATAAAAGGTGGTGACATACCAGATGGAGGTCTTCTTGAAGTCTTGAGATGTTCTGATGGCAATGCTGACCAGGGTTTCCCTTTTTCTCCCCCTCCTGGGATGAAGTCAGGAAAAGGTTTGCGTAAAAACTTTGCATCTGACCTCATTAATTTTATTTTAAGGGGTTATTCTTAAAAGTTCTCTCTTTTTGAGGATAAGAGAGAATTTAGAATATAAAGTCTGACTTTTCCTTAGAGACTATAGATAAAGTTTGACCTCATAAGAAGCACTTTTAAAAATGTGTTTCTTCTGTGCAGCCCTCTACATGTCTATAGTAATAGTTGGTTCCTTTCTAGACCTACCACTGTTCAGCCCAAAGGTCCCCAAAGCAGTGGACAGAATACGAATACAAAGGAAAAGCACAATAAAAACAAATACAAAAGTTTAATTAATTAATTAAAAGTATAAAATAGCAAAATCATCTGAAGCACCAGGTCACTCTGGATTCATGGTCTTGCAATGATGCTCTCACTACAGACACAACTCCACAGCACACAGAAGCCAAATTAACTCACATCCTCCCCTCCAATCTCTCACTTAGGACCAAGCAAACAGGGGGAGTGCTCTCACTCTCATCACAACCCAAAGAAGTATCCCAAAGGGCAAGTTACCTTTGGTGCCCCTCCCTTCAGAGTTCAACGGCACTTACTCTCCTAATGCTTGTAGAAATGCATCTTCAAACTGGGAGCTGATGTGAAATCCTTTTCATGCTGCTTTTCAGACCCATGAAAAATAATGTCTACTTGCATAAAAAGGCATTTGACTTGCCCTTCTGGGGCTGAAAGTGGGACAGGTGTGCCCCCCCCCCCACATAAAAATAAAATAATATCTTCTAAGAGAGAGGGTTAACATATTTTACCATGCATGTTCCTGGGGATTCCAAGTCTACATTTAATATTTTATTTTTAATAAGAAGTAGTTTCTTCTCAAGGAAAAGAGTGGTTTTTATTAGCTAATGAATAACAGTATTTAACTCACGGCTTCCATAGCTTGGTGGCAAATGAAATTTGCAACTGCCCATGCATTCAGTGTTAGGTAATTGAAGCAACTTGATCTGGTATTGGACTAAATCTAAAAGTTAAATATACAACACAGTGTACTGTGCAAGCTTAGACATGAGAAGTAAATTCTACTGAGCTGAATGGGTCTTACTCCCAGGCAAGCAGTCTTAGAGAGCAATCTTACAGACCCTGGGAGGGCATTAAGGGACCAAAGAATAAAGCAGATCTTCCATATGGCTTTGAGTTTCTGTACTGATTTTTTTTTAAAGTACTGGGTTGTTTTTTCTCCCATTGCAACCAATGGCATGGAAAATTCAACTCTGGTCAAAAAAACATTACCGCCTCAGATACAAAAACAGAGAGAAACACCAACACTCTCCCTCCCCCTCTCTCTCACATGCACTCCCCTTCTATCCTGTTGGCATAAGTCTGGCAAAGCTTTGGATTGGGCAGTCCATGGATAGGATTCCCCCTCCATGGACCCTTTTGGATAACACTGCCTAAGATTCATTGTGTATGATTTTGTTCAGTTGTACTAGAGCTGAAATTTGTCATGATAAAAAATAAATGCTAGATATCCATTTATAGCATACTGTGAAGGATTGTTGCCATTTATTTCACTTGAGTTTCCTGCAAATCTATCATGAACAGCAAAGCTAAATGATAAATGCTGACTAGCCTCCACCCTACCCTGCAGAGTTCTTGCTCTAGACAGATTCTGCATTATGTCTCACACTTAAGTATCTTATGAAGTCTTTACTCATAAATCAGGTCCTCCCTTAACCTAAACCTGTGTTGTGGGTGGGTATGTTTGGATAGCCACAACACCCGATTGGTACGTCCCTTGATGCAGGGTTCAATCAGGCCAATGGGATGCAGGCTAAACTGATCAAGGGACCCATATATACCTATGCACATGACCCAGAGCTTCCTCTTTCGGTGTGTGCATCTGAACACCCACCCACCTCTCCCTATATTTAGGGCTTGTGCGCTTGACCTTGCTATGCCGTTGTGTGTCATCTGTCATTGGGACAGGGGCATGGCAGGAATTTTCCCCACTTGGCTGATTTGCTGGTGCCATTTGGGTTTCGCCTGCCATGTAGCAAATCATCACAACTTGTAAGGTTGCAGATAGGGATCCCTATGTGAAGTTATTCCATTAAAAGAATCAAGGAACTCGATGCTTTGGTCAACCATGGTCAACCCATGTGAGGGGGTTGTGCCAGTGCCTGAGTCCAGGAGGGCATTTGGGTGGTGGAGATAGCCTGCTCCCGGCTTTCCACTTATCCAGGTGTTCACCTTAGGCTGACCTATCCTGGTGTCCTGGGTCAGTGCTACCTGCAACGGTGCAGGGAGGTAGTCGAACCAGAGCCTATGCAACCATTCACTTGGTGCAATCAACAAAGTTGTGACCTAAATTCTGCCAAAAAACAAACCAAAATTTGAGTCTTGTCTGAATTTATTTAAGGGGGGGGGAGTTAAAGGTCTCAACACGCAACTATTACAACTACTGTATGGGCACAATCCGACAAGTTCTCCCCACCGAGATATTCTTCTTCAGCTCCCATTCATTCCAGTGTTTGAATTACAAGAGGGACAAGGAAATTGTAATGGGAGACTTATAGATTTCATTAAGGTCTTTGTCTAACTTTCCCTCCATAATCTGAGCACTAGCATGTGGGTACATTGTGCCCCTAGAAACAAATGACTAGCCTATCTGGCAAGAGAATTGTCTTCAAACAAATGCTGTTTCGTTTGACCTCCTGCATGGTAAATGCATGATTATTAGTTATACTGTTGTGTCGTCTATGGGCATTTTTTTTAAAAAAAGATGAGTGAATAAAGGGGAAATGCTAGCAATAATGGCCCTCAGCCAACTTATTCCTTCCAGCAAACTAACTTTTTACCCACCCTAGGTACGTCATCACATCACCTAGGATGCCTAGTATATCATGAATAAGGGGTGGAATTTAGCTACCTTCTTCCACCAACCCAAAACCCCACCATGGATTGTTATGTATTTTAATGTTGGAAGTTCATGGACTTTTTTTTACTACTGCAATAGTCACTTGGTATTGTTATGTTGCTTCAAGAACTTCTTTAAAACCCTTTCATGTAAATTCCCATCACCTAATGGTATCATCAAAAATACTACATGCTTCATACTGCACTGTTGACATCATGCACCAAAAAGCATAGGTAACACACTCCAGAAAATACCGTATTTTTTGCTCTATAAGACTCACTTTTTCCCTCCTAAAAAGTAAGGGGAAATGTGTGTGTGTCTTATGGAGCGAATGCAGGCTGTGTGGCTATCCCAGAAGCCAGAACAGCAAGAGGGATTGCTGCTTTCACTGCGCAGTGATCCCTCTTGCTGTTCTGGCTTCTGAGATTCAGAATATTATTTTTTCTTGTTTTCCTCCTCCAAAAACTAGGTGCGTCTTGTGGTCTGGTGCGTCTTATAGAGTGAAAAATAAGGTATATGAAAGAACAGTGACAGTAAGAAATATGTGCAGCTTCTCCCAGATGATGTCCTGGTTCTGGGTCCAAATCTTTCAGAAATTGATTTCTTGGATTCGGATAAATATATTTGGGAAATAGACTGGAGACTTTTAAAACTGCTCTACCTGAAGAACTAATCCTCAAACTAGGGTGGGAAAGGAATCCATTTAAAAAGGATTTGTACAAAGCATGCAACTTGATTCAGATACAATTGGGTTTTCTTTGCATTGGACGACCTCTTGCATTGGCAGTTTTATATTTTGTGCATTGTCGTTTTTTAAAAAAGAACCCTGAGTAATTATATGCAAAATGGCATACAAAGGAAGATGTATATTGTACATATAATACATATGAAAGAGTCATGCATTGTTTGTATTTTTAGTGAGATGGGTAAAAAATGAAAGTCACATCCTGTACAGATCAAGGAGTGAGAAGGGAATAAGAAAACAAAATTCCATGTGGATACGTTCAGCACTGAGATTTTAATAAAAATCCAGCCGTGTCTGAAGCCATCCATTCCTTACCCAAAACAAGAGACCCGTATTATATCTTTACTCTTTCCCAAATAACTCCAGAGCAATGCAGTGAGTTAAGAAATTGCTATTGAAGGTGATGATCGTTGGTTTGACTTCTTAACAACCAATGGAGATCTCACCTATGTCTCGCAATTGATTTAACAAAACTATTTTTCACCTCTGGTACATCTACATTCAACTTGTGTCACTCACTGGGAAAAAATTGCCATTCATATTTCTGAAGCACAGGTTTCACCCACAGCTGATGATTTACCTATGTTTCTCCATCAGGAATAGGCAATCCACAGCCCTCCAGATGTTATTGGGCTACAACTCTCATTACCACTGACCACTGGCTGGGGCTGATGGAAGCTGAAGTCACCGTCCCCCTTCACCACCATCCTACATACTGAATAAGCAATTGAGAAGAAAATGCCACCTGAAAGTTATTATACTAATAGAAAATGGACCTATTGAGATCAAAATGATACTAAGGCAGGGAAGAAAGAGAAAAGCTATGATAGCCGTCCAGGCAGTATGATACTGGAAATAAATGTCTCCTGCATATGAATTAGTTGCAAGATGTTTAAAGCCTCTTGTGAGAATATTTTTAATATGGCAACAAATACCATTTTCTTGATTACTTTTAAGACCTGATTAAAGTGAAGGAGCTCAGCCCAATAAGTTGTTTCTGGAGGGCGGGAGCTAACTGAATATAATTTTGGGGGTTGGGAAATTGTGCCACCATTTAGGTCTGAAATACACCGCCTTGAGAAATGCTTTTTTAAAGCTGTTTGCTTTTTAAATGGCAACAGTCTGTATATCTATTTGTCTAGACTCCATCAAGGGGCCTATTGTAGCTGGAGGCTTAGGCTTGAAGAAGACTAAAGGGCTACATCATGTCAAAAACCTGAAGTAGGAATTATTGCCTTTCTTGCTTCAGTTCACAGCTGTATTATGTCACCAAATCACATCACAGTGTAATCAAAGATGAATAAAATATTTTTCCCCTTTACCTTAAATGCTTTTCCTGTCAATTACAATCAAAGGACATGATTTCAGGTCTGTCAGTTGGCTGGGTTCCTTCTGACTGATGACTCTAAAACTGTAATCTACTAAATATAAAATGAATCAGAGAAGTCTCAGAATGATTCTGCCATTAAGAAAGAAGTTGTTTTTTCCCCTTCCCACAGGGGACAGAAAAATAATTGGTCTTTAAAGAATGAAATCAAAGATGTTAAAAATGACTCTTGTGGTCTTTCCCCCCTCTCTATATTATTGGCATTTTCGTCCGTACAAAAATTTCAGTAATTTTCCTTCGGGAAAAGCTCCTATCAGCATTCTAATCAACCCGATCTCATCTCGTGTGCCATTAAAGTAAACATTAACTAATATCTTATTTTTATAAGTCCATACTTTTTTGTTCGTATTATTAGGTGCTCTATGATGGCAAACTATAATCCCACTACGACAACTTCTAGGCAGTTTACTAGCTTGATTACATCATTAACCATAATCAAAAACAGTTCCCCAGAATGATTTCAGCTTAGTGGTAGGGATTGCTTCCTTTGATCTCAGTAGCATCATTTTACGATAGGTTGCTCCTCATTTACACTACAAATGCTGGCAAAAATGAAAGTGGTATCTTTGCAAGCAATATTGGATAAAATAAAATAACCAGTTCAGCAGTCTATGCCAGTTGCTTTCATCGATGAACAATCAGAATTTCTTTTTTAAATCCTGAAAGAAAAGTCTTAGATTGTGTCTCATCTCTGTATGATATTGCTTTGTGTTTTCTGTTTAGTAGCATTTTTAACACAGTTTCCAATCCCCCCCCCCTCTTTTTAAGTCTTTATTAATGAATGTGTTAAAAACAACCCGTTTTGCATTGTGCTTCAGCAAAAGGAGATTGATCAACATATCACTGCAGTACTTTGGCAATATACATAGCATAACATTTTACTTTAATGTACTAATATACTGCTTTTTTACTGTTTCATTTGTAATGTTGTCACCACTGATGAGCAAATACAAACCTACAGACTGTTTGAATAATGCATGTCATTATTGAGGAAGTAATATTTCTCTCTGTGTTGAAAGTGGATTCCACAGTGATTATTTGGGTGAGCACAATCTACGAGACTAGAAAAAATATATACAGTGCAGGTCATGTGCAAGGTATAAGTTGTTTACATGGACTTATTTAGCAGCCCCCTATCTTATGTTATTGTTCCTATACAATCTCCATTCTGGATTTAAGAATCCATATGGTATTTGCTGTTGGGGAAGGCCAATCCACTGATTTGCCTTCCATGGATAAAACCCGATACAGAAAACCATAGTATCTTGCAAAGATGAAGACAGCACATCTGCTGCTCTACTTCTACAGGTGCAAAGTGGTGGTCTGTCCACTTCTGATCTCTGTGATGAAAGGAAATGTATGAAACTAAATAAGATAAATAAATCTCAGTTGACGTGGATAGCTCTGTTTCTTTGCTCAGATATATATTTGAATGCTTATCCACCTCTGATCTATCTCCACACAGCTTGCAGCTTCTATGGCTGGGAACCAGAAATGTCTTTACTCAGATTTTAATCTTCTCCACTCCCTCCAAACTGGCAAATGAGAGAAAGAATTAAGAAGAGGAAATGGTTATTAGTAAGACCTAGAATACAAAGTTTTTATTTTTGGGAAAAGAGGAGAAGTTGTAGGGTTTAGGTGAATGAGAAGAAAGGTGTGCTCCTGGACCAAGGGAGAGTCAGGAGTTGCCAGCAGATTTGGTCCTCTCTTCTCACCTCTGAATTTTTGCTTCTTGTTTTTACTCACGTTCATAGGCAGGGGTGACCATATCATACTTCTGGTGATAGCTCCTTGCACGTTATAGTACCTTTGAAAGATCTCTAACATTTACGTGAGCATTTAGGGGGAATGCTTTTTAGGAACAGCTAAAAAGTCTCTGGGAAAAATATTACTATTCCAATTTTGAACTGGAAACTGGCTGGTGTGCAGAACTACAGTGCTGCCTCTGGTTACGAACTTAATTCATTCTGGAGGTCCTTTCTTAACCTGAAACCATTCTTAACCTGAGGTACCACTTTAGGTAATGGGGCCTCCTGCTACCGCCACACCACTGGCACGAGATTTCTGTTCTCATCCTGAGGTAAAGTTCTTAACCCGAGGTACTACTTCCGAGTTAGTGGAGTCTGTAACCTGAAGTGTTTGTAATCTGAGGTGTTTGTAACCCGAGGTACTCATATGCAGATCTCTTGACAGTGTCTTTGCAGGATAACCAAAAGCTCACACATCTCTCTGGAGGATATATGTGAGCTCCCACAGAAGATCAAAAAGCAGATGTTTGAGTCACCAGAACATCTGCTCTTCCTACTGTGTGAAGTCATCTCTGTCACAGAATAATTCCCATAGTTCTGGGGTCTGTTTTTGTAGTATGAAATTACTTTATTGTTTTGATATTTGCCACTTGAGTACTTTGGTTAATCTGTCACCTCATGACACAAATTAATCAGTCACGATGTCAGCTGAATGACCTAACTAATAAGTGAAACCCGGACCCAAAGTTGCATCTGATATTCTCAACCATATTGGAGGATGGCAAAATATTATCCAGGGGGTTTGAAATTCTCCAGCAATTCATTCTGGAAAAGAACATGCCCAGAAAATTGATGCAAAACTTCATTTTTGGCAAATTCCAACCCATTTCTTAAACAGATGCTTTCCCCCTGCCTTAAGCCACTGCACTCTTTTCCTCCAGGAAATTTATCGCAGCCCAGGTCTGACATTGGAAGTGAGCCAGAGTACAGAGAGATAAAAGGGGTGGGGAACTGCTTAGTCACTTTTACACTCCATTTCATGGGGGGAAAAATATACCCCAGCACTCATTTATATGTGAATAGGCCAAACATATGAACAAAATATATATGGATGATTCATTTACATATAGTTTGAGCCTGTTGTTATTGGAATGAATTGATAAATACATGAATTCACCACCTACGGCTGATTTTTTGACTCAGGGCCACTTTTGCAAATTAGAGAAATTGTTATGGGAACCGCATACAGACACACATACGCCACAAGCAAGTACACATCACAAACTATGTTATTTGCTACAATAGAATACTTATTTCAAGCCTAATGTCAGCGGGGATGGGGGGTTATCAGGGAGGCACCACTTAGGCAGCAGGAGTGGGCGGGACCTTGTTCCCACAAAAGGGAGTGATGACCACCAACCTGGATGAATTTAAAGGAGGAGACATATTTAGTTATTTTAATTATTTTTTTATTAAATTTATATAGCTCCCTTCATCCAAAGACCTTGGGGAGGTTCACAAGATAAAAGCACAAAATAGACAGTTTAAACAAAAACAAATCAATACCCCCCCAGACATGTTTAAAAGGCCAGAGAATATTAATCAGCCAAAGGACTTGTTAGGAGGAACAAGCTGTACAACTTAACTTTTGCGTGTTCAGACCCAGAGACCACCCCCCTAAATAAAGACACATTTGACTCAAATTTTAGTTTGGTTTTTGGCAGAATTTAGGCCATAACTTCATTGATTACAGAAAAGTGAGTGGTTGCATAGGTTCTGGTTCAACTAGCTCCCTATACCCTTGCAGGTAGCGCTGACCCAGAGCTCTATCATAGGTCAGCCAAGGGTGAACACCTGAGGCAGGTGAAAAGCCTGGGAACAGACTCTGTTCACTCCCCAGATGCTCCCTGGGACTCAGGCACAGGCACAACCCTCTTTCAGGGGTTGACCAAACCAAGTTGAGTCCCTGGATTCCTTTAACGGAATACCCTTCATATAGGGATGGCAAGACCATTCTCCCATCCCTATCACCTGAACCAGTGCTTATCTGCAACCTTACAAGTTGTGACAAATTGCTATGCAGCCGGCAAAACCGAAATGGCAACAGCCAATCAACCAAGTGGGGAAAATTCCTGCTGTGCCCCTGTCCCAATGACAGACGACGACAAAATGCCCTAAAATTAGGGAGAGGTGGGCGGGTGTTCGAAGGCACGAGCCGAAAGAGGAAGCTCTGGGATACGTGCATGGGTTAAATAGGTCCCTCAGTCCATTTAGACTGTACCCAATTGGCCAGATTAAACCCAGCAACAAGGGACCTGCCAATCGGGTGTTGTGGCTATCCAATAGACCCACCCACAACCAGGAGGTCAGTCTCCAGGTCTCACCGCAACATGTGCCCTCTTTTAGGGAGGACATGATTTCTAGTATGTGATTGAATCCCACCCGAAAATAATGCCAGTCTGGGAGCAGCACCCTGGGTGATAAATCCACAACTATATACATTTTCGCAGGACCACCATGGACAGTTGGAATTATCAGGCACCTGCAGAAACAGTTGCTGGGAATCACACGTGGGGGCAATGCTGCTGTGTTCTCGGATCCTGCTTATCAGCTTCCTATTTGGGCACTCTGAGAATAGGATGCTGGCCACTGGGTGGGCCTCCTTAAAAGCAATCTATAAAAAATAATACAGTAGCCCAGACATTACTGGCAGTCTTCCTTGTATAAGTGGACAAACCCTTGATGGCACAGCTTATTCCAAAAATTGAACAGAGATGGAGGTCACCAGTTCTTGCCTCAGATGTTTCAGGCACCCTTAACTGTCCTCAGGTTCTCCCCCTTTTCAAAACAGATTTTGTGGTTGCCAATGACAACCTCAGAGCTCCACATTCCCTTTCCCCCCACATACTTACAAAGGAAAGAAGAAAAGGAGGAAAATACAAATTGGAAGCTTTTTTATTTTTTTGACAGGTGGCAAGTAATATTCATCCAAGTATTTCTCTCCGCCTATATTTTGTACATCCCTTGCTTCTACTTTTTTTAAAAAAAAGAATCATATAAAGTCTGCCATAATCGCATGTAAATTAGCTGCTGTTTTCGCAATGGCAGCTCCCTGCATAGCCTAAAAGCACAATATACAGCAAATGAAGCTGCTGCCTCCATCCTTCAATTTGGTAAATGCTTCCAGCGTAAGAAAAATATTTTTAAAATTGCCAATAATTATAAAAATGTTGCTTGCCACGGCATAATTATTTTATAAACCACATAGCATACAACTGTTTCTCGTCACGGAGGCCATCTCCACACTGTACCATATGGCTAATGGCTTCTATTTTGCCTCACACCATACTGTGTGTGCCTTTCTCATCATACTGTATTGGCTACTGAATCAGTTTGCTGTTAATGTCTGTGTTACCCTTTCACTGCATGTTTATTTTATGAGATTGTGGCATCTGTTTTTGGTGTTTACTCTAAAAGCGACAGAGTTCCCTTTCCAGAACCTGGATATTACTGCAATATTAATTTCCCAAGACAGGCTTTTGTTGTAGCTGTAGTTGTTGTTGTTGTTGTTGTTGTTGTTGTTGTTGTTGTTGTTGTTGTTTATGCCTTTTTGCCTGTGTGTGTGTGTGTGTGTGTGTGTGTGTGTGTGTGTGTATGAGACCTGATAGAACCCAGTGCACATTAGAATAAAACTTAGATTATTCAACCCGAATACCCACCTACCAGTTCCTTTTTGAAACAATTCATTTAGGTGATGGAGCTTTTTCCCTCAGACACACATTTGGCTCTTCAGCTTCCCAAAGTATTAACATTTAAAGGTTCAGCTCCCTTTTTTCTTGTTTACATTCTCGCCTCTAAAACTGCAGTGTGCTATAATCTTTCAAAACCAATTCCAAATTTCAATACATTAGTAGTGTTATAAAAGACTATGAACGAGGGGCAGGCACAGAACACATTTTCAAAGTTTTTGTGGTACTAGAAAAAAACTTGCATTCTTTTTTAAAAATAAAAAAAATTCCTACAGAATTAAATTTAAAATGGAACTATATGTCATAGTTACACAATTAGAAGGAGAAGAATCCTCATGGTTTCATGCAGTTTATAAGAACTGAGCATTATAGGGAAAAGAGAAGAGCATGGTTTGTTTCAGATTATGGCTCCAGTTTCCAGCAAAAAGATAATAACTGTGGTGCTTGAGTTACAGAGGCGAGCTTTGTTATCTTTTTGATCCCTCTCCCATTAGCTTCTGTTTTTGAAGACTACATGTAGCTTGACTGGATTGAAACTGAGGGGAGTCACGCAGTACTGGGCTCAGGAGTGGGGTGGTGGCAAAATTGGGGACAAACTGTTGCACCAGTGGTCTTGCCACCAACCATCCCTTTGGTACTTCCTTTGGTGTACCCATGCAATCTTGACCTCGCCACTTCCCCTGCTCCACCCGCCCCCATCTAAGTAAGCAGGAGTGATGCTGCTGTCGGGAGGGTAACTCTGCCCTGGCACATGAACAACTACTGGAGCCAGGAATACAGGTGCATGGATTCCACTGAGCTTCTCACAACCTATCCACCATAATTTCATCACTGACACAATTTCTTCAAAACAGAGTTTAATATACTGAAAGTGAAAATGAATAATCTCAAAAGGAAGGCATCATCCCATTTTCACTGGGGCTGTGCACAGAACCTCTTATCTAGGGCTAGGCAACCTAAGGCCCGTGGGCTGGATGTGGCCCAATTGCCTTCTCAATCTGGCCCATAGACGGTCCAGGAATCAGCGCGTTTTTACATGAGTAGAATGTGTTCTTTTCTTTAAAATGCATCTCTGGGTTATTTGTGGGGCCTGCCTGGTGTTTTTACATGAGTAGAATGTGTGCTTTTATTTAAAATGCATCTCTGGGTTATTTGTGGGGCATAAGAATTTGTTCATTTTTTCTTCCAAAATATAGTCTGGCCCACCACATGGTCTGAGGGATGGTGGACCAGCCCACAGCTGAAAAAGGTTGCTGACCTTCTCTTATCCTCCCCGTGGCTTCAATCTGGGGTGGGGTGGGGTGGGAAAATCAAGCTAACCTACTCTGGGACAACCTGGAGAACAGGCACACCAGCTTGCCCCCCATAACTGAGGGGGCCGGTGCCATGTGATGTGCTGACATCACTCACACATGATGCACACTGTGCTGACATGTCACACACACTCATGAGTAGCATGAACATGTCGTATGGCATGTACAAGTGTTCACCTTAGAATATTGAGGGGGCCTGACCCCCTCCTTGAAATTTTTGAGGGCTCAGCCCCTCACCCTTCCATAGATGGAGCCCCTACTGGGAAACCAGACATCCTTGTGCAGTGCTGTTTCACAGGAGACTTTCCTGCAGGACCCCAAATTCAATCTCCAGGTAAGGTTGGGAATATCCTCAGTCTGAACCCCTGGACAGCCTTTGCCAATTGGAATAGACAATACTGAACTAGATGGGCCAATTGTGTGAGTCAGTATATGTTCCTATGAACTTGGAAGATGCCCCCCTCCCCTTTTTCATCTTGTCCAGGCAAGGAAAGCCCTTTCGGCTGTTCTGCCTATTACGTGGTGACATGGAATAGGGCCTTCTCCATAGTGGCACCTCATCTGTGGTTATTTCTTCCCCTTGGAGGAATGACGGCATGCAATACTGTCATCATCTGGTTTTTATTGCTACAAAAAAATACAGGTCTTTGGGGAAATTAGATATTGTAAGGCCGACTATATTTGTTGAGACATGTCTGCTAAGTTGGTTATGGTTTTGATTTTTAATTATGTTTTTCTCTTGGTCGTATTGAATGTAATTTTTTTTAATGAATTTGTTTTAAACTGCTCCGGGATATGAATTAATGAAGGGTGGTTCAGAACTTCAGTACATAAGAAGTAAACAAACAACATCATGGAAAAGTGGCCACACAGCTCTGACTGCCT
Organism: Podarcis erhardii; assembly: GCF_964252035.2. Classification (NCBI taxonomy): domain Eukaryota; kingdom Metazoa; phylum Chordata; class Lepidosauria; order Squamata; family Lacertidae; genus Podarcis; species Podarcis erhardii. The sequence continues at coordinate 75,536,884 of NC_138509.1, forward strand.
ATCAAAGACACCTACAAGAAGTCTTCTGTGGATGGTAACATCTGATCTTACATCCATAATTGTAATTCAGTTGGGTAACATGTGTTTCTCTCATTTGCAGCAGGATTTTGTATTTTGCTGATCGATGTTTGTCTAGCTCTACTTCTCATGGGCATTTAAACCTAACATGCCTATAGGAAGATGTAAAGGATGTAAAATCAAAGGATGGATCTGGTATTTATGTACTGTGTCTCAGTTTATTTGCTTTGGAAACAGCGTCATGTCTCAAAACAAGCCATGTAAAGAGTTGCACGCAGGGCAAAAAACGATCAATGCAAGTGAAGGAAAACTATTGTCTGAGGCCTGTTGGTTTCTATACCAAAACCTGGCTGGCACATTGGCAAAACTGCTTGACTTCTATGAACTGTTTTGATACATAAGTTTGCAGCTGAACGGATTCTACCTAGCAAGCTTCCTCAACAAGACACCAAGCAAGATGAAAGGAAATGGTTTAAACCATGACATTCTAAGGCCAGGTCACGTTCACCTCATTTATCACTTTAAGAAAAAGAAGAAGAAAAAGGTGGAGCTATTAAAATAAAGGCAGATGACACTGCTGTCTTTGCTGGAACCCATCTGGTAAAAGTATGAGTCCTTTCCTATTAACAGGTCATCGTGAATACCTCTTTGCCAAAGTAGCAGAATATGGTGCTTGGGCAAACAAAAAAAGCTTTTGAAGATCCTTATGGGAATTCAGTTACTCTTTTAACTGTGTAAATGCACATTTTGTTTCTACTATATAGAGCCTGAAATGAGCTATGTCCCAAATACTATCCCCAAACATCTGCAAGACACTGTATGGGTCAGATAATCTGATGACGTGATTTTCCCTTTGAAAGTTTGCCTGCAGATGGCTAGCAAGGTGCTTGTAATGTTTATTACAGCAGCGCTGAGTTATTTGTGTAGCTTTCAGAAGAATACTTTGTGATTTCAATGCAATCATTACTGCAGAGGCAAATATATATCTAATAACACTGTGGCTTATGGAGAGGGAATTAAACAATGAAAATATTTCTCTTCTTTATATTGAATTAGAATCATCTAAATAATTCCATCATTTCAATGGAAAAAAGTTTCAGTTTATGAAAGCTTGCTAATCCATTATTTCCACATGGGGTTAGCTTCTAGGAACTGCGGTTTGTTAAAAGTGCTGAGAGTCTTCAAGAGACCCCCGTATTCCCCTCACAAATCCAATTTACATAATGTTTTAACAGTCAATCCTTCTTCCCAATGAACTCTTGAAATTGTAGCCCTTTGAGGAGAACAGGAGTATCTCTGCACCCATAACAAACTACAATGCCTAGGATTCTTTGGGCAAAGCCAAACTGATATTGCTTTAAATGTATAGTGTAGATGGGGTTTTAACTGGATACCACCCTTTGAATGCATTTTGATTAACTTGGGCCTGTAGTAGCTCTATGGTTCTCATAATCCCTAGATGTGTTCTCTGGAGTTGTAGTCCAAAACATCTGGAGGGCAGCAGGCTGGGGAAGACACCATTTGCAGCTATATGCTATTATAGTCTTGAACATCTTGCATGCAAACGTTCATCTAAGCCAAGGGTGGGGAATTGGATCCCACCAGCAAGCTGCATTCAGAACTGGTCCATCCTCTGCAGACCATTTTGCCAGGTGAATGGGACTGCCTTCCTGTTAACCACCACACATTAGCCAGGTGACCAAGCTGAAAGGGATCGTTGTCCTGTCCCACTCCTGCCACACACTTTTGGGGGGACCTATGCTTAGCTAGACAGCATCTTAAAAAGGAGAGACATCACCTTGCCAACAAAGGTCCGTATAGTTAAAGCTATGGTTTTCCCAGTAGTGATGTACGGAAGTGAGAGCTGGACCATAAAGAAGGCTGATCGCCAAAGAATTGATGCTTTTGAATTATGGTGCTGGAGGAGACTCTTGAGAGTCCCATGGACTGCAAGAAGATCAAACCTATCCATTCTGAAGGAAATCAGCCCTGAGTGCTCACTGGAAGGACAGATCCTGAAGCTGAGGATCCAATACTTTGGCCACCTCATGAGAAGAGAAGACTCCCTGGAAAAGACCCTGATGTTGGGAAAGATGGAGGGCACAAGGAGAAGGGGACGACAGAGGACGAAATGTTTGGATAGTGTTCTCGAAGCTACCAGCATGAGTTTGACTAAACTGCGGGAGGCAGTGGAAGACAGGAGTGCCTGGCGTGCTCTGGTCCATGGGGTCACGAAGAGTCGGACACGACTAAATGACTAAACAACAACAATAACAACAACATGCTTAGCTGAGTTCGGCTGGTGAAGCCCAGGCTCAGCATTGGCTCAACCAGGAAATCCCCACTGTCTACTATATCCAAACTCTCTCATCCCTGCAGATGTTGGCTTTGGATTGTGCTGTAATTTGGATCCAATAAACTGAGTTAAATGCAACCCTTAGGGGGAAAGTATCAGTGTACATACTTATGGGTAAACATCTATGATTCTGCGATCCTTACAATTCTACTGTTAGTCTATAATTGTCTCATACAAAAAAGGAACCTACAGAATGAAGAGCTAAAGGCTTGGAATGGGGAAAAAATGATATCTAACACCACTTTTAAATATATAACTGGCAAAAATCCAAAATACACGCTGAAAATGAGCAGAGAAAACGGAGTCCTTCTCATTTTCATAATGATGGCTCACTGTGGCCTTACGGCTAATTCCTCATACAAATTTTTTATCATGAAAATGGATTAATGCACCATCTTTTCCAGCTTCTTAAAATATTTGTTACAGGAATTAGGGTCTCTTCTCTGAATGTTAATTTCCACCTGCTTCTGTGGCATAACTTGGTTTGGTCTTGTCAACCTGCTGCATTTTAACTATTTGTCCAGTTTCTTGGCAATCCTGCTCCTCTGGCACCAGGCTATTGGCTCTGCTATTGGCTTCAATGGGAACAGAATCACACACTGTATGTTCTGTTCGACTTCTGAGTGTCAAGCCCTTTTGCCTTCTGCAGACGATTCATGAGAACTAAAACTTTAGGAATAATAAGGTGGTAATTAAACAATGGAGGGCACAAGGAGAAGGGGACGACAGAGGACGAGATGGTTGGACAGTGTTCTCGAAGCTACAAACATGAGTCTGACCAAACTGTGGGAGGTAGTGGAAGATAGGAGTGTCTGGCGTGCTCTGGTCCATGGGGTCACGAAGAGTCGGACATGACTAAATGACTAAACAACAACAACAATTAAACAATGCAGTCCTAAGCTTGGCTAGTCATGCCATCCAGGAAAAGCAATTTGCTTTACTAGGGCTGGTGCAGGAAATGGACCTGCTTTCTGGGCTGGCATAGGCTCCAGCTGATCCTAGGGATGGAGGAAAGTTGGATTTAATCTGCATTTTAATGAGAAACTACCAAAATTGCCCTTATTGAACCAATATGCAAACTGAATGAAACACAGCTATCTTTCAAGATTAGCACTTCTCTGAATTCTGTGATGCAGTCCTCCAACCAAACAATATGTACAAAAATGCATATATTCAGGGGGAATGTGTAAAACACCACATGTGTTGGTGAATACAACATACAAAAATGCATTACATGTGGGGAAATGGCTTGCCCAAAAATGTGCATATTTGGCAAAACTGCAGAGACACGTGTTTATTAGGAGACAGCCATACCCAAATGCTGTTGAATTTTAATGAGATTTTCTTTTCCTAGATGGAAATTGCTGCAGAACTGTGGAGAACTGAATTTAGGATTTGAAAAATGAGAGACTTAAGAGAACCAAAACTAATAGGGTTTCCCCTGCCTACCCACTCCCTTTCCATCTCTGAAATGCCCTCTTCCGGAGTTTTATGCCAGCTACCTACCAGGTACCAACTTAGTAATCATTTCAGTGCATTTTTGAATTCCAGGGCATTTGGGCATCACCACTGACTGGATGTTTTTACCCTATGGGTTATATTAAACTAACTTTTACTCATTGAAATTAATGAGTACTTAACTTAGGTCTATTAATTTCATATTTTTTAAAAAATGATATTTATTGAAGTTTCCATTAAAACACAAAAATACACAAACATACACGAACAAAATACAAGTATAATTTCAATCCTTTTTTCTCTTAAACCTTATTTCCTCGACCTCCTCACACCTCCCCCTTCTGTATTATGATTTCATTACTCTCCGCTCCACAAGTTCTTATCTTATTTCTCACCCTTAATTTAATAATTTTGTTAAGTCATGGTATTATTTTCCTTTTCTTCTTTCCTTCATTCCTCAATTTATTTTTAAGACCTTATATCTATTTAATTTAAAAAACCCAATTTTAATTTCATCTTAAACCTTTTTCCTAAAGTCGGCCCAAATTTCCCTTCCATGATTTTTCCACATTCCATAAAAGTTACAAAAAAGAAATAAACACATAAACAAGATCTAAGCAGATTATATCACCCTTCGGATTCCCAAATCCCACCCTCCCTTTCCCGGTTTTGATCCCCAAACCAGTGTCCATAAATGCGTCCATTTCTCAGCCTGGATCCCAAACACCTGAGGCTTTTAAACCTCTCTCAGTTTCTCTCTGCCGGTCTTTTTGACAGTCCTTTGTTTTCAACACCAACTCTCGAAGAAGCTCTGTCCCAATAATGTCCATTTTTCTTCCGTCTATTAATTTCAATGGGCCATTAATTTCAATGGGCCAACTCCAAGTACAAGTTAGTTGAATTCAACTCATAAGTTCCACCAGCAGAAGCCAGTGAAAGGTCTTCCACTAGCACAACAGGGTTTTTTGCTCCTTCTCCTCCTACTGCATGCTCCTTGTGCCCCCTGATTGGTTCAGGAAGTCAGTGGAAACCCCAGAATACTGCATGGAGGGAGGAGAGGGGAGATTCCATATAGCACATTGAAATGTTTGATGGAACCATTCCTTAGCGCTATGTTGAATTCCTCCCTGTGTTTTCAATATGTGAAAAAAAAAATCTTGTATTTTATTCCTGTTCTTAATCTCTTTGCAAATTCTCAGTGTGGGAAACAATTCACCAATTCAGTAAACCTAGGATAATATACCACCAACAGGGATGCTGCCTGTGGTAGATTCTGCCAACGCACACTGTCAGCTAGTGGAACACGGACCTCTACAGAAGCAGAACCTGCCCCCCAGTGGAGACCAGTGCAGACTGGGAGACATCTCCACCTCTTCCAAATCCCATCCAGCATAACGGATTGGTGTTTGGATTGCTGTACAGATGAAACAAGTCTCTGGACCAATGGAAAAATAATACAAAAAGATTCTGAATAAAACTTATTTGGTAGTGATGCCCGCCCTATGGAACACCCTCCCATCAGATGTCAAGGAAATAAACAGCTATTTGACTTTTAGAAGACATCTGAAGACAGCTCTGTATAGGGAAGTTTTTAATGTCTTGTGTTTTATTTTTAATATTTTGTGAGGAGACGCCCAGAATGGCTGGGGCAACCCAGTCAAATGGGCAGCATATAAATAATAAAATTATTATTATTATTATTATTATTATTACTACTACTACTACTACTACTATTAGCAAGGACTTTTGGAATAGTTCCCATTAACCCATACATCATTTTTATTTTTATTTTAAAAACAATTTTTCAAGTTTGGAACTGAGTTGGAGATCTTGTGATTTGCCCAAGGCCACACAGGTGTGTTTGTGAATGAAATAGAATTTGAGTGTAAGGTGGTTCTGCTGGGCTACAATGGCTATAACATTTCATTAATATGATCTGGCTATACTCTTCAGTTTAAGATTCCAGCTTATACCTTGAAGCTAGTGGATGAGATCCAAAGTCTACAGAGTGGGTGGGGTGGGTTGTGTGTGTGTGTGTGTGTGTGTGTGTTCGATCTTAGTCTTTGAAGCTTGCTGAAGATTTTTCTCAAACCGTATTTTATTAGGACTGTGAATTTTTCAGCTTGTAAAACTTACTCCGTTTCTCACCTTATTTTTCCCTTCCTTAGCCAGCTGAAACCAGTATGTTCAGGTGAAGATCAAAGTCAAAATGTTGACATTTTCTGTTTAAAATAAAAATGCTTGTATAAGTATCTGTTAGGCACAAATTTACTTCATGCCATTTTCAATCAACTCCGTAGGCAAGCTGCACATATAGAAAAAACAAATCACTCCCTATTCATACTTCTACAAATATCTCATATAGCCTTTGTTTATCCATGGAAAGAAACTGACCATATCTTCCGCAGTTTAACTGCAGGTCATCTGTAGGGCAGTATTAGGAATCCTGTGATCCATATAGGCCTCCCAAGAGGGCAAGAACAAGACCTGTTTGATCCAGCACCTGCTGTGAAGCTACCACTTGGATACTAGCCCCCCTCCCCCCGCTACTTTGGTAAATTTCTGCAAAACTGTGAACAGACTAAATATGTAAGAAAGGGAAACAGAAAAGTCAGCTGGCTATAAACAAAGATACTATCGCAAACCACCGAACAGTCACATTGGAACATCTTCATTCTAACCGAGTTGCTGTTTTAGCCAGGCAAATGATCCAAATTGAATGGATATTGGTGGCTGAAGTCTACTTCACTAGTTTTGGGCTTATTAAGTGTCTCTGTTGCTGCCCACATGTAAAACAAAAAACCAAAGTGTCTTATAACCCAAGTAAGAAATAGTGTACCATAAAATCACATAAACGTGATTTAAAAAAACAAATTGAACAACAGTACCTGATGCCCAAGAAAACAAAAACATAATTGCACTGGCACTGAAATGATAACAAGTTTGACACCAGCTGGTCCTCCATCAAGAGAGCATTCCATATTGCACTTAAATTCAGTGCAATCCATAATCTTTGAGTCCAAAATGTAAGCATACCCATCAGTCTCCAGACACGAGATTTGTGAATAGGCCCAACTGGGAAAACCAAAGCAACAGACTTACAAAGAACCATGGGTATTACAGCTGTGTCAAAGGATTCATGGGATTCTTTCTCACAAAAAAAGAATTAGAAGCCACACATTTAACAACCAGTTCAACTTCAGGTGTGGTTCTTCATAATATTTGTATTATTTGTATTTGTAACTGAGGAGTAGGGAGCCTAGGTTTTTTCAAAGGTAAGGTCCAACAGTTGAAAAATGGTTGCCTATGGCTCACTATTGACAGACAGACTTGACCATGCTGCAGGAGGCTGAGATAACCCTCATGAAATCCTGTTAGAAAAAGGTAAAATCACAGAAGCAGCATTTACTTCAAAACATGGAAGGCCTGAGGAGAAATCTCCAAATTGCTTGCACCAACAGAGGCAATCACCGTCACTACATACATCCCCAAAGAAAACATTTACAGACCATTGCTGACTTCACAGTGCTGGATGTTCTTTCATTAAGGGTTGTCATAGTGGGGCTAGTAATCCTTTAATGTGCTTTCTCAATTGGCTGGAAGACATCCCAGACTTTTGAGCATTTGGTTGATGATGATATTTATGGATAACAATATATATTCGATCCCACCCAAGTCCATAAGTACAGTTACATCCACCAGGTAAGGTGCAGATCAGGATCTACAGCTAGTTTGACTGAAGCATTGAATCCCTAACAGAAGGTTTAAACAATAACAGTGGCTAGCTTTGGGCTTTCAAATTTGAGCAACACACATGAACCATCCACATTCTACCCACCACCTCAACTCATCTCCATTGTGGAGAGAGAGAGAGGGGGGGAGGGAGGGAGGGAGGGAGGGAACCCCAGGGGTCACATGTATTTATTAATACAGGTTTCTCTGACTATGCTTATAAGCAAACAATGGCTCATAGAAGCTTTGATTGCTTTGGGGAAGTGAACAGGGTTGCAACCATTCTGCAACATGCACTGAGTATCAGGATCATTATCAAGTTTCTAATATCAGAACGGAAAAAGTTTGCTCCTGAAGATTATTCATTGTAAATAAATCCCTAATAGGAACCGTTTAGCACACTGATTTCTCATGAAAACATGCATAGTAAGCCTTTAAATTTTTGATTTCATCTCTCTCCAAGTCCATGCATGATCAGTGTCATAAGTAGTTAAGGAATCCCCCTTTTGGTATGCTGAATATTTTATTTGTGGTCATTGAAGGTCCCTTTTCATTACCCTTTGAAGGCTCTTCTTTAGTTATTCGCATCCTGCTTCAAGTGATATCCCACTGAGCTAACCACAAGCAAGATTGTGTTTAAAGGCTTCTTGTTCTTTATGGGAATTTTCTTTTTAGAGCTCCAGCATCCCACAACTAATCATGTACTTGTGTGGGCCACCATTACAAAATTCATTCAGTTACATGTAGACACAAAAAGAATTCTCTTGGTAGATGTGATGAATCACCTGGTTAAGCTGATTTTATAAGTGCTAAAGACATAGAAGAGGCAGCCATTATTTAGTATCAGCATTTCCAAGTTGTGTGTTGTAGCCATTGTATTTAGTCATGCAAGTTTATTTGTTCCAATTTTACGCTGATCTTCAGAGCAGCATTATCTTTGCAACAATACTGTGCACTAGTTTGGAAGGCAAGCTTGCAACTTGCCCAAGCTCACCCTTTAAATTTCATAGGAAAGGAAGTATTCAGATTGAGGGCTTCCACATCCAAGTCCAATACTCTAGCAACTCTGTTGTGTTGGTTCTGATTCACTTTGTATGGAATGAGAATCTTCTTTAAGAAAAAATACCAGTGTTCTGTCCTGGGCCTGTTGCTGTTCAACATCTTTATAAATAACTTGGATGCAGGATTTGAAGGAATACTAATCAAATTTGCAGATGACACCAAACTACTGTCAGAAGAAGACAGAATCTGGATTCAAGATGGCCTTAACAGATTGGAAAACTGTGCCCAAACGAACAGAATGTATTTCAGTAGGGACAAATGTAAGGTTCTGTACTTAGGCAGGAATAACCAGCTGTACAAATATAAGATGGGGGACACCTGGCTTGCCTGTATTACTTGTGAAAAAGATCTAGGGGTCTTAGTAGACCACAAGCTTAACATCAGTGATGCACCAGCAAAGGAGAGAGAGAGAAAGGGAGGGAAGCTAATGCTATTCTAGGCTGCATTAACCAAAGTTTAGTGTCCCAATCAAGGGAAGTCATAGTACTGCTCTATCCTGCTATAGTCAGCCCCCACCTGGTCAGCCCCCACCTGTCCATTTCTGGGCACCATCACCAGCCTTTATTTCTGCATTACTTAATTCATATATATATATTGCAAAATTTTAATTATTTGACAGTGCAATTCTGGCCTATTTTATTCCAAACACTAGAACCCAACTTTTCTATGTCCTAGAAAAGCACTACCCAGTATGAGTATATCCAAAATCAAGTTAATACTTGTCCTTCTGAGTTATGCATGGTTGTAGGATCCTTTCACTATGATCATGATCAACAAATGCTTAAGTAGGAACAAAGAGAAAAATCCTTCCGCATGAGCTACAATTGAAACAGGCCACCATCCCTGAACTTCTGAGGAAGGTGGAAGTACAAAGAGGGCTCCCTCTACTGATCTTAACACTCAAGGGGGTATATGCATGGAAAGAGGTGACCTTTCAGATATTTGAGGCCTAAGTCATTTAGGGCTTTAAACACACACATAAGAACCCTAGCCAAAAGTTTCTGAGCTGTCTTCAAGGGCAGCCCCATGTAGAACATATTGCTATAATCCTATCTGGAAGTGGTTAAATTGAAATATCTTCGCAGACTTTACAAGAGAGATACCAAAAATTTATTTCATGCCATGTAGTAGTCCATATCCTACCACTATCACATCTTCAAATTTTATTTTATGTTACTGGCATTTGTGGCCAGGTAACACATAGGAAATTACTCAATAAATCTAATACCTTTCACATTAGTTATTCAGGGCAAGTAGGAAGAATAGACGAACGTATCACTTTGTATTGGATATATCATGTGGGAGACCAACTGTTCTGGAATGGAGTCTAATAATAGCAAGTATTTTAGTTACTTCTAGGGTATCATTATTAAAATGTCAACAATTTTAATCATGGTTGTCTTTAGCAAATACCATAAATATTAAATTACATGATTAATACATCAGAGTTTATTACCTTATGTCAGATGGAGTGGGTGTGTAATAAATCAGTCCTTAGCACTAGAAATAGTTGGAAGTAAATGTCATTCCAAGCCACTGTGGTTGTTCTGCTGAACATATTCTCTAACTACAATGTGATCTTCAGAGTTTCACCATACTGTTGCATTGTGCTCTAATAAAGAGGTGTCTCACCTGCAATTTAGCCATTGTGCTAATAATACAATGAATGGTGGACGGCGACAAATTTCATCCCTGATCATTAAGACTACATATCTGCATGATACTTAGTTTTAAGTGCTGAGTGCAGAAATAACCCAACTGAACACTTCAAGTTTTCTGAAGCTTAGGCATTTCTAGATAGAAAAAGTTAGTTATGAAGTCACTGTAACAATATGGGGTGCTATCCAATACTAGACATACTCGGAGTAGAGCCAGTGAAATCAATGGAAATGGGGATGTAACCATTGTTATTTCAACCACAGCAAACCCATGGAAGTTTACAGGCAAGATTAACTCAGTGAACCTTCTCTGAATGGAACTTCTGTGGATACAACCCTTAGGGATCAATTTTATACACAAGAAATTGGCACAAAGCAAACCTCTATAATTTAAGACAGCACAAAAGACACCAGATCCAAACTCTCTTCAGGAGTTTTCAGTAACAAGTGACTAATAATAATAGAAAAAATAGATGTTCAGTAAGTTAACTACAGTATTAAAGCTTTCCACTAGGGACAGGTAAACTGTGACCCTTCTAATGTGGTTAGACTCTGACTCCCATCAGCCCTAACCAGCAAGATGATTAGACTTGTAGTCCAGCAATACATAGAGATCCATAGATTTCCTAGTCCTGCTGCTCAGAGCTCCAATCTCACATACTTTAGAGGCAGTCTGCCCCTCGAATCACCCTCCTGCCTTCTTTCTGTGTCAGATCAGTCCCAACTAATCTGTGCAATACAGACTTTACATCTGTTTCCTCAATAATGATCATTAATTCATTTTTGTAGTTTATTTATTTCATAAAATGTATATACCACTTGAATGTAAAAAAAAACAATACCCTCAAAGCAGTTAAGCAGCAATTTCTTTACTTGTGGGCTTCTCAAAGGATATGACTGGACATTGTGAGAAAGAAGATGCTAGACTACATGGGCATTCGGTTAGATGCAGAACAGCTCTTCTCATATTCACATAATCTTAGGCTGGATAGAGACATGTCAAATAAGTGATTCGGTTAAACATGTTGCAAACTCATACAGGGAAAGGAAAGGAAGGTAAGGAAAGACAGGACTCCACAACTCTATCTGGTGTCACAGTGTTATATTGCATATACAACGCATATACTGTAAAATGCTTTTCCTTTACCAATCTAGCTGAATCCCTTAGTCTCTGTGAGCTTTGAATCCATATTTATGGCAAATAGGTTGTTCAATTATAAAATACATTACATTCATCCAAACATAGGAAACTTGTAGATGCTCCTTATTTGATTTCCCTGTATGCATTAAAAAATATTCTCTGCTTTCATCTCATACAAAGCTTTGATGGTTTTATGAATCATTATGAAACTAACATGCAGATTAAGAAATACAAAGTCATCCACCAGTCTCAAAGGTTTATCAGGAAAGAAGGGGTGAATTCCAACAAATGAGCTAATATAGTTAAAAGTGCTTTGAACTCTCTAGAGTGCTCTATCCTAATTCCAATGTGCAAACTTTGGCATAGTAGTTGTTGTCTGAATACTCAGCCCACACAGTGGCACTTCGGTATGGAAAGCTACTCCTTATGCAATGTCATACTGAAAATCTCCAGAAGCTGCCTTGCACACAAACCTCTTATCATTTGTGGCTGTTTCCACAAAGGCCCCATTCATAGCATTCATTTAAAGCACTATGACACCACTTTAAACAGTCGTGGCTTCCCCCAAGAACTCTGGGAACTGTTTACAGTTGTTAGGAGCCCCCTATTCCCTTCACAGAGCTACAATCCTTAAAGTGGTTTAGAGGGAATTCTTCAGAGGGAACTCTGGGAACTGTAGCTCTGTGAGGGAACAGGGGTCTCCACACAACTCTCAGTGCCCTTAACAAACTACACCTCCCAGAATTATTTTGGGGGAAACCATGACCTGGCGTGCTCTGGTCCATGGGGTCATGAAGAGTCGGACATGACTAAACGACTAAACAACAACATGACTATTTAATGTTGTATCATAGCACTTTAAATCCACACTGGTATTTATGACAGCTCTTGCGTGCAGTTTGTTTATGAGAATTAAGCCTTGGTTAAAGTGTCAGGAATTGCAATGCATTTGGTGTGCTCAGTTTCTGTAAAAGTTTAAACCAGGGGTTGCCAGCTGGGTGCCCTCTAGATGACTCCAATTATCCCTCTCCACTGGTCACTCTGGCTGCAGCCAATGTGAGCTGAAGCCCAGCAGCATTCAGAAGGCACCAGTCTGGCTTCCTGTTCTAAACTGCATTTTCTTGGTACATGCCATCTTCTGAGGACAGAGTAATTTTCCCATAGGGTCTCCAGTCCCGTGACATTCACAGTTTTGATGTCACCTGCAGATTGCCTCTCACATATCTTCATTAGGTCCTATCAAACTACTACTACCAACAACAAAGCTACAAAAATAGAAAACCTGAAAACCTTTGACTTGAGAGGCTTTGTGAGGACAACACATTTCTTTAATCTTTGTTAGAGGACTTTGCTTTCTGTGGAACTTACTGTGATAACTATAAACCAATCAGCCAATGAAGTTTCAACAAAAATAAACGACAGCGTATTTTGCAATGTGGTCCTTTATTTGCTCCAGTGGCTACCCCAAGCCAGTGTTATTTGATGCATAGTCAAGCTAAGTGGGAAAGAATTGGAGAACTATCTGGCAGCAGGAAAAACAAACAGAGTACAATGGATGTCAGACACAACTAACTCTGCCAAGACACTCCCTCTGAGAAATGGGAGATTAGCCCAGAAGTCCCTGCCACAATTGCAAGGGCATCTGGATTATTTATTTTTTAGCAGGAAAAACATAGGTAGGAGCAAAGTAATGTATTTCTTGCACTCCTTGAAGTCTTGCAGAACCTCTTCTGCCTCCCATTTTGCCTTGGTACTAGTCAGCAGTGCACATTTTCACCTTGTACAGCAATGGGGGGCAAACCCAGTGGCAGACCTAGATTTTGGGGGGCCTGAAGCTTGAACTGTCATGCGGAGTCTGAGTAACCACTGTTACCTTATCCAATGGGGTTGTTCTACAACAGATCACCACATCTTTACAACCTTTGTGCTATGGACTCTCAAATGTTGGAATTGTTGAAATATATACAACAACAAAATAATCATTTTTTTAAAAAAATCACGATTTTCCTTGTTTACACTAGCACATGCATTGTCTCTTTCTTCAGGTTGTTTTTTCTACAGATCAGTTACATTTGTTGTGAGACGTTGGTGTTATATGCAGTATAGGGTTGGGAAGAAAAAAGGGGGGAGACGGAAGAGAGGGGTGGGGTGGTAAGGCTAATGTCCTTTTACTTAGTGCATGTGGGGGGGGGTTGTCTCAGCATCACTTGGGTAGGTTCTCTTTCTATGCACTTGCTATATTCCCTTAGTGGGGAGAGAGGTTGGGGTAGTCTAGGGCAGGGGTCGGCAAACTATGACCAAGGGGACAGATACAGTCCACTGGGCTCGTTATTCTGGCCCACAAACATTGCGGACCCTGCTGCCTGCTCAGTCAGTCCCTGTGCTAAACCGGCGTGGCACGGAGGGACTGACTTCCATGATGCTGGTGTGGCTTCGGATTGGCTGCAGGAAACTCCTGCAGCCAATCTGAAGCCACGGACACCTCTGGGAAGGCAGCGATGCTGGTGCAGTTTTGGATTGGCTGCAGGAAGCTCCTGCAGCCAATCCGAAGCCGTGGGCACCTCTAGGTGTGCAACGATGCTGGCATGGCTTTGGAATGGCTGCAGGAGCTGCAGGAGCTTCAGCCGTGGGCACCTCTGGGTGTTCAACGATACTGGCATGACTTTGGAATGGCCGCAGGAAGCTCCTGCAGCCAATCCGAAGCCGCGGATGCCTCTGGGCAACACCCCTTCCTTCCCGCTGAGGCGGTCGCATATGGCCAAGAGCTGAGAGGGAGGAAGCGGCGGTGGCGGGGAGGGTACCTGCCACCCAGGACAGCAGCATGGGCTCTGCGCCCCACAGACCCCTGGCTGAGGCAGACAATGACAACAATGCTGCCGAAGGCGAGGCAGCTGTGGCGTGAGCACCGGGGGGGTCCTTTCGGGAGAGGGTGGGTCCGGCCCCCCACAAGGTCTGAAGGACAGTGGACTGGCCCTCTCCTGAAAACATTTGCTGACCCCTGGTCTAGGGTGTGGTTGATCATCTTCGGTTGGCTGCAGTGGGATCTGTTTGTGCATGGGGAGGGCTGTTGAGATAAGTTAGCCATATTGTATGCTGTCGGTGGGTTATAAAATAATCAATTTGACTCAGATAAATGTGACTCAAATTGGGTCTACTAGACCCCAAAATTTTAAGCAATGTGGACTAAAGTCACTTCTGGGCACTTCTGGATTAAGGACCCTACTCAACTTCATGGCTTGATCTGGGAACAGGATGCAGGCTTGACAGTTGTCTCTTCATTTCCTGCAGGCAGGGGTTTGGGCACCTTAAAGGTAAAGGTAAAGGTACCCCTGCCCGTACGGGCCAATTGTGTCCAACTCTAGGGTTGTGCGCCCATCTCACTTAAGAGGCCGGGGGCCAGCACTGTCCGGAGACACTTCCGGGTCATGTGGCCAGCATGACGAAGCTGCTCTGGCAAGCCAGCACCAGCACAGCACAGCACACGGAAACGCCGTTTACCTTCCCGCTATAAAGCGGTACCTATTTATCTACTTGCACTTAAGGGTGCTTTCAAACTGCTAGGTGGGCAGGAGCTGGGACCGAAAGACGGGAGCTCACCCCACCGCAGGGATTCGAACCAAGCCCTAGGCACTGAGGTTTTACCCACAGCACCACCCGCGTCCCTTGACAGTTGTCCCTTCATTTCCTGCAGGCAGGGGTTTGGGCACCCTAGTGGCTGCAATTTATTTCAGGTCCAGGTTTTGCTCCCACATCAACAGCATTTCCCTCTGCAGGGGTTTTAAGAGGTCTTCATCGTAATAAGGTAGCCATAGTTCAACCCAGTCTCCTCATTCAGCCATGAAGCTGCAAAGTTCTCTCTTTGTCTCGCTCAAACTGGGAATTGGGTGATTTTTCCCAGAAGCTTCTGCACCATCACTGAGGCCTCAGGGATGATTGCCCATCTCCTCGTTTGAGAGATGCCTGCAGGGATGCTTGCCACAGAGAACACTGCAATGACAGCGCACTTGTGTTTCCTGCTGGGAGGTGTGTTTGGAAAAAGCAGAGCAGTACCTCTTTGGTGGGCTTTTGAGCTCTGTCAGCACTGGAGTGGCTAAAAGCAGAGCTCAGAAGTTGCTGCTGTGCTCTCCTCCCCATGAGAAATGGCTCAGAACCTTTGTGTTAACACTGGGATGGTGATACTGAGAAGAATGCCTGAAAGGTATGAAGCAGCAGCTCTTTATTATCTGCTTTCTCCATCAGAACACTGTTCCAAACCTCCCTGGAGGAGGGCATGAGATAGAGTGTAATTTGGAGACTGATTTTTAGGCCAAGGGGGCAGGAAGACAGTATAAGGGTGCTGTCAGAGCCACCCTGGGTCCCAGCTCACAAGAGACCAAAGTCCAGTCCAAGCTATATACAAAAGGTTTTATTGAAGATCATTGTCGTCATTACATCCAAACTCCGTGGCTCCGCATCTGTTACCCTTAGATGTTAGAAGTCCCCTCTGAGTCCGTCCCTCCCCTGCACCAATTTAAGAGGCTTGTACTGCTCCACCTTTTCCTCTCTTTCCTTTTCCGCAGGGTCTTCCTGCCCCCCTGTCTTCCCTCTTTCCGGGACTCCCCAGAGGCTGAGTCTTCTCCCGCCTGCTCCCCCCTCCTTCGTGCTTTGGCACCAGGCTCCTCCTCAGAGCTCTCCTCATTTCCGCGCGCCTCTATATTTGAACTTGGCGCGCGTACGTTGCCTCTGACCTTCCTTTCTACAGTTACGCTGCTCTCGGTACTACACTCCTCCCTTTCAGGCAGGACGTCTTGCTCCGAACTCCTCCCCCTTCCTCCTTCCTGTCCTGCTCTTTCTGACACACTGGCAACTCCCCCCCCTCCACTCCTTTCCGACGGGGGAGCTGGTCCCGCTTTGCCACTCCCACTGAGGATTCCCTCTTCGTTCCCCTCTTTCTGACTGCTTCCCTCTCTATTGCCCCTTGGCCTGACCAGGGGGGCTCCCTTCTGGGAATCCTCTGATTCGCTAGACGGACTTTGGGACAACCTCGGCTCGTTGTCGTCCTCTTCCTCCTCGCCCTCGCTCTCTGTCTCCTCTCTCCCTAAAACCCTGACAGGTGCTATGAAGGGTGCAGAGAAGAGAGAATAGAAGAATTGTGGTGATACAGAGATAGTTGTGTAAGGAAGCTGCAATTGTAGGGTGCTGCTTAAAAACCACAGTGAAGCCTATGGATACCAATATGTGGGGTCCCAAAGACCCACATTAACCTGCTTCCAGCCCGGATCTCCAGTCTTACCTTATAGCCTAGCAGTTTCTAAGAGGTCTACCACAGAGGTTATGAGAACAAGCCTCATCTGACCTCACCCATAATTAGAACACGACAATAAACTTCACTGGATAACACATGATTTTGGTGGTGGTTGTCTTCATTTTTCTGCAGGTAATTGGATAAATGGTGAACAACATGGTCATCATTTTTACTAACGAAGTAGATTGCAAAATATTTTTCACTAGCAATTTTAATCATCATGATATAGTTTTATTTTTTGGACAGGGGATCAGATTAAGCAATTCCATGCAAATGTAACTGGTTTTTTCCTACCTGCAGTCATATAAATAGTATTTAGTCCTGAAATGTTAACAAGCACATTTGTGCCCTAAATTATTTAACCAAGTATAATGGCTCCAGATTGCATTTTTTGCTAGGCTTCTCTCAGAACCCTTACCATTTATCATACATGCGCTGTCTGTCTTTTTTCTACTCAGAAGCACAGCATGAAAAAACTTCATTTCACATTGAAACATCACTATGTGAAACAGTGTGATGAAATGAGTCACAGAAGGAGAGTTTGTGTTATACTCCGGTAAACAGTTGGTCTACGGGAATGATAGTATTTTATGCTGTGACTGATATATCAATTGTGAGTCCTAAGATATGAATGATCTGAAAGCAGGAGTTTCACTTAGGCTGGGACTGTATGCATGAGGAAGATTACAGGTAACGGAGCAAAACCTGCTGAGAAGGTATAGCACAGGTTGGATCGAGGAGTTAATATGGTACTGCAATGGATCTTCGGGAAAAAATTATATCCGATAATATTGGTGCTGATAAGGAATCCCTTAGGGCACTGCTAGCAAATTCATATGCATGTCAATATAAAGCATGATTGAGCTTTTCTATTAACATTCTCTCTCTAAATAAAAGCTAGTTTCCAACACTTCATAAAATTCTATCATGGGGCTGTACAGATAATGGTGGGTTTGATGGAAGACAGATTTAGAGATGCCTTCTTTAATTTCCATGGTTTCCCATGGGAGAAAAGTCAAGTCTTATTCTTGCTGTACCCAATATCTTGTATTCTCTAAATTAATGGGTGGGGGAAGATGTTATTACTAGATGTTATTTTTCTAATGTATAGAAAAAAATAATAAATTGATTTTTAAAAGTCACCTAAGAGATGAACACAAAACAATATAAAGCAATAGTCAATAAGATGCAGATAAAATCAACAAATATTAAAAAGCAAGGTTGTGTGTCCGGATAGGCTTTCTGAAATAAAAACATTTTTAGCAGGCATCTAAAATGGTATATGGAGCTTGCCTGCCTAATATTAATAAAGTTATAAAGCATAGGTGCTGCCGCACTGGAAAATCGACTCCTAATAGATGCAGAACAAACATTATATTGGCATCTGTAAAAGTACAAGTTTTGCAGGTTGAAGCAATTGAGTAGGCATGGATGAGGCAAGTCCCAAACTCTTCTAGGCTTTGTGTACTCAGAGTACAACCTTAAACTCATCTCAGGACCAAAACAAATTAAAGTAATATTTTAATCAACATCAGGACAAATGTATATCCATTGGCCATTTATTATATCATAATTTTGAGCTCTATTGTCAAGCTAAAACTTTGTTTTCGGTATTTTCAGTTTTAACTTTAACTAAGGGGTAATAAATACTAAAGAACACTGCAAAAATTCACAATATTACTATAGCAGAGCACACCAACCTTTTGACAAAGGCAGAACCAGCACTGTTCTTTGCAGTTTCTAATAGGCTTACATTTTTCATAACTGAAGTATATTTTACAGTTATGCAGTGGCGTAGCGTGGGTTGTCAGCACCTGGGGCAAGGCAAGTAATTTGTGCCCCCTAACCCGTGGATTTGCACCCCCTAACCCTAACCCCCAGATGTTGCGCCTGCTGAGGCCGGGCCCCCCCCCTGCACCCCCCACGCTACGCCACTGCAGTTATGTAAAAAGGCCATACAACACAATCCTCACGGGACGAAGTATGGAAAGCTGAAAGACAGTGCAATTGCCCAAAGCAATACAGCATGCTTCATAACCAAGAAAGGGTTTAAAAACAAGTGTCCCTCGGAGCAAAGTCAAACTTTCTGGTTATGACAGAGTCAATGTTCTTAGTTGAGCAAAGTGTAACAGTGTTGGAGATTCAGTTAAATTATCTGAATCATATCAGATTGTTGAATTAGTTTCGTATCTGATACCAATTCTCCCTGATCTTGTAAGAGCAAGCTGGAATGTGATAAATGGCAACAAGTTCACATATAGAGTAATAGTTTTCAATTCAAGGTGAAAACCTGCCACCACCCTACTCCCTGAGCACCTACACCAGAAGTTGGTCGACTCCATATTGAGTCAGCATTTGTTGGCTGGAGTGAGGGACTCGTAAGCATTTGCAGGATTCATACACTCAACTAAGGACTAAAATTCACTAAAGAGGTTTATCCTGAGGTGAAACTCTCATGACACAATTTTGCAGTAGTGGGCAATGTGGTAGGATCACCAGATCTGTTGGTCATCTGAGTCTCTTCTGCTTACAGGGAAAGAGATGGAGAGGAGCAAGGAAGCAAGGAAGTTGTCATAATACAAACTAATTGGCAGAGCCACTCTAGCACACCTGCCAATGTGCTTGCACCACACTGACCTCCCTGCTACCTTGCCTCTCCCCCTCTCCTTTCCAGTAAGCAACAGTTGTCAGGAGGCAAGGTAAGTGTCACCACCCCATCACACCATTTGCTACTGCTATGTGTATTGATGGACTCATTTGTTATGAAGTCTCCTTTGTCAAAAATGAAAACATAACACACACACACAATGCATTTTTCCGTGGGTTCTCATCAGAGAATATCTTCCATGGGAACCATTATGGAAACAATACAATTTGTTTGTTATTTTTACATACTGCTCAGGCCCTAGTGCTCCCAAAGCTGTGAACAACATATTAATGCAACACAAGATGCAATAAGAAAAAACCATAAATCAGTCAGCAAAACAATGTAAGACAGCAAAGTTCACCTACACGGTGAACTAGCTGAAATATGATTCTGATTGACTAGCCTAGGTCTTTCTTACTCAACCAAGTCACCATTTGAGTGATGAAACAGGAAAAATATTGTATGAATTAGGTGCATACCAGCAACTGCTTTCAAGACAGAAGTTAAAATGTGCTCTAATCCAGCAATTGCTTGTAGATTCATGGGTCCGAGACACACATATGCAGAGACCTGCTTCCTCCATTGAATCTTCCACTAAGAAAGTTGACAGGAGATCTGGAACAGGCCAATGCCTTATATTGCTACTTAATAAGTATTTAAATTGATCTAGATAGCAAGGTATGCTTTGCTGACATTCGCCATGTGAAAGAGCTTGACAGTGTTCCTAACATAATGAACTGTACACAAGCCAAACCAGGAAGAAATGCTATTTATTTGAAAATAATGAATCAGATGGACATTTCTCATGTTTCCCAGCCACCCCAATTCTGCAACTGCACAATATTCCCTAAGTCCACACAGTGAGAAGCGTTTCTTGCCGAGCCTCAACTGTGAAGCATTTAAGAACAAAATAATGTTGAATAAAATGGGCATTTTCTGAACCACCTGCTGCCAGCTGTGACCACCTTGCTAAAAGCTCACACCAGAAATAAGATCCTGATTTTATGAGAAGTCAGTCTGCAAAGTTTCAGTGTTCTACTCCATTGTGATTGCAAGGGAAGGGGGCAGGGTGACGTGTGGTGTGTGTGTGTGTGTGTGTGTGTGTGTGTGTGTGTGTAATATAGTTATATTCACATTATCCT
The DNA here is from genome assembly GCF_964252035.2 of Podarcis erhardii. Lineage (NCBI taxonomy): Eukaryota > Metazoa > Chordata > Lepidosauria > Squamata > Lacertidae > Podarcis > Podarcis erhardii. The sequence goes on from NC_138509.1 coordinate 75,557,382, forward strand.
GCTTTTGATTAAAACCATCTTGGATCCTTTTAATCATCCTGCCAGTGATACAAAATGATTTTAAGGATTTAAGGAAATGAGACAAATTGAGCCAAAAGCTTCAATCAGCTTATGCCAGGAATATATTTGACTTAAATGGAAAATGTTTGAAAACCCATTTTTTCTTCTGATTATTTTAACCCATAATTGCAGCCTTGCAAAATATGCTTTTTTCAGTAGTCTAGCTGCTGACAGTAGAATATACATGTCTGTTTTAAACCTATTTTAATTTAATAATTTGGGCATGACAAGGAGTTATTCCCTGTTTTCTGCCACATGGAGCTGATCAGAAATGTGCAAGTGGAAGTTTTTTATAAAAACAACCTGTACTTTTTTTTTTTTACAAGCAAAATGATAGACACTTTATCAAGGAAATGTGAATGAATGCTACCTTGTGTCAGCAAACTCTTAGATTTCTACAGTGTAATCTATGTGACACTTCCTTCCTCCTCCACCACAGAACTGGAGCTAACTTACCTGTATAGGTTAAGACTGAAATAATCTATCATTTATTTTGGCACAATAAACTGACATACAAGGTCTGCTCACACATCAACCTTCACTAATGAATGACTTCACCCACTGCCAAGTGGTGATTTGGGTGTGCAAATGAGCCTTTCAGGTTAAGCACAACAGTGAAGGAAAAAAGTCGCATCACCTCAAACAGAAAACCTTTCAGCATATTTGGTAGGCTGAACTTAGAACCAAATATACACTTTCCCATTCGGTTCAATGGTACTTATGCCAAGGTTTTTCTCTAAAGCCTATTCAAAGCATCCCAGCCAGTTGCAATCGCCTCCATCTTGTGGCAGTGAATTCTATTATTCATTGTGAAGAAGGACTTTCTCTTGTCTGTGCTGAACTCGCTGCCGCTCAGTTCCTTAGAGTGATCTCGATCAATTGCAACTGAAGTATGTGTGTGGAGACAGGGGGTGCAGAGATATTTCATCCACTTTCTTCAATCCATGCATAATTTTATAAACCACAATTTTGTCTCCTCTTCCCCACCTCCCATCATTTTCTATATTAAGTAGCCCAAACCACATTGGACTATCCTTGTAAGGAAGATGCTCCCCATGCTACCTAAGGTTACTAGCAGGCAACCAATGGAAGGGTGCAGAGATGTCTACAAGCTGTGAAGTCATCAGGTGCTGAGTAACCAAGCAGTAAAATAATAGCTGGTGTCCACATATCTGTCTAATGGCAGGCTCCTGAGCTCTACCACTAGGTCATGGCTCCTCCTCAATTGTGAAGCACCACTGCGAAACACCACTTGATCACTGTTTGATATATCACATGCTATCAAAGCTGTAGGCAGCTGGCAGAGAACCAGGAGCCAGAGCCTAAAGCAGGGAGTCAGAGGCAGGGGATGCGTAGTGGCATACCTGAGTAAGAAAGACCTTGATGCTCAG